>NC_143527.1:26392506-26710839 GCF_031878675.1 Megascapheus bottae
CGAACCAAAGATCCTCTTTCCCAGCCGTGTTGTCAGTTGATCACCACAGCATCACTCTGACTGTTGCACAGGTGAAGGGTACAGTCCACTGCATGTGACCTGGAGGTCGGGGACCTAATTGACATGAACCCAAAGGGAACATCAGATGAGACCCAAAGCTAAAGTCTCTTGGGCCGGACTCATACACAACACCAGACAGGCATCTTTCATGTGCCTCATTTCTTCAATCGGTGGAAAATCAAATGTTCAAGGTGAGAGACCTATTTTATGCTTTTACAATTTTTCTCTAGAACTCAGGAAGCACAATTATGGTAGATGGTGCTGGCTACCTACTTCCCTGGAACTCAGTTTTCTCATTCGTAGATTGGGCATGATTGTAAGTGCCCAAGCAGCATTGCAGATAAGAGCAGAACACCATGTGAGGATTAATATTTCAGCACACTAAAAATTATAAAGTGCTTGCTCTTTGTCATAGAAATGTATCTATTGAGTCTTGTTGTGATTAATTTACCAAGGATTTTGCCTAACTTAAGAGAGCGCAGCTGCCTAATAGAAAATAAGGAAATGATAACCTGCCAGGAAGAGGAGCACTAATTTGCCACCAAATGGCTGTTATCAGTTCCAGGGATAGAACCCAGGGCCTCATACATGCTAGGAAAGTACTTACCACTGAGGTTTATCTACAGATCTAATTGGCTGGTTTTAATTAGTTATCTACTGTATGCCAGAGAATGAACTAGATGGCCATCCAGGATGAGTAAGACAGACAGGGAACAGAGCTGTGCTAGCCTGTTGCCTCTTGGCTCACCCAGGACAGCCAAGTAAAGTGACATCTGGAGTTCTTTCCACCTCTTACTGGTCCTAGGATTATGTGTGACCCAGCATCCTCAGGTAGCCAGGCCCAGGAATGAGTTCTCTAGAGCCAGGATTGAGGGAGGGAGTTGGCAGGGAGGGGGAAGGCAGCCTCACCCAGAGACACCTGCAGCTATAAAAAGCTCTACCCCCACCTTAAGACTAAGTGAGAGCTGTTAATGGGAGTGCCAGATCCCCATGGGGTGAGTAGAAGCAGCAGGCACCTCCCCTGGGGCCAGGGCACCCTGAAGGGGCTACACTTTTGCTCAGTGTGGGAGGTGACAACCAGAGCCTGCCAGACTGCCTCCCCCATCCCCATTTACCCAGAGGTGATGGAGAGAGACCAGGAGGAACTGGGAAGATAGAAAGGGTATTGGGAGAACCAGCCTCCTAGCCTGCCATCATATGCCATGCGTACACCAACTGTCTATGCAGCCCTGTCTCTGCAAAGCGGGCCCCAAATTGCCCATATCTGGGGCAATTTTCAAGAAGGTCTGGTAGTACTGGCTTAGGTTTTGCCTAAAGTTGTAGCAGTCCAGAGCTTGCTGTCCTAATCTACACCATCCTCCCCACCCCCAGGTGTTCAGGGAGTGGGGGTGGGAACATACCGCTGTGCTATTACAGTATTTGCATTTATATGAGGCACAGACCCCAAGTCTCAGGTCTCTGGGTGTTTTTACAGCCCTATGTATACATAATTTATTTTTGTTGCTATTTAATCAGTCTCTGTGTTGAAATGAAAAGTTTCCAAGGGGCCCAAGGTTATTATGCAACTTCCCATTCCACCAGCAACTCTGAGTACCCCCAGATCATGCTTAGCTGAAAAGTGTGGGGTGAAGGGGTTGGGCAGGAGGCTTGTGATTCATGCTCACAATGTAAGCTGAAGCTGAGGCTAGGTTACTGGGTACAGGGTACCAAGCTGAGTCTCACCTACTGAGAGGGTGCCTGGTAGCGCAGTGGGCATTTAAAGCCACCCTGAACTTCCAGAAAGATGATGGGTGAGGATCTGAGACAAAGGGTATGATCAGAGGGAACACCAGCCTGAATTTGTGGCTTCAGCATCAGGAGACAGAGAAAGGTTAGTCAAGTAGGCTCTTGATTCAGGAGTCTGAGAGGGAGAAGGCCCAAGTGGGGCATCTTGAGTAGAGGTCAGTCCAAAGAAGTGATGATTATGTTAAATTCCTTGGATAAATCTCATAGGAGAGCTGGTACCTTAGACAAACCAAGTCTAGACTCACCAGTCTTCCTTCAGATCATTTTTGGAGTGATGATAAATAACCAAGAGATTGTAGAATGAGTTTTTGGCTCTGTTTGCTGGATCCAAGACTCTGCAAGGGCAGCTGTCTCTTCATGGCATGACACTGCCCATTTAGAAATTCCAGGGTCCCGGGCAGCAGATACATACATAAACATACACAAATATGCATGCCGACACATGTGGATGTACAACAAGATGAGCATGCATACATATCCACTAGCATGCACTCACAATCGCACATTCAAACCCACAGACAGAAGCTCATCAGCAAACCAAGAAACACACAAAGCATACACAGATGCACACAATACCCACTGAGACAGATATACACACTCTCAAATATGCACATGCTTATGCTTTCCCAGCCCTCCGACTTCCTTGTGTGATGCTGCATTCACGGGGCAAAGGCCCATACTACCAGAGAAGGTTGGTTGGAGATGGGGAAATGAGATGTGGGAAGCAGCTTGTGGTCAGGAGATGTGCGTCTGAGAGCAGGGCAGAGTGAATTCTCAGAGGAATACACCCCAAGTAATCAGGGTCTCCCAGCCTCTGTGGTTAAACAGACAACTGCCGTGTATTAAAACATACCTTATCTGAGAGAGAGCACAATCTTCATGGCCACCCATTCTTCCCCAGGGACACACTTGCTAAGGTTTCACCAAACCTTTACTGGGACTACCACTTCAGTTTCAGGGAACCTGGGTGACCATGACAACTGTGGGTGAGTATTGTCTTGAAGGATCTGTTGGATTCCACAAGTACTTTGGGTCCCTGCTTGCTACTGAAAAGGTGTAGAAATATGTATGAATGGCCCTGGTCAGTCATCATGAGCCTGAGGATTATGGATTGGCTGGAAGGATCAGGTCCATACCTACCCCATGACACTGCAACTTTACAAACCCCATGAGTCACATTCTGAGCGTTTGGTCTCACAAACCCTTGCTGGTAGTAGGCCTTCCTTTGAGCATAAACTTAAAATTGGTACCGGTGTAAAGATCTGAGGCAATTACATATCCCTGTTTGGAAAAAGAAAAACTAAATTATAAGTCCATACAGAAGCTCATGGATCCTGGACTTGGCAAGGCTCCTTTAGATATGTGAACTGTGATCTGGATTCCATGGAATTACACCTTGGGACCACAGCCACATCCCAAAGGATACATTCACATGGAAAATCTTCTCTGCTTCTTTCCAGCCAGAGGAAGTCCACTGAGAACATTCCCAGAGCCCTGCTCTCTCATTTCAGAGGGGCAGAGGCCCAAAGCAAGATTTTACCTTCGTCTTCTTCACCTGTTGACTGCAGTCTTGGCAAGTCATCCAAAAGATGGCTGGCTAAGTTACAAGCTTCAGATCCACATTGCCCCCAATCTCCCCTCTCCTGCACATCCCTGAGACTCAGACACTGGCCAAATGTTTTCTTAGTTTCCTCTCATCACCCTGATTATTCCCTGTTTAATTAAAATTTGTTTCAGCTAATAGGCCTTAAATTAGTATTTTCAAATATTGACATCTACAGGACCCTCATTCATTATTTTCCAAAGCTCTAGGGCTAATTGCTTTATCACCCACCAATTAATTACTCATTCACTGGACAGGTAGCCATTGCCCCCACAACATGGGTGAACATATTCTCAGTTAAAACCACACAGGACAGATGTATTCAAACATGTCTGCCTATATATGTACACACACACACACACACACACACACACACACACACACACACACACAGAGCAAAAACCAGGACTATCAAAGTCTGTTTATGCGCATACTGGGAGACAAGGAGGAAAGCAAACATATTATCTTGATTCTCTTGTCACTCCAGTCTATCCACCTCTCAGCCACACAGCCAATTCGGTAAGACTGGAGCCATTCAGACACTTCGCTTTCCCTCCAGCACAGGGAGCAGTGACACTGAGAGAAATGCAGAGCTACAAAGGTTCCCAGGGTGGCAGCCGGGCGACTAGTGCTTTGAGAAGGGAAGAAACTGAGTGATGCCCCATGGGGAGTGACAGACAGCCACAGACAAGAGGAGATAAAGTTGAGAATCAAGGAGATGCTGTAGAATGGGACACGCCAGGACTATAAAGGGTCCCTAGAGGCTACACAATAGGTGCCAAGACTCAGACCTCACTGGCTGCTCTCCACAGCTCCCTACAGGGAGCCTAGAAGACACAACCAGGGTCTAAAATAACCCATGAGCACATCGCCCATGCAGCTTTGGGAGAAGCTGGTATCTGTTTGTCAGAGTCCCTCAGGAAGGCATCCTCTGATTTTTTTTAAATGGTCCCCCATATTTCAGCCTGTCTGGGCCTTGAAGACTCATACAGAAGGGCAAGAATACGTTCAGGACTACCCCCAGTACCCCTACTCCAGGCTTACGATCCTACACAGCTGCTTTGGGTTGGAAGAGGAGAGACCAGCTTCCGGCTGACAGACAAGGGGAACTCACCATAAGGACCTTCTTCCTCAGATTCATACCAGGCTATGCTCTGGCTGCTGGGACTATAAGTTTCACCAGGGTGTGCCAGCTCCCCTATCCATGCTGCTCTGAGCCCCTGTCAGTGCTGAGCCTCTGTCCCACCCCCCACCCCTTAGAGCAGCTGGCTGGGCACAGCCCTTTGATGGGCAGACTGGGAGGCAGGCATGGCCCCTTGACAGGCACTCAGCTCATTTTTTTTTCACTCCTTGTAAACAGTCTGGAGTGATCGGGATTAAAGTCTCTGCAAGTCGCTGGTATCACTTTTCCAGAGAGCCGAGTAATCCACAGGGATTAAAGAAGCAGCCGCGCTCATCTCCCACAAATGAGTATCTGTCAGAGGCATTGACCTGTTAAAATAATGAATTTAATGTGCAGCAAACCGCACGCAGCAGCGGCGACGCAATGTGGCCTGGCAAATTGTTTTCCACGTGCTCTAATGAGACTTTTAAGGGAACAGTGTCCCGAGCACAGTGCACCCCTCTCCAAGTGCCCTCTCTAGTTAGAGAAAGATGCACCCAGCCTTAGCCAATACCATTCAAGAAAGGCCATCTTTCCATGTGACTTTCTGCTGGTGTTTCTCCCCCCACAGTTGAGCCTCCACGTTGTCATCAAAAGACTCCTTGGACCCTCTAAAGGGCTGTGTCACAGGATATTTTGTTCCCATGAAGCCCCTGGGTCAGATCTGATCTCTCTTCTCTCTCTTTTTCATCAAGGGAAACTGAGGCACAGAGCGTGTAGACCTGATTAACCCCTCAGTCACCTACACAGTAACTGTAGAAGGTAGAACCATAGCATCCTGATATTCTGTCCCCTCAAATTCTCTGACCACTCCCTCTTTTTTTTTATGATTGTGGGACTTGAACTCTGGGCTCTGTCCCTGAGCTCTTCAGCTCAAGACCACCGCCCTACCACTTGAGCCACAGTACCATTTCCAGTTTTCACAGACTTTTTGTGCCCAAGCTGGCTTTGAACCATGATCCTCAGATCTCAGCCTCCTCAGTAGCTAGGATTACAGGTATGAGCCAGCAGTGCCCAGCTTTCTGTCCATTCCCTCTTCTCAGAGACATTAAAAATGATAGTCTGGGCTGCAAGAATCAAGGTTGTCTTACCTCAGGACTCATAGAGCCAGATCCAGGCAAGGAAGAGCCTGTTTCGTCCACCTTGTGGTTAGGGCCCTATCTTCCTGAGGTCCTGCCAGGAACAGAGGAACCTGTTCTCTGCTCCAGTGGGCACAGGTCCATAGCCAGAAGATTTGAGGGCAGAGTCTGTATCTTGATCTGATAAAGCTCCCAATAGTGATTGTCCCTCAATATGCCTTCTTCACCCTTCCATACACAAGACATGGCAGACAAGCCAGTTCATGTAGTGCCCTGCCTTTCACTCCTAGAAACAGAGGACCAAGTTTCCTTAGCAGCCAGTTCTTGATGCTTGGCCTTCCCATTTTCCAGATGCCTCCAAGATGGAGGCCAGATCTTTTGCTGGTCGGGCTTGCCTGTTTCAGAGTCTTCCTTAAATGACTTTGCTTGAGATTTCTTTTCCCCCTTCAACCAATGCTCAGTGCCTGTTCTAATGAGATAATCAGAACAACTTGTTGAAAAGAAGATGCTCCACCCTTTTGATTCTAAAGGAAACCATTGGATATTGTGTTTCCATTCTAATCTAGGATGTATTCATTTATGCACAGCTCCATTGAGACCTGGGAGGTAGGAGCAGTTCTTGCAGTATCTCACAGATCCCTTAGTCATCTTCACTGGTACTAGTTCACCATCCATGTCCCAGTGATCAAGAAGAGGATGAGACCCCTGGAAGAGCCATGTTAGTGGACACATAGACAGTACCTCTAGTCTAAACTGCAGGCCTGTGATTTTATCGTCAGCCCATGACGGAGGCAAGTGGCATTATGGTCATGTCATCTACCATGGCCAAATGTCTCAGATTGCTCAACTCTGCATTTGGCAGGAAAGGAAACCTAGAGAGCTAGAATAATTTGTTTCTGTCTGTAGAGACCCAGAGTCCACAGAGAGGCATGCATTCACACAGCCCGGGCTGCAGAGTAACTACAGAGACCTTAGCAACAACATAGGGGGTAATGCTTGAACCTGTGATCTGATGCTCAGAGTGCCTGTAGCAAGAGGGCATTTTGGTCTGGAGCCAGGCCATGACTCTCCAGGACAGGCTAGACAGGGTCTGTGAGGCTGACAAAGGACCAGAATTATCTCTGACCCTCTGACCCCAGGATGCTTCCAGTAATCCCTGTGTCCAATATCCTGACACACACACTCAACACATCTTCTTTCTTGGCAAGCTACTACTTCTTCACCCTGTAGATCCTTCTTCACCCTGTCCTCCCATTGTAGCCCACTATGCTTTACATGCCTGACACTACTGCCAAATGTCACACAAGCTAACTAGGTGTGTGACCAAGAGTAGTTTGGCCCTGGCAAGAGGAAGCAACCAGCAAATTAGACCCTAGTAGAAACCACATATTATTAGAGAAGGGAAGTAAGATCATTGAAAGTTATACCAGAGGGGCTTGTCTCAAGAGGCTGAGTGATATGGATTGTGTGCGTGTGTGTGGGGGGGTGCTAGTTACTGGAACTTGAACTCAGGACCTGATTTTTTTGCTCAAGGCTAGCTGTCTACCACTTGAGCCACAGCTTCACTTTTGGCTTCTTGGTAGTTAATTGGAGATAATCTCTTTCCTACTTTATCTGGCTTTGAACAATGATCTTCAGGTCTCAAATTTCTGAGTAGCTAGGCAGGAGACTCTAGTACCCACCTCCTATCTTTTCTGCTGCATAAATAAAGCAACAAGTGAATGTAATCAGGGCATATGGACAAAGATAGCATAGCTGAGACCCAAGCTTGTTCTCACTCATTTGTGTCATGTGCATTCCTCTCTCTCTCTCTCTCTCTCTCTCTCTCTCTCTCTTTCTCTCTCTCTCTCTCTCTCTCTCTCTCGCTCTCTCTCTCGCTCTCTCGCTCTCTTTAACTCTCTCACTCTCTCTCTCTCTCTCCATATACGTATTCCCACATGCATAATACACACATTTGCATTTTCACATTCTTCAGGTACAGCGGCTCCCTCTGCCTCCCAACTTACTCCTGACACCTGCAGGTTTGGCTTTGCCTCCTGGGTAAGCAGAAATGAGAGCAAGGATTTGGAAATCAAAGCTCCAAGGAGTGTGAGGGGTAAGGGAGACTGGAAGAGAACAGATAAATACCTTGTTACACTAAGCACAGTAGCCTGACTGGGCAGAATTATTCCTGTTTTCCGGCTTGTTTTGTTTATCGGTTGTGTTTGTTACTGGGGTATAACAGTGGCCACTGACTGCTAATCCAGTGGCAGCTGCCCCTCCTTGCCCAGCTCTACTGTCAGCCACAGGAGAGGGGGATGAAAGTGCAATAAGGGACCTGGAATCTGTTTCTGCTCTGGCCTTTACCTTGTCTGTGATCTGGGGGAAATCACTATGCTTAGATTTAGCTCCTTTACCTACCTAATGAAGATCGAAATGCATTGCCTCACAGTGTGGTAGCAGAGATTTAAGGCAGACATGCGGACTAGCTTTGAAAAAGAAGCATTTGTAAGAGCAAGGTTCTCACAGTATCTTTTCTCCGAGCTTGCTCACATTCTGCAGCTTTCTAAATAGCCACCTTGTGGGTGACCAGAGAGAGGTGTGAGGATTGCCTTCCCACAGAAGAATTGAACCAGGCTTAATAACCCACACTGAGAGGAAGGCTTGAGTTCACATCAGATGTTTCACGGCTCAAATTTCACAAGCTTCATGTGACTGTCCTGGGGGCTGCTTGACCCTCCAGCACTTACCCCACAAGCTTCTTCTCTATAGAGAGAGAAAAGGTCAACTCAGACTTCCTCATGCCTGAGTCTCACATCCATTTATTACTCAGGGGGCTTCACTGAGTCCCACTGTGTGCACAGGCTACAGAAAAGCCTAAAAGGAGGCACGCAGTCACAGCAGCAGGCAGCAGGTCATTGTCTGGCTGGGAGACATGACTCACACATGACACCATCGAGAGCAGGGCCAACAGTTAATCAGAGCAGGAGGCTGGCAGCTGGATTCTGGGGGCTGCTTCCCCATAACAGGCAAAGATGTGTGTGTGTGTGTGTGTGTGTGTGTGTGTGTGTGTGTGTGTGTGTGTGTTCTGATGTAAGGCAAGAAGAGAAGTCATGGGAGCCTGGTGACAGTGAGGCCACCCTGTGTTTAGGAAGGTCATGGAACCCACAGCCTAGCCAATGTGCAGGAAAGAAGGAAAAAGCAGCTGGGCTGAGAAGTCTTTTGTCTTGGGAACTGGCTGGCTTATGTTCTACTTACATCCTTATCTGAACTTGGTGTTCAACACCTCTGAGCCTCAGATTCTACCTCTAAACACAGGGTACATGGTGACCCTTGTCTGTCTGCTTCCCCTCCAGCAGTGAACACTGAGACCTGAGAGAAGGTGAGTGGCCAGAGGTGATGGCTGGAAGGAAGAGATGGAGTCAGAGATGGAAGAGTCAGGACCAAAGATCCAGCAGATCTTGCAGTTGAGCCAAATGATGGGAAAGGAAAGGAAAAGAAGTAGGAGAGGGAGGAACCTTGTCTGATGAAACTTAATGTTCCTAATCCACAGGCGGCCCTTAAGTTTGAGCAACAGTAAGATCTAGCTCTTAGTATGAGAAGGGGAAGCCATTTGATTCCCTTGAGGAACCAAGTAGACCAGGAAGCAAGACCCCAGGATGTCTGGTTGGCTAGGAGAGAGCCACTGTAGTGGTACTACTTAGTTTTGGTGGGTTTGCCTAGGTTTGTGCTCATAAAGCTCTCTTCATGGTATTTATAAAGCTGCTGTTCCATTTGTTTGATAAAGCAATCATGTCACTACTCAGATCCCAGATCCACCTGCTTAGGGAGTAAGCACCTGTGCCCAGCTCTCTGCCTGAAGCTGGACTGTCCTAGTGGCACCCATGTACCCACCAAAGCATGGCCTGTTGGGCAGAACTTCCTTATAGCCAGGAACCGGTGTTCCCAGCATGAGTCCCACCCCCAGCCTTTTGATTGCACCACTCCATGCACTTCTCACTCTCACCCCCCTCCCCAGTTCGAGTCCCACCTCCTACACAGAGGATCCTGCAGTTCCCGTTGAGAAGCCATTCTTGGCACAGTACACTCACTATTTCATTCACGCCTGTGAGGTGAGGGCTGGCATCTCCTTTCACCACACCAAGACTGAAGTAGCTGCCCAGAGAAATGTGGCTTGTGAAGGATGAGTTAAGGTTAGATATCCTACAAAGGAGTATGTGGGGGGAGGGGGTGCTGGCTGTAGGGTCTGTACCAGAACCACAAGGCCACACTACCTCACCCTTGTTGCCTCCACTTGGGAGGCTCTTTCTGTTCTGAGAGCTAGGGTCTCCTCATTGCATAGCAGGCCCCATTTAAGAAAGAGTGAGGCTTGAATGGCTTTAGTCCCTCCTCTTTTCTCCCGCAAGCCTCTCAGCAGGGTATCAAATGTGTATCAAATGGCTCAATGTGTTGCTGAATACAAGAACAGATGGTTTACAGGATGACCAAATGCAGCTGCCAGAACCCCAGAGCAGCCATTTCATGAGTCCTTCTCAGAGGATGCCCCTCCTACCAGCCTTATCCCACCATAGGACTTGACTCCTCCTCAAGATTCTCACCATGATCTAGCCTAGCTGTGGCCTATGGCTGATGCTTTGCCCTTAAAAAAATCCTGCAGGGACCTTCTAGATGTAAATTGGACTCTGTCTCCCCCCTGGCACCCTGAAAGTAGTTCTGGGAGGGTCGATGGTGTTTGTTCAGTTCTCCAGCTGATATCTGATTGGCTTGAGTAGAACACACAGGCATTCCAAGCCTACTTCTCTTACACTATCTGCCCCAACCACATCTTGAAGCAGCATCTTGAATATCTCCTGTGAGGACTCTAAGCCATCCCTCTCCCTGACCTCTTCACTCAGGAAGAGTAAGATGGAGGGTGGGGGCTCCTCTATGTTCCAGAATGGGCAGATACTTTCAGATCTGTGAATGGACAGGCCCATTCTAACTCCCAGAGCTTCTGAAAAGCTGCTGGCCAAGAAGTTTCTGTAGAGCCCCATACCTCAACTCTGGTGCAGTTTTCCTGCCTCCTTTCCTGACACAGAGTGCTAATGGTTCTCAATACAGGAAGGACTAAACCCCCTCCTCCAAATAATAGCATCTTTCTTGAATTGTGACCACAAAAACATACTTCTAGAGTCATTTTTAGGAAATGCAGTTCCATCATTTAAAAGTACAATTTATTTATAAACACATGTAATCAAACACAGCAAAGTAAAACTAGTATTGATTAACAGTTGGCCTATATGTTCTGTAAGGCTAATGGAGCTCCTCTTGGGTGCTAGGCTGTGCATTAGGTACTGAGAAAATAAAAAGTAATAAGACAGTGGTCTACCCTAAGGAAAGGTGGGATTCTATGCTATGGACTCACTGCTGGACCCTCCACACTGTAGTAAAGTCAAAGGAGAGAGTAGTAGTCCTTGCCCTCCATCCCCTGAAGTATACTTATCATGTATCCACATGGTGTTAGATACAGGGACAGCATGAAATGTTACATGAGAGTTCCAGAAGTTAATTGTCAAGCAACTAACCTTTGTTCGGATAGAAAGTCTGGCCTTCCAGAAATACATATCCTTGCTAACAGTGGGCACCCATTCTGGGACTTGACATACTGTGAACCTGAATTTTTCTGGGCATTAGTTTTTCATTAAAAAACCTGATCAATAATCTTCCTACTATTAGGGCAATGCTTTATAGTATTTTAAAAATTATCCTCAGCAGTTCTGTAAGACAGGCAGAGTCCATGTTATTTTGGAGAAAGGAAAATGCAAGAGAACAAACTACATGGTAGAAGAACAAAGTCAGAAGCCAAATCTTCTGGGTTCTGTAGTTTTCAAAATGCTAGGTGGTTTTCACTTTGAAAATGCTATGATTCTGCAAAACTGAGATCGGGATGCATAGAGAGTCTGGGAAGGCCCTGAAATTATAGTTAGAGTCTCAGAAAGGGTGGTTAGTCTTGAGAGAGCAGAGCCACAGCAGAAGCAAGCACCAAGAATGAGTAGTAGGGACATGCGGGATGTTCAAGTTTTACAATGGTATGTAAATCAGACCTGCTGGTATTCGACCAAGGTTGAAACCTCAATGCTGCATAGTAACCAGATTGCTTTAATATATTCTCCTTCTGGTTTATTTATCCATTAGTAATTACTCCTAACAGAGCTCAATGCTGAAACAGCTCAGCTTCCCAAACACATGGGTGTGGAGTTTGGTGGGGAGGAACAACAAAGAGGGAGGACAGGATATAATTAGAGCCTTTTATCTGATCACTTTTATCTTGAAAGAAGTAAATTTCTTCAGTGCCCCAAATTGGTGACATTTTCAGGAAAGCAGGCATAGTGAAGGAGGAGGTAAGTGCTAGCCTTTGAACTGAGGGTTAAGAGCAGGAGTTAAGGCGCTCAGAGCTCAGATATCACATGACTCATTTTGAACCAGTGACATTTCATGCTCCACCCATGTGTGAGTTATGGCAGTGAGAGTTCTTTGTAGGGAGACTGGGATGCTCAGAGGCAGATACACAGAGCTGTAGGACACCTAGGTGGGATTAGCATGGTCAGGAGGTGACCAAGAGTAGGATCAACCTATGGTCTTGGAAAGAAGGCATCTGTAAGTGTGTCCTATCGCCTCTGCCTTGAGAAGTGATTCTTCTTCCTTCCCTTACTTTTGAATATTGTTTGTTCTACTGTTCTTTCTCTTCTCCTTATTTCTGCTATTTTATATTCTCTCTCATTCACATGCTCACATTCTTTTCTTCCTCCTATACCTATTTTCCTTTCCCACCCTCTTTCTACCCCTGTCTGTTCCTCAGGCAGATGCTGTTACCACTCAGCCTTTTGGCCTGCCTTGCTCTGAGTCTCATGAGAGAATTGCATTCCTGCCTCCTGAACACAAAGCAATAGGGCAGGGTAGAGGGAGGTGGGACAGCTAAAAGGCCACAGCATTAGAGTTACTCAATCCTGTGGCGTCCTTTAGGTCAGCCCAGAGCTTGATGTATGAGAGGACAGTGGGACCTCCCAAGCTGGCTAAGCTACATACCCTAGGGTGCTGAGCCCTCTTTAAACCCCCAGAATCAAAAATGAAAAGACAAAAAAAATGAAAAAGAAAAAGTGGAAAAAAAAAACCTTAATTCCAATGCCCTACCTTCAGAGTTCTGACTTAAGATATCTGGAGTTGGGCTGTATCATCTTTCTTTGTTAGCAGTAGACCTAGTGGTGTGGAACATCAATGATGACTCTTGGGAGACATTTTGATTTAGGCAGGTCAGGTAAACATAAACAAAAACTCCATGTGGTTAAGCTTATTACACTGGAGAGTTCTGAGACAGTGGCGGTGGGCGGGTGAGAGGGTGGGTGGGGGGACGGGTGTGGGTAGAGGGCTGAAGAGATGCGGCAAGTGAAATACTGGAGATGGGCTCTGATGATAGAGGGTGCTTCAGGGAGTCACAGGGAAAAGAGATTCACTAGCAAGATAAATGTATCTAAGCCAGGTACTTCAAGTAGCAGGCAATAAACTGGACAGATGGATGGACGGACAGATGGATGGATGAATGGATGGATGGATGGATGGATGGATGGATGGATGGATGGATGGATAAATAGCCTCAAATGGCTCCAACAGGCCACTGACATGTGGAATACGATTGTGTTTGAACTTAGTCTATGATTTTTATAGGACTCTGAGACGCCTGAGACACAGCCCCTTCAGAACTCTTGCTCCCATTTTGCCACCACCCTAGACTTTCTGCTTTTCTTTACAAGAGACCAAACTAGCAAATGAAGGTTAAATCTAGCCACATCTCCCTCCCTATCCTGCCCTGGGCTCAATATTCAAAGAAAAGTTAAGTGACAGAGCCTCGTTTTCCTGTGTGAATTAATAATTGATTAGGTAACAAATCACTAATATTGCAGTAGTCATGGTGAATAAGATAATGAATGTGTTCTGTCCAGGGAGTGTCGTGTTGTGAGGATTCAGCTGAAATTATTCATAAATGTGCTACTTTCTCTCATCTCCAACTGCTGCTAGTTTAGCTCCTCTTTTTAATCTTCCCAGCCTGTCACATTCAATGGTAGAAATCGTCAGGCTCCGTATACAACAGAGTATTAGGGGAGAACTTCCAAGACATTGTGTCAAATTTCAATAGGTAATAGAAACAAACTACTTACAGACCCCTTCCTACTCCTTATGAAGTTAAAAGACAAACAAAAAAAAAACCCCTACTCTTTGCAGAAACTTTCTAGCTGGTCTCTTATGACACCACTGAAAGAAAACTCAAGGAATCAATCAACTTGAGATATGACTTCTATTTTGCTACAAACTATATGTATGACATCAGGCCATCATGGTCAGAGTTTTACATCTCTAAAAGAACGGTGACAATGCTGGGGGGGGCATGATTCAGGTGGTAGAGTATTTGCCCAGCAAATCCCTGAGTTTAAAACCCAGTAGTGTCAAAACGAAAGAGATAGAAGTGATGGCATCTTCCTGCTTCATTCTTTGAGATAATGAGAGAGTTGTGAAGCAATAAGAAAGTGCTCTAGGCCCATAACAAGTAGCTAACCTGTATTATTTTTTTGTCTACTCCCTTTCCTATGAAGTCAGGTAGTCCATTATTCATTAAATGTATTTACCATGTCCAACACTGGGAAAAACTCTGTCCTGTTCCCTCACCCTCCTTTTCTCCTTCCTTCTCATGCTGACCTATCTGGTCCACTAAGCCCAGCCCAGCTACTATTACATCAAGAATGGGTAGACAGCTTTGCTTTCTCTTCCTCCACTTCCTCCTGAGAGCACTCGGCTACACTGCTCTTTACTATGTATCATCTTCCCTAATATACTTTAAGCATCCAAAAAACGGAAGGTGTTTCATACATCTTGGAGAACAGTAAAAAAGGAAGAAACCTTTGTAGAATGAGTGGATAGGTAGATGGATAGATAAGGAGTCTTCGTTCCAGAAGACTGTGGTGGTTGACAAGAAAGAGAGCACTGATCCAATGGGGTTGAAGCTCTGGAGACTGTGGGTTTTAATCAATGAGATTTTTTTTTTTGTTCCACAATTTGGTCTCTAAAATAATCTCTACTGGGGACCCAGACTAAAAGGGGCCTGTGGAGCAGATGTCACAGGAGCAGAAAGAGAATGGAGGACTGTGAACAAGGATCAGCTTACTTCCCTATAGTATCCACCTCCCTTCAGTCTCTCTGTACATATATATCCCAAAGAAATCAAATCTTTTTCTTCACAAACACACATACCTTTATACAACCTTAACCATAGAGCTCCAGAGCAAATCTCACCCTTCCCTACGTATGCTGCCTGAGGTACATGAAGACACCCACAGCCACACATAATGCAGGGAGGCACTTCATAAAAACACACATGTCCACATGTCCACGAGCACATGCAGGCATAGAAATGTGAAGGAACATATATGCTCATCCAAGCCTTCATTCCGAGTAAGTTATTAAAAATGTAGACATCTCTGACTCCCAGGGTCAATATGTTGTTTTTAAATTTAAACATGAATTTCCATTTCATTGAGCCTCCAGGGCTAACAAGATATGCTGTGACAGGAGCAGCTAGCTGGAAAAGGCATGATTGAAGAGAGAGCCAATAATGTGTGTGCACAGCCTGGGCAGGGAGGGGAGCCCTCTTTGCCCAGCCCCCACAGCCTGATGTGAGCCATGGAAAGGCAGTGAGCATTACAACGACCACTCTGCACTGAGTTCTGACCCAGATGACCAATCCATGTTTCCTGATCTAAGAGAGTAGAGCATGCTGCAAAAGTTATATCCCCCTCCATCCATCTACCCATCCACGTTCTCATACGTCCATCCATTCATATTCTTAAAAAAATACACTTCTGGATTAAGGCAGGCCACTAAGGGGAAGTGATGACAAGAAGAAAAGGGCTGTCTCTGCCCCTGGACTGTTCCTCTTTGATTAGAATAAGATATGTGTCTCTGCGAATTCCAGCCAGGGACCTTCTGTATCCTCCAACTGTGGCAGATGAGTTGGTTTACAGCCATGCTATAAGCCATCTCACCTCTCAGGCTGTAAGTTTTGTTACAGAAGACATCATATTTGTCATGGTCAGCAGTGATCTCTCTTTACAGAACTTCAGTAGATGCTCAGTGAACACTGGTGAACTTGAATGGATTGGGTTAAAATCAGAAAGATTATACTGTTTTCGTTTTTGTGTGCTTGTGCCCTTCCTTATCCCTGGAACCTGGCCAGCAACAATACAAGTGGTTCATCAGCATCCTGGGAAGAGAGGATGGGAGCAAGTGAGTGAATGAATTAAAGAAAACCAACAAGGGGATTGGAAAAGAAGGGATTGTGAGCCATCAGGTTTTAATTTTAAAGGAGATCACTCTTTTGCATACCAGTGGCTGCAATGGGGAAACAGTTTGTGAGACATGAACTTTTGTCAAAAGCCTGAAGAAAGATCAACTAGCCTTTGAGGGGTTGGCTCAGGTGAGCAGGGAACTGTGCCACTCCCCCATTCAGCCCCACCTCCTCTCAATAAACTGTTCAATAGACTGTTACGCTGCTTTTCACCTCTGGACCCCTGGGGACAGCTCTTTCTGTTTCTTCTGTGAGTTTTAGAGACCTCTGATTGGACTGGACTTGGTGATCTCTGTAGGAATTTAGGGTCTCACGTGCTCTAAATGCCAATTAATACATAAAGTTCTTCAGCTGTCAGAGGGCTTATAATGAGAAGAAAGCCACGGTGTCCTTCATGGAAAAATGGCCTCATGGCCTTGAATCCTAGAGATGATTTGGCTAAAGCTGGACTGCCATTTCCCTTGTACCAGGAACACACACACACACACACACACACACACACACACATACATACACACACACATACACGTGCGCGCGCATGAACACGCTAGCACAAGGAAGCTCACACATAGGCACAGGCACAAGTCCCCATTGTTAGGTTTGTCACCCTGAGCCTGTAGCAGCATTGGCATTGAGCGGGTGAGAAAGCAGAGACTGCCCTCCCACTTCTAGCCCAAACCTTCATATATTCAGGAACCAGGAGGCCTGGGCCTCTGGCACTTTAAACATCCATTTAAAGTCTCCTCTCTCAAATAATTCAGCAGAAGCATCATCCAAAAGGGCACATTCTCCTTTCCTTGTCTTCGGGAGCAGGAGAAGGAAGGAGACAAGGGAGAGAGTAGATTAATTGGAGCTGGAACACCAGCCAGGAGTTGTGTAAGCCCAGACTGCCAGGGAGGCAGGGCAGAGAGCAGGAATGTGACACTCATCTTTTCCTGTCCTTTACATGTCATATCCTCATAGGGAGTCTGTGTTCATCTGGATGGAGAGAGACTATCATGATGTCTTGTCAATACCTAAAAATGGTCCTGGGGCTATTCTGCCTCCATCATTCTCACTGGTCTTTCTCATGCCAGTGTTACACATCAACCAATATCTTAGAGAAAGAACAATTGGTCCCAGTGAGTATGCATGGCCCTGAGACCTTGTATATAAAAGGTCACTTTGTAAAGCAAATTCTGTCCGTGGCATTCTGAGGGGGCGCTGGATAGAAGATGATGAGGCCTGGACAGGGTAGGGCAAGAACTCCATCTGTAATTCTTTCAGTAGGTCTCAGACATAGCCCTGTTCCCACTTTTGCCACTCCACTCACCCCCCTCAGCTTTCCCTCCCAACTCTTGGAACTACCATGGCATAGAAAAGGTTCAGCCAGAAGGCAGTGTTGTACAAGCTCTGTCAACCCATCCTCCCTACCTTCCCAGGGTCTCCCTAACTTGATCTATTCTGCCTATCCAAGACACAGCCCTCACCCCAGTCTTTCTGAACCTGTACATCAGGGTTTGGGCTAGAAGTGTGTTGGCCTTCTTTTCAGGGTGTCCTAGAATGGGTCTAACAGAGAAAGAGTTTTCAGCATACCATGAAATATTTGCTGATAGCATGTCCCACAATGTGGCAGCCATCTGCCTCCCCTCAAGCATCCCCAAGAGAAGAGCAACACTCCCAAGGTTCTTCCCAACCCTAAGACTCCATGAGTTGCCTCCAGGACCCAGTTGGCCTTCAGTGGGAATTAGTGCATTCCACCTGGAGGGGTTCCTCCTTGCTGCCCACCCCCTGCCTCTCAGTCCTCAGGGGGCAAGAAGCAGCAACCCGATTCCAAGTTTTGGTCCAGTCCTCTCTGAGAGCCACTGGGAAAGTGTTTATTCATGTGGGAAATCAAATCGCTGTGGAGAGCCACATTTCCCAGCACATGAGCTATGTAGGTCAGGCTCAGGTTTCTTCCACATGGCTGCCCTTTGGACATCTGAGGAGACTGAGCAGGCTGAGCCCCTGACCCAACCCCCTCACCTTCCTTCACTCATAGTCCTTTACTTAGTCATAGGTCCTCAGCCTGGGTGCTGGGGGATCCCACAGAGAATTAGACAGACCTCACCACCTGCTGCCTAGAAAAGGTTCCACAAAGAGCTACCAGAGCTTCTATACAAACACCATGGAGCCCCATAGGACCTCAGGCCAGAAAGAGCTAGCCATGAGATCAGGCAAACAAGAGTTGCCATGTGGGAGAAATGTGTGCCCATAGGGCTTGGCCAGAGCTTGAATTCAGACTCTCCGCTTGTCAGCTGTGGACAGTGACCTAGGAGTACCCATCTTCTACTTCCTCATTCCTCCTAGATACCTCCAGGATTGTATTTGCTGACATTATGGATAAGGGGATGAGCACTGCTCCCTGAAACGTGGACAAGGGCACAACTTGGATTCAACAAGGGATAGCAGTGGCAACTCGGAGAGTAAAGAAGCCTGAAACTTGGGTTATCTCAACCCTCCCTCCACATTTAAGAGTCAGGAAGATTCACAGAGGGAGTGCGAGGAGACTTACAGATCGCCAAACTCTATGGAATCTCCACACTTCCTTCTCTCACATCTTCCCTGCCAAAGGAAGAAAAGCCTTCTTGACTTTTTCATGTGAAACATGTTTAACCTGGTAGCTGAAAGGTAGCCATGTGGAGAGGATGATTGAGAAGCAAACTTCTTGTGTGCCAGTGAAGTTGGGTGCTCCATCCCTTGAACACTTTCTTAGAAGATGTGACTCGGGGTCTTCCTAAGACAAAGGCCATGGTTTCAGCTTTATAAAAGAGGTTTCCTGGGGCTGGAAGTGTTGCCTACTGGTAGAGTACTTGCCTAGCATGCACAAAGCCCTGGGTTTGGTTCCTCAGGACCACATACACAGAAAGAGCTAGGCGTGGTGCTGTGGCTCAAGGGGTAGACTGCTAGCCTTGAGAAAGCCCAAGGACAGTACCCAGGTCCTGAGATGAAGCCCCAGGACTGGCAAAAAAAAAAAGAGGCTTCCTGAAGGGTAACAGTTGGCACACAATCTCTATGCATGGGATAAAAGTATCATATGATTTCTAAAGAAATCAAATAAAGCCCAGGTCTTTAGCAGCTAATCATTCTACATGCTACAGATCCTGGGATGGGAGGGAGGAAAGGAACGGAATGGGGAAGAATTAGAAGCCAGTGTTCCAGAGACTGGTTACCTTTCCCAAGTCCACTTTCCACCCTCCACTGTATCCCAGCCAGTTCACCTCATTGCCACTGTGTATAGACCACATTTCACTACACATGGGATACCCGTGTAACCAGGCCTTTCAAAATTCCTTTCCTTTCAAATCAATGCAAAAATATTCTTTGGTATGGAGCAGATTTGATTAAAAAGGGAAAAGGTTACCTGAAATATGCCCCCTCCCAAATTGAGCTAATGGGAATCTCATTTATTATTTAATCCCCTGCTTATCAGAACAGGACCAAAAATGGAATCTAATATGGGATGTGTGAGGTGTGGTCCTGAGGAGCAGACAGAAGGCAGGGAGCAGGAGGAGGGCAGGGCAGATCAAGACTTTTCATTTCACCCCATCTATTCAACTAGCTGATAGGATTTGAACCAGATTAATCATAGCAGTAGGCTTGAAAATTCAGATAAATTGTGTATATACACACAGAGATACATACACACACATGCATCTGCACATACATACAATAAATATATATATTTATGTATATATAGCCTTTGTGTGTGTGTACATACATATACAGGTATACATATACATGTGTATATATGATATCCATTCCCATATATTATGCTATAATCTATAAGCTTATTAAATGCAAATAAAATATCTCTCCTCAGGAAACAGCCCACAAAGTGTTGGAACCAATGAATCACTAGACAGGTGTGTTTCACTTATGAACTGACAAAACTTCTCATTCTAAAACGGTCCTAGTAGGAATAAACTGGAATAAACACTTAGCAGTACTCTCTCTTGAGTTATGAGACATCTTTGGAGAGTTCCCTATGTGCCCAGCTTTATGAATAATGGTACCTCTCATTCCCATAGCAACTCTGAAAATAGTACCATAAGCCTTCGCTTACACATGAAGAAACTGAGGCAGAAAAATGTGAGGAAATTTCTGAAGTCCATAAGAACAATGAGCAACAGATATATCAGACTCTACATTGCTTTTTGTTTGTTGGTTGGTTTACCAATATTGGGGCTTGAATTCTAGACCTGAGCACTGGCCCTGAGCTACCTTTGATCAAGACTAGCACTCTACCACATGAGCCACAGCTCCACTTCCAGCTTTTTCTGTGATTAATTGGAGATAAGGGTCTCCCAGGCTTCTTGCCTACGCTAGCTGCAAACTGAAGTCATTGGATCTCAGCCTCCTGAGTATCTAGTATGATAGGTGAGAGCCACTAGCACGCAACCACCCTACATTGTTTTTACTAAACTATGTTATTTCTCTAAAGTCTATAAACAAGAGTCTTAACATTTCAATTGTAAATAGAGAATGTTAATAAAGCCCTCCCAAATTTTAATTTCATCCAGCCTGATCTCCAACACTCTTAAACTTGTCTACCTTGAATCCTTTGTTTGCCTCATCCTCAACTTCCCAGCCTCTGGAATGCTGCCCCTGGCCATTCTTTCAAAGGATTGCTTACCTGCCATCCCTAGATGCTTTCATTACCTGTGCTCCATCTGCTGAGGACGCAGCCTGCAGAGTCCTACACTCTTGAGGCCAAATTCTGCATTCAACATTAGCAACCAAGTCTCATATAATGGGCAATATTCCATTGTTTTCCTTTCAACATGTCTCTCTAGCCTTGGTAACCAATAGTCAAGACAACAATTTTCCAGTAAGTAGTCACCTTCCAAATGGTCCATCTGTGGATTATTTATCATGCAGATCCTTTGATAGCCTTATTCTCTAGATTTCCAGAGTCTTCCCCTTTCCTGTAATACCCTGCATGCCCAAAGTGCACCATGATTAGACTAGACCAGAGCAATTGGGACAATGTCATTTTGGATTCTTTCCAAAAGAAGGGGTGTTTGTAATGACAATGAGCTTATACTATGGCATGTTTGCCCTTCTCTATGATCTCATAGGCCAAAGCTGAATTAACACAGTGGAAGCCACCAGAACCCCCCTGTGATACAGATAGTGTGTGTGTGTGTGTGTGTGTGTGTGTGTGTGTGTGTGTGTGTGTGTGTAAATTCTAGTACTTGGCCTAAGCACTTTCCCTAAGCTTCTGTGCTCAAAGCTAATGCTCCACCACTTGAGTCATAGCTCCACTTATGGCTTTTTAGTGGTTAATTGGAGATGAGCCTCTTGAACTGGCTGCCTGCCCTGGCTTCTAACCATAATCCTCAACTCTCAGCCTCCTGAGTAGCTAGGATTATAGGCGTGAGCCACCACCACTGGACCTGGACTTCTTTTCTTTCGATGACAGGCAGGGATAGCTTCTCTTTACTCTTCATCATTATAATTCAGTTTGATCTGTAAGGGAGTTTAAAAAAAAATCAGAGCAAGCCACCAAACAGCCTACAAAACAACTCAGCCAGACAGTTTCTCTAGCAAACCTGCGTCTTATACCTTCTATGACAAAAAGATTTATAGCAGTTTTTTATTAAAAAAGAGAGCTGCGGATAATCAGATCTGAGACACAGAAATGGGAGCATGAGAGTGTTGTGCAGGTAAGTTAGGTGTCTGATGGATTTTTCCACTCCCTTCTGGAGGAAGCTAGCCCTTCCTGGTCCTTCTATTCTGGCCGAGGGTGATTGAAGTGATGTGTGAAGGGAACAGACAGACACTGTGTACCAGGAAGGCAGGGGCTTCTTTTCTGTCTAGTAATTCTCAGCCTACATGTCCAGCTCCTCCCCTGGCAACTACCCTCTTCATCATCAGGTAAAGAGAAAGAGGTGCTTCCCACCTATGAGAGAAAAGGACACAGCCACACACACCTAAGGCCACTTCAGTCTTAGAGCCCCCTCAATATAAGCTCTTAACCTTATTTATGAATACTGGTTATGCAGAGAGAGGCTCTTCCTACATTCTGAAACAATAAAATGGATTTCCCTAGCCTCCTGGAGGCAAGACATGTATATCATCAATTCTCTAAGCCTTCTTTGTCCTCTGGGCCCCAGAGCAGAGCCCTCATCCTGACATAAGGTAAAGGTGGGAACTGATGTGTACATCACAGGGGAAAGACAAGAGCTTGCCAAAGAAATGGGCAGAGTGGGCTGGTTAGGTATCTGGCCCTGAGGCTGGGCAGGTTTCTGGAACAGGCATCTGAACTGGCTGGGTCAGGGACAGTCATGATCTCTGAGAACCAGTACCCCCCCCCACACACACACACATACCTCCCCTCCCTCACACTCAGGGAACTCAGGGAGGCCCAGTCTCTGGGAACTGCAGATAACACTGTCAAATGACTAAATGTTCAGCAAGGAAATGACAAATGACCAAGTGCCCCAAAAACATCCTGTGAAAAGTAGCTGGAGGAACCAAAAAATATGAAGGACACGAAGAAGTTATAAGGCTAGCCAGCTTAGAGCGGTGAGGGGCAAAGGGTTGAGAGCTAGAGCATGGAGGAGACTTACAAAGGAGGTTTGTTTGACAAGACAAATACAAAAGACAGTATAGAGGGCAGGGCTTAGTGAGAAACAATGCAGGATAGGAAGAAGCAATGTAGGAGGTGTGGACGATGCTGATATTTAAAGGAAAGTGGCTGGGTGGAAGTACAATTCTGTGATGGCAGAATGACAGACTCCCTAGGATTGCAGGAACTTCTCAGGTGCTTAGATGACAGGACAGACATGCTGACTAGCTTTGGCCAAATATGTGAACTCTCTTTCCTAGTTTGCTGAGATTTCTCAGGATATCCCAGTCCTTTGCTTGTGAACTGAGCTCATCAACAGCAAGTTTGTCAGGTTGGAGGCACAGCTCAGATGGTAGAACACTAGCACGTGATAAAAGAAAGCAAGTGTTCAGGCAATGAATGCACACACACACACACACACACACACACACACACACACACAGAGTATGTGGGATAAGACAGGTGTGAGAGATCCCTGAACAAATGACTGTTTATACTTGCCATCAGGAATGCCAGGTCTGATTCCTACCTTCTAAGTCCCCTTCCTCATCTCCTCATCTCCCCTTCCTTATCTCCTCATCTCCCCTCCCAATGGTCAATGTTCAATCCCACCTATATCAGCAAGTTAACAATCTGAAAATAAACCCAAAGAACTCCACACCTGGTCTACTACTAAAGACCCTCTGCTTCCCCTTTGACTAACCAGCCCACCATCAAGAGGAACAGAATTGAGCAGCTTTGTGTGTCATGTCGATGACACGACATACACTTGGTAACACCTGTTCACGTGACTATGTGACAAGTATGCAAGATAAACATGGAACAAGAGAAGGGCTGGCTTGGTTCTGGATGGGGATCCATGAAGAGTGGTCAGAGATCTCACTCCCCATTAAGACGCTAGCTCTAAACCAGTCCAGGTGCGTGGTAAGGAGTCTGCCTCTTGGACCTCTAAGGACATGAATGAGAATTGAAGCTAAAACTGAGGGCGTCTTTGTAGCACCTATCAGCTCAGAGGCCCTCAGAAGTGAGGCCCATTTCTTGAGAGTAATGGGGTCCTAAGGGTTTATATGCTCTGTCCTATAGTACTGTCCATCTCCATTTTTATCTCTGTCTGTCTGTCTGTCTGTCTGTCTGTCTGTCTCTCTCTCTCTCTCTCTCTCTCTCTCTCTCTCTCACACACACACACACACACACACACACACACACCATCACACATTTCATGTGTGTTTATGGAAACACTGTCACTCATGCTTTGCCAGTGCCACCCTTCTGTCAAGTGAGAACACACACAATAGAACACACATCTGCACTATCCCACTCGGACACAAAACCCCCGCCTTTATTCCTCATGTAAAGACCTGCACATACATGCAATCAGGCATAGCAGCCATCACCCACTCCTAGCCCCACTATACGCACACACACACACACACACACACACACACACACACACACACACACACACACACCTGCACCTAGTGCTCCCTCCTCTTGTCCAGTGACTGCCTATTCAAACCTTGTTGCCCCATTCTTCCACTCCAGCAATATATCTCTAGCCTTCCCTGTGGGCCTTGCTGAACTAAGGGAGGGGTGCTCAGAGCAGCAGGAGAGGGGGTGGCCTCGCCTTCATAGAGGGTGACTCCTGGCGTTATTTTTAAACATTCCTCTCATTTGCTAAATGAGGCTTTTGCTCAGGCTTCCTTTGAAGCGGCTGCTCCTCTCACAGTGGGGGAGAGGGGGCAGGGAGGCAGTGGCCTGACAGATGCTTAAGAAACTATGGGTGAAACTTGCTGACTCAGGCCCCAGTTATTTGTTGTCCCGGGACTGTATTTAGTCCAATAAGTGTTGCTGGCTGGCTCGCCCCTCCCCCTTCCCTCCTCCTCTTTTTCTTTTCTTCCTGCCTCTTCCCTCTGCCTCTCTCATCTATCTCACTCTGGCTGCCTCATCACTGCCTGGGTAGCACTCCTTTCCTCCTCCTGACCAGCCCTCACAGTAAGGGGAGAGAAACCATTCCCTTAAAAGAACCAAAAGATTTGTGGGACCCTGTAAATGCCAAGACCAGACAAATGTACAGTCCAGATCCCACTCAATCTCTCCAGAGAGTTGAACTAGGTCTTGAAGAGATCTTGAACTTGGTCAGTCACAGGATGGCAAGTCTGTTCACAATTCTGACCAGCCCTAAGGGCAGAATCAGCCATGCATGAGGCATTGGGGAATCCATCTTGAATGTTAGAGTTTCCCTGTAACTTGAACTTTTATTTACTCCACTTATTTATTATCTTTCTTTCACACCACTTGCACATCCAGACACTGGCTTTCTGCCAAAATAATGACAAAGAACTTCTACTCCACCCTACCCCACACCCACTCCCCATCTGCTTCCTTTGAGCTGAAAGGATTAGGAAGGAGGTGGGGAGGGGATGTCCCACTAAAACTACAGGAGAGGATGGAAGAGGGCCTATGGACCTAAAGACAAAAAGGGCCAGAGAAAGGGTGACTTCTTGGGAGCCTCTCTGCTCCTGACACCCTTGAAGGAGAGGCATGGATGGAGGTAAGGAGATGGCACACACATCAGACAAGCACAGAAGGAGCATTTAGAAGTAGAATCCTTGGGGCACAAATGCCGTTTCTCCCACGTGGGCAACCTTAAAGATGGATGGTAATTAAACTTGAATGCAAATTAAAATGGTTCAATTCAAACACTTAGGGACTCACCTCAGCATCCTCCTTGCTCATTCCCATCTAATCATTTGTTCCACAGCCTCAGCAAGAGGAAGTGCAGGTCCCCCACAGATGGCCGAGGAAGTTTAAAAAGGAAGGAAACCCTGAGACATGGGTGGTTTCATGGGGGAGCCAGAGGCTCAGAGAGGTGGCAGTGATTTGGAACCAGACCACCAGCAAACATATTCAGGATTAGATTTTAAGGCCAGACAGCCCCAAAGCATCCATAAGCTATGGCCAGATGCCACTGCTGAACAGGCAGGGAAATCTACAGTTTGATTCAGACTCGTTATGGGCCATTCCAGCCTCCAGGGTAAGCCAATTCAGTGCTAGAAATGCAACGCCACCATCACTGTATTGGACTAGATGAGAAGGTGAGAGGCGAGGCCTACATGGATGTAGATGGGTAAAAATGATGCTCGACCATTTCTTTCTCTTTATTCAAGTACAAGGCAGAAAGCTCTAGCCAGTGTCCTATACCTGGGACCTTCTGCATACATCCATGTCCCATGTAGAGCCTGATCTGGGCTCTACAGCTCATTGGACAAGTTTGTGAATGTTTCTGGCCCCTTGTTTGTACTGTCTATAAAACTGGCTCCTAAGACTGTTTTGAGAATAAAGCAAATATACCAACAACCCTGGGCCCTCACTCCATCAACAATCAATGTTAATAGATAAGACAATCTGATCACACTATGAAAGGCCTTTTCCAGAGACTGTCCCCACAAGTGCACAGCTTACTCTTACTGCCATGATGCTATGGTGCTTATCAGGAGCCTGGGGAAGGCCCTTCACATAGTAAGTATTTGCTGAGCATCTCAACACAGCCAACCACCCAAGTTTTCACCAACTAGCACCATAGTTACATTTTGAGGAAAAGATGGCTGAGGAAGAGAAAAGAAGTACAATAAATATCACCATTTCCATTTCTTCATCTTCTTGGGGGCAATAGTCATCTGTAACCAGCCAGTCTTCCAGCAGAGACTCAGAAAAGCCCAAGCATCCCAGTAATGAGCCTAAACACTGTCCAGTTCAGATTACACAGGATCTGGTACCAATGGAACCTAGCAGAGACAAGCCAGAAAAGACTTCCCATCACCTACACCCAAAGCCAGCACCTGAGGCCCCCGTCATGCCCAGCCCTGAATCAGAAAGGCCCAGGACCTGCTGGGATCAAGCTGTTCCAATGATGGAACACAAATCAGCCGCCCTCTACCCTACCAGTTGCCAGAACCAAATTCATGAGCCTCTGAT
Source organism: Megascapheus bottae (assembly GCF_031878675.1). Lineage (NCBI taxonomy): Eukaryota > Metazoa > Chordata > Mammalia > Rodentia > Geomyidae > Megascapheus > Megascapheus bottae. Next base: position 26,419,114 of record NC_143527.1, read on the forward strand.
AAATAATTCAGGCTTCTCCATCTGTGGAAAAGTTGGATTTGGCCTAATTTCTCTCACAAACAAAGAACATCATCTGCTCAGAACAGTAAAGCAGATACCAGTCAAATTTTTCAAAAATAAATAAATAAATGAATAAATAAATAAAGATTCCAGTGAGCTCCATCCATTCCAGGCCTAGATCCTGTAATTCAGGTCACTTTTACAAATCCAGTGGACTAGGTGGGTTACAAATAGAAAATCTGGCTTGGGAAATTGGAGACAGGCATTTGATTTAATGAAGAAAGGGTTGTTTCAAGTGCTTCATTTTAGGAACTGATAGATATACCTAACTACAGATGATGCTTCTCCATTTATGGAAACCAGTTGGCTGATTTGTTTCTTTGTGGAATTTCCTGGGAAAACATAAACATAGCAAACACATTTTTTGAAAATATTCTTAAGCCTAGGTCAGCTATCAGTCAGACATTTTAATAAAGAGAAACAATGGATAGATAGATAGATAGATAGAATTCAGGGATTAACTTACATGACTGTGGTTGACAAGCCTATCTGAACACTATAGATAGGCAAGCAAGCTGGAAAATCTCACACACACGTTAATGCAGAATTTCTCTTTCTTCAGGGAAGCCTCTGTTTTGTTTCCAAAGACTTTCAATGGATTCAATAACACCCACACTCACAAGTGAGGATAATTTCCTTTACTTAGACAAGTAATTATAGATACAGATAATGCAGGTTATATGGATAAAGTTCCAGGAATGCACCCCCTGGGTCAGTCTTTGAGTGAATAACTGGAGGGCCACAGTCTTACTAACACAAAAGATCTCACCAGTTGGCTTCTGGTGTTTGCTTCTCCCTTGGCATCTTCTTCCCCAGTTGGCCTAAGTCAGGGAGGCTCAGCTGCATGGTCGAGAAGCGAAAGCATTAGGCAACATCTGAGCCAGAGCAGATTCTGCAGAAGATATGCTTTGGGACACTGAAGCCAAAAGAACTGTACTGGTTTGCCCAAAGCAATAGGAGTCTTCCTGAGTCTGAACCACAGTATTGTTACCTGAAGGTGGATGAACCATTCTGCCTTTTTGCCTACCTGCCTCCATCCAGGACCTGAAACACCTGTGCCACCGATGGATGGATCTGTTTCAAACTCACCTTGAGCTAGTGGATCAGTAGCTGCTAGGTCTGCCTCTGACACCTTGAGTTCCTATTATTGGGGATGATCTAGAATGATCATTATCCAGCCACCTGTCCCTGTTGGTGATCAGCAAGTATTAAGTATTTCTGAATGAAAAGCAATGGTCAGTATGTCCTTTGAGTTATTTATCTTAGGGGTCCAGTCACCTGGAACAGTGTAGGAAAATTCTCTCTGCCATCTGAGGATATGTAAGCACCCCTGGTTTGCAGTTGAAGAGCACCTCTTGATAGGAGGAACTCTGATCTGTTTTGGACCATGAACATTGAAGAGAAGTGTTTTCCTGGTTAGCCTGAAGCCCATACCTGCAACTCCATGCCCAACCCAGAGCTGGGAGGAGCTGTGGTCCATGACCACATAATCCCCAAGAAGGGATGCTGCTGACAAACAAGACTGCCATCTAATTCACCCTCCCCAGCTCTCTGGGGTCCTCCCAAGGAGCCTCCCAAGTGGAGGGGTTTCCATATCTGCAGCTAGGATTCAACAACCCACCCTCCTAGAACAAGTCTTGCCATCATTCTGATCCTCTTCTGCCCACAGTTTCCAGTCTTGTCTCCCCGCTGATCTCCCAATTCCAGAACTTTAAAAAAGGAAGCCATTTGCAGTGTATGGTTGCTAAAATGGAATAAGTGACAGACCTCACAAGCTATAAAAGCTCTCCTGGCTGGGGGACAGCAGCTCGTGCCTCACCCTGAGCACCTGTCCTCCATGAAGCTTCTGACCTTCACACTTGGCATGGGCCCAAGGCCCCTTTACAGCCCCTTTGTTGACGCTAGTGGCCTAGCCCAGTGGTGGGGGAGGGCTGGAGACAGCTGGATCAGCAGAGCTGAGGACTGAGAAGGATACATTTGTTGGAGCAGAGCTGACCTTGTATCAGAACAGAGAGCCTTCTGGGGTCTGAGCACAGGATTCCTGGCAGGTTTAGGACTTCAAGAGACAGACCCTTGGTAAGACTGACCTTCTTCTATGATTCAGAATAATTTTAAAAAAACATATGCCAGTGTCATTGTCTTATAGGATTCTTACATGGTCCTCTGTTTACATATAGAGTTTCATACACCATGATACTACCGCTGATCAGGTGATGTTGACTCATTCTGGGCCTCTTTTGGACTCCATGCTTATGTAGAGGAAGTTGCAAATCTTCCCAGCTTTCCTCAGTTCCACTGGATGCTCAGGAATCCTCAGTCTGTGGATGGCAATGATTCTTTTCAATCGGCATGTAAGAAAACCAAAACTTCAATAGGACTACCTCATCTTGCCCATGCCAACAAGCAGTTTAAGTTAGAAATTCCTGGCAGAGACCAAGGGTTTATTCATCTGAACACCAAGCATTGAGCCCTGCATATCTCCCTTCACCAGTGAAGGGAGTAAAAAAAGGACTCGATATGCCAGCAATACAGGGAGCTCAGAAAGCCAAGGACAGAACTAATAAGGAGCACAGACGAGTTCCAGGGTGTCCCCAGAGAGCAGAATGGCAGGCCTTGTACTGTTTGGGAGGAGTTTGTGGGAACCTGGGTGATGGGGCAGTGAGGAGGCATGTAAGCTGAGCTGCTGTCTGCAGGACCCCCATACTTACCTCCCAGGGGGCTCTAGGAAGCCCTGTGAACCAGCTGCCAGCATAGGCAGGCACACCAATGGCCCCGCCAGAATGAAGACATTCAAACTCAAGGCTGTGCCTTCAGAGACGGAATTCTGGCTCTCGCTACTTTAATTAAGAAAAACAAAAGACATAAGCAGGGCAAGTTTGCCTGGGAGATGCTTGGGGAAGAGAAATGGATGGGTTCTTGGCTTCTTCCAGGAGGCTGTCTACAAAGGAACACACTTGGTGGTTTGGCTGAGCAGCCGGTGAAACTAAGGTCAGTGGTTCACCACTCCACAAAACTGACCCAAGCACCAACTCCAATTGACCTTGGCCAATTCAAAGTGTCCTTAGCCTTGTCCAGCAACCTGCCTCATCCATGCTAGCTCTTACAAGGGCCTTGATGAGATAAGGCAGTTGTAGTCATACACCTAGCCTCTACTGAACACCTACTGTGTACTAAGTTTAGTGTGGAAGACAGAGCAGTGAGCCATGCAGCTCCTTTTCCTCTCCAATGCTTATGCCACGAGCATCCATCCATGACTCACCCTGCTCTTTTATCTGTTTACATTTGTCTGTTTTTAATCCTTTCCAAAAGCCTATTCCTAGCCACCATCTTGAGGCAAGTTCTCAATAGCCAAAAATTTACAGATGGAGAAAGGGCAGCACAGCTAGGACATGAAGTTGGATCTTCTGTCTTGTGACAACACATTCTTCAAGCCTGGTGGCACATGCCGCACTGACATGGGCTGGCAGGTGGCTCCTCCAGGCTGCACATGGGAGCCTGAGGCCAGGTGTCAGGGTGGTGTGCAGATGTGGCAGACAGCTGGAGGAGGGAGCAGAGCAACTTTTAACCTTAAGCCCCACAAGGTCTCACAAATCTCTGTTGGGTAAGGGAGGGGAAAAAAAGAAGTCAGAAGTAATGTCATCTTATACTTGTGGGTGGAAGGAAAGAACTCATCCATGCAGACAAGACAGGATCCAGCTGGAGAGTGGATTTGCCCAGATAGATAAGACAAGGGAAAAGTTTTTTGTTTTATTTCAGGTGGTTTTTTTGTTTGTTTTTGTTTCTGTTTTTATTGATAAAATCCTTGAAGGGAGTGGGAGCAGGGCAAAAAGAAAGAAGTAAGACCAACTGGTTCAGGGGACCAGAGGGCCTGGACTAGAGGCTGTAGAGTTCACACTTGGGAACTTGAAGGCAAAGTGACCAATGCCACTGCCACTTTTACCCTTGAGATACTGTGCTGGAGCAGAGGACCTGAGTCTGGTACTAATTGTATGTATTTGTAATCCTCATGCCCTAGAAAACAGGGTTAGTCCTGGCAACCAAGAAGTCAATTGGATTGTCTTTTAGCACCTCCATTAGTTAAAGGAATCATCTCCCCAAGTTCATACTGTGTGGTGACAGATGACAAATAAACACTGTAACATGGGGCCCTTGACCTAACCCCTCGAGGGCCTTGATATTCTACAAGAGGAACCCAGAGAAGAGCTGCTATTTTCAAAACTAGACGAATGCTAATGGTAAAAAACCAGGACACTGCGGCTGTCTCTGCCTACCTCCAGCCCAACACCTAGGATGCACAGAGGGAGTGCAGCCTGCTTATAAGAAGGGTTTAGGGTATCAGCACCAGTTCCAAATTTTGAGAGCCTAGAGGGAGCAGAAGCTACAGATAACTTAATCCTGCCCTAGCTAAAGGAGCAGTGCAGGAGGGAATACGAAGGCTTAAGAAGCACATGCGGAGCAACTCTACCCTGGGTCTTAGGTTTGGGGGCAAGTGCATCAGAGAGGCACAGACAGACAGAACTGGAGAAGGGACCAAGCCTCCATCACAGTAAAAGCAGATATTCAGTAGGGAAGATGGTGCCACAAAGGAATAAAAATTCCTCTAGTGGGCCAGGCCCATGAAGGCATAGAAACTTATGGCTGTGGGGCAGAGAGTCATTTTCCCTTATAGTAAGTACTAACAGAGGGCAGATGGACTTGGATTGGAGAGGCTAGGGTTGAGGATCCACCTGGGAGCACGAGTGGAGGGTAGGGGGAAGCCATGACAAGGCAGCCAGAGAGGGAGGGGGTAATGCTTAACAGTAACTACACAGCCCAGCCTAGGAGGTGGCCGGAGCTGTCACAGCACCACAGGGGCTGTCAGGGCCTGGGGGACCGAGCTGCAGACCTTTTGGAGATAAAGACCGAACACCTGCTGGGAGTGGCAGCCCCCCCCCCCCCAACCCAGCCTCCAGCCCCTCTGTCCTTCCTCACATCTGTCTGATGTTGGGGCTGCCTGCCAGGGGAGGGCCTGGCATCGGGTTATTAAGACATCTGTGTCTCTAATGAAAAGTTACCCCGTTGCCGGGCAGGGGAGAGACACAAATCATTATGAATCAATTTAGCTCTGGCCAGCCATCTGCCTGGGCTTCACGTGGGGGGAGCTGCCCGCCGCTGCGCCGCCGCACCGCTGGGAGTGGCCCGCGCGCTCTCACCTCGCGGCCTCGCCCTTTCTGTGGAGGCGAACGGGGGTACGTCTAGGCCTGGAGGGACGAGGTGGGGTACCTAGGACCCCCCCTGGATGGATGATCGTGGTGCCTGCATGGTACGCCTGGTCTAGCATCAGGACGGCGGCTGCAAAGACCCAATCCCCGTTCCCCACCCCAGGTCAGTTCCACACCCCTCGCCCCGCGCTGCGCTCCGCCTGCGCGCTCCGCCTCAGCCCCCAGGGCCCGCCAGGCCCACTGGGGGCAACCGCGGAGCCTCGGGCCGTGGTCACGGCTCGGTTGCTATGGAGGCCAGGTCCCCTCGGCCCCCGCCGGGCGGTCCTAAAGCATCTGCCTCCCGCCCCTCCCACGGGCCCCAGCCCAGTGCTGCGCCAGTTGTTGTCGCGTGCGCCCTGAGGCCCCCCGACAAGCTGGCAATTTGTTGTTGTTTGTCGAGTGCTTTTGTCATGCAAATCCCAGAGCCGGCCACAGGAGCTCAGCTCTGCTTTGGGGAAAGTAGAGTATTTTTTTTTTTTCCCCTTTCCTTGTGGTTTTTCTCCCTTGGCTTTTTGTAGTGGCAGTCCTTAGTGATGCTTTAAAAATATATGTATTTGTAAAGCAATATAAAGGAATACGTCTTATTTAATTTGATATAGCTTTTTAGTATTTGTAACTCCACAGTGTACCACTCTCATACAAGCCCTATTATTCACAGGTTGTGAAGGAAGGGGCCTGGTTAGAAAGAGAAGGAATCTTGCGTAGATGAACAGACAGATATAGATAGATAGATAGATAGATAGATAGATAGATAGATAGATAGATAGATAGATAGATAGATAGATGATAGAGATATAATAAACACATCAATCCCATCTTTTGCTAATCACGCGGGGTGGGGGTGGGGGGGAAGGCTTCAGGCTGCTGGCAAAGCCCACTCAGAGGTGCCCAGAGACCTACCCAATGCCCAGAAGGCTGAGTCCCGGAGACCAGAGCCAAACCAACCCCTCCACAAGTCCCACTTGTGGCTAACTGATAACTTTGTGCCAGAATTCCAAGAAAGGTAGGGGAAGAGCTGATTCAAAAAATTTTTGTCAGCCCGGATAATCTCTCAAAAGTAAACTGTCCGTTCCATATAACTCTTCTCCAGCATCAAACACTACCTGCAGCTGGGGCATCTGGCCTGGGTTCAGATCTCATGGTGTGACTGCCACTGTAGGGCTCAGGAGAAGCGTCAGTTGACCGCTGGATGCAGAGCCAATTCCTTCAGCATTAAGCATGAATGTGCTCCCTGAAGATGGGCAGATTTGCCTGGGTATGTGTTTTCTATGTATCCTACATGTTTAAAGGCAAGTTTGAGGTCCCATCCCTCCCATCACCCTCAGGAAATGAACAGGAACTGAAGTACAGAGGACTGCTATTCCAGCCTGGCTACTGATGCTTAGTCTCTCTGACCTCTTCGCTCTTGTCCCTTATCTATGGCCACCCAAGCCAGCCTTATAGCTAGCCTTGTAAGACTAGATAATAGCTGGCAAAGTTATAGGATGGGGTTGCTGGGGAGATGGTCTCCTGTTCCTGATACGGTTCTGCTTCATTCCACTGGGATTGATCAGGCTGGGTTAGGAGTCATTCAGGCCTGTGCCAGGCTTAGAGCTTTCACAAGTGACTAATGACAGTGCTGTGCCACTAGCTGCACTCCAGCAGCCCCAGTATCTACCAGCTCCCTTACACCATAGCATTGGTGTTCATTCACTCATCTACTCACACGTTCATTCATTCATTCATTCATTCATCTAATAAATATTGAGTACTTCCAGTGATTTCACCCTAACCCCTACCCTCTACTGGATTCTGATTATCTTTTTCAAAGCCCTTCCCATCATCTAGCACAGACAAGGTGAATATAAATATTCACTTTGGTAAGGATTGCCCCATCCATGAGCTTTACAAGGTTCTCTTGTGACAGCAGAGTGAATAATTAGACTTCCTTGGAACTGGAGGAGAAGACTTACAATGCAAACAAATTCTAGGGGGGACTGACACTACCCAGAATGTAGAGAACTGTGGCTGCCAGTCTCTTCAGTCCTAAGGACTCTGGGACCTTATGGGTGTGTTGGGGAATGAAGAATTGGAAGAATCAAGTAGAGAAGCTAACACAGGGCTATTCTCCTTGGGCCTACTCCATGGGCTTATTCTTGAGGCTCTCAGGAAGCACAAGCTGATGCTGAGAGTTGCCTTGGGGCCAGGAAGTGAGGTCAGCAAATGTACAAATCAAACAATCACCATGGGAGCTGGCAGGAAAGAAGCTGCTGGGTATATGAGGGCAGGTTGAGGCCCGGCACAGGAGAGAACCTGGGTTCCTACAACACTTCCTTGGGTCCATACCAGAAGTATCTGTGATGCATAAGCGAGTATGTAGCACCCAGGCTGTCTCATGACAGTGTTCGGGTATGAAGCAGCCATATGTGATTCTGTGCCCGTGTGTCTTTGAGCAGGGTAGATTCACTGTGCATGGCTGGCTGGGTGTGATAGATCAAGTATAGAAGTACAGTCTCTTGTTGGCACCCTAGAGGTTACCACTGTAAGACTGACCTTGGGTATGTACATGTAAGTGTGTAGTGCACATATGTGACACTTGGGCTGTGACTGTGTGGCTCTAGCACAAAACAGAGTGATTGTTTCTGTGAAAGGGCCATCCTTGGGTATGTATGGGGTGAGTTCTACTTTCCAGTGCTGCTTGCTCCCCTGAGCAAGAGGTCCAGTCACAGCAAGCTGAATTACAGCCCAACCCCCTTTGGAACACACTTTTAATCAATTCAGTGCTTTCTTGTCAAGAAGACAAGCTATTTGCTTCCTGAGGATCAGATGGTGATGGATGAAATATAGGGAATAATTAAATTAGCAGTGTAATGGTGGTGCAAGCCTCAATTAAAAAAATATTTCCATTGTCATAAAGTCTAGCCATAAATTTTAGAAGCCCTACATTCTGGTGTCCTATAGTACTCAGCAGCTAGACTGGTCTCTCTGTGGATGTGGATTCTAACCAGATGTGGGGAGGCTCAGAACAATGCTGGGCTGCTGAACAGAGACTCTGTTCTGTCATTTAAAACTACCCCTCCCTGTCACCTGCCACACCCAGTTCTCTGTTCTGCCCTAAGTGGAGCCATTTCAGCCTGAGCGCTTAGTCTGGCACCAGCTTCACATATGGAGCCAACTCTCAGCTTTGTTGCTCTCACTCTGGCGCTCTCTCTCTCTCCTGATGGTTTCTCTTTAAAGAAGTCATCAAGAACCTGGTTGGGGACCATCCCTTCCACAGTACAGAATCCTAGTCTGTTCTGGAGATGCTATGGAATGAAGCTGAGGAGGTCACTGAGAGCCTCAGGGTGTCCTCAGTATGGCACCAGGCAAAAGCAACAGAAGCACCCAGGAAATCCCTGAAGACTGACTGGCTGACAGAATGGTTCCAAGTCTTACAAGGAATTAGGGGAAACCTCGTGACCAAGAGCATCCATGCACAGTGACAAGTGTAGAGGGGAATCCAAGCAGAAGGTATATGTGGTTAGACAAATCCGTGACAGAAGTGGGGTGGGACTAGGAGGCTGTGCTCAGGAGGGCCAGCAGTGTGCTCTGTGGGGGCACTGGGAAGGACTTCTGTGCCTTCAGGAGGCCACCCTGGTGCACCTCCCTCCCTCTAACACTTATTGCAATAGCTGCTCCTTGTATGGGCCATTATGCTAATGAAGTACAGCAAGGGACCTAAAAGGGTTTTGCTGCTGTCTCAAGCTCATTAGTAACTGAGAAGGGCCCATTTAAGAGGAAAGGTGGGGGAGGATTTTGCCAGGGTTATATCTGAGCTCAGCCACCACAGACAGATGCTGCTGGGAGGAGGGAGAAATGGGGAGGGGAAGGGAAAGGGAAAGGAAGAAAAGAAAGGAAGAAGGGAAGTAGAGGGAGGAAAGACAATGAGCAGAAGGAAGAAAAAGAGGAGGAAGAGAAAAGGGAGGAGGAAGGAAAGGTGGAGAGGGGTCACAGTAGCAGTTAGAGACCAGTAGGTGGCATGTTTGGAAAGAGGGGGGCATTACTTTTATTTTTCACCCCATCTCTGTGTGTGGCTTCTGTACCCTTGGGTTCAAGCCTGACAATTGTACTATGTTGACACTGGCCATTCATCCTCAAATTTCTCCCTTCAGAGAAGCCCCATTTCATACTTTTACACGGACTCCCTCCTTTCCCTTCCTTTTAGTAAAACCCACTCCAAAGAGAAAACTCACCCCTCTCACTGTGAGCCATGGGTTCCTTGAGGTACTGCATTAAAGCAGGGACAATGAGAGTGATGGAATAGTCACATCAGCTGGTGGGGAGGAAGAAGAGTTGAGATGGAGAAAGTTGGCCTCTCCCAGACCTTGAAGTCAGCTCCAGCTTTGACTCTGCTCAGCTCTGATTAGACATGGCTGATGCCCATTGCTCCATCTCCAGGCCTTGGCTTTATAGACTTGGCACAGCATGAGCTAGCACCGAGATCTATTGGGATTAGAGTTGGAAGGAGCAGAGGGTTGGGTTGGCAAGTCAAGTGTTTTGATGATCTGCTCAGATATTGCAAAATAGGATCCAGCCCACAAAGAAGTCACTGGGGAGAAAAAGAAGCTGATATCTCCTCAGGGCTCTACCACCAGCCTCTCAAGACAAGAAAAGACCCAGATGAGGATCCTCAGGTTCAGTATCTCTAGTTTTGCCCAGAAAGATCATAAAGGAGCCATTGAATCTAGAACTGGGGCCCGCAAGCTGGGACCTGGCTTAGTCAGGTTTGGTTTCTGTGGGATAGGAAGGATTGAGATTCCAGTGAACTTCCTGAAAGAACTTGTGGGGGAGGGAGGATGAAGAAAACAAGCAGTTGAATGTGGGATCCAGGTCCCAGGCCCATCTGACTAACATAGAGACCACCCAGAACCCAGAGACCAGATCTGGTAGTCTCCTGTCATCCTGTAGTAGAGACAGCAAAGCTTGGCACAGAGGATCTTAGTCCACATGCACACTCTGGGCTGCTGATCCCTCCACAAATGAAAAGGCAGTAGGAAACAAGGAAAGATGGTAGCCTGAAGGTTTCTGTAGATCATAGTGGGGTATAGCCATAGTGAGGTCATTTCTGCTTTCAAGCTAGCTTGATCTGTACCTTAAAATCAAAATAATACCTACACATTCCCAACTGAGTCAAGGTAGGGGTGGGGAGCCCTGAAAGCCACAGGCTCAGTCCTAGGGAATACCCCGTACTAATGCCAGAACTTCAAATGAGAACCCAGAAACCCCAGCATCAGATGAGAAGCACCATCTACCATTTATGTTTCCTGCTGGTGGCTGCTTCTTTAGGAACCAGAGAGGTATAAACTTATCCTATAGAAGGTAATAAATCTGTTTTAGTGCAAAGAGAATTCACAGAACTCCAGCTTGATACACACCCTGCAGTGTGAGAACAAAGTGAGGAGGTGAGTGAGTAGTCAAGGGTTTCTTCTTTGAAATCCTAGAGGGAAAGCTATTTAGGAAAGGAGACACTATTTAGAACCATAACAGTTAAAGATTATTGAGAATGGGGCTGAATTGTACCTAGGTGTTTTTTTTCTTTATGGGCTTGTTTTATCACACTATCCAATCTCTTGTTTAATGGCACCCTATTCAAGCTAATTCAATTCAATCAAAAGTTCTATTTTGACTTTTTCTAAAGAAAATGAGCGGGGAAGTACGAGCTCCTTTCTGTTAATGGTGTTGCCATCTACACTATCTTCAAATCAGGATGGCTCAGGCTCTTGTATGCAGTGCCACTCCATTTACACCTCATCCATTTACACCTACAGCATGGTGCTGTACCCTTTCCTAGCACCTGCTTCTATCTAGCATGTTCTTCTTCCAGGGTTCCATAGGCATTGAGTGGGCATCTCCTACCCCCTAAGGGCCAAAACTCTTACCTTTCACCCATTCTTCCCCAGAGCAGCATAGCCAGACATGAAGCACTCCTGCTGCTTTCCTGGGCACCACTCTCTTTAATCCTCCACTCTCCTTTCAATGGAAGTTAAGGTGTTAAGAGTTCATCATGGCTTGGCAATCCTCTCTAACTCTGTTCCTTCGCATATTTTTGGCTTCTGAAATCAGTCTGTGGAGTGCTCCTTCCTTTACAAGCTCCTTCCTTATAACAAGCTTAATTTCTCCTTACTTACCTCATTCTGACATCACCTCTGTCAAGGCTTGCCCACTTTTTGAGTTCATTATGCCTTTTGCTTAGATTCACAGCACTTGATTTTAACACGCATCATATAATATTGTCAGTCCTCTTTGTGCAGTCCCACCTGAGCAGATGTTCTTTGTGCAGGACAAAAGGGGAGAGGAATATGTGCCTGGAATACAACAGCAGGTCAACCAAATAGTTCAAAAGAGAGAAGGATAAATACATTCATTTGTGGTTTCAGGGTAACACAAAATGGATACCTAACACATCAACATATTCAGAATAGCAAGATTAGTTTATTTTGAGTAAATGAATACCTAAATTTCTTAAGTAGCAATAGATAATACATTTGAACTCTATGAGTGTAGTATCTGGAAATATAGACTGGTCACTTCACAGATGTGTATGATATTTAGATATGTTATCTGATGAGAATGTATTAGAAAAATATATCAAGTGAGTATGTATTGAAAATAGGCCATAGGTCTGGCCTCTACCCAAAAATAAGGTGAGAACTCTTTGTGTATCTAAAAAGCAAAATTCACAGATGAAACAATCAAAAACCAACTGGGTGTGTGTCCTAGCATCACTGTCATTAGGATGTAAGGATATGTCTGATTAGAGTAGTCAGCAGAGGAAGCTGTAGATTGGGAAGACAGTGATGCAGTTGACTCCTGGCCTGACTACTGATTTATCAGTTCCTGTATAGGAGAAACTTCATGATAGGGTGGGGAAAGCTGTCATATTCACTTACAGACCCTTTAAGGTGATCATGTCTTTTTTTTCCCTTGCTGATACTGGGGCTTGAATTCAGGGCCGAGTACTTGCCTAGCTTGCTTACTCAGAGCTGGTGCTTTACCACTTGAGCCGCATTTCCAGCCTGCCATTTTGCTAGTTAACTGAAGCTGAATAGATTTCTTCCAGCCTTTTAATGCTTTGACTAGCTTCAAACCATGATCCTCTAGATCTCAGCCTCCTGACCAGTTCAGGTTGCAGGTCTAAACCACTGGTTTATGGCTCTGATCACATTTCAACAACTATAATAAAAAGTCGGACACACACTGAGTACTATGTGTTTACAGGGACAAAAGGAGAGGTTTGGAATAGGGAGATGCCTGGTTTCATGCTCATTAGTGAATTTAATGGTGCATCTGAACTCACCGAGGAGTATGGTTGCCTCTAGGATAGGCAGTGAGAAGGGTTAACCAGCTCTTTAGATGCCCTGTGTGCTCCAAAGAAGGAGGGAGTGTATCAGGAAGGGCTCCCTCCCTATTTCCTGCATTGTTTACTGTGAAGGACACAAAGGCTGCTACTCTAGCCAAAGCATACTGCATTGTTCTGGGTATATTTCTCCTATCGCTGTCACTTGTTTTCCTTTCCACACCATCCCTGTGGACTCGGGCTTCTCCAGCATCCTTCCCTGTGCATGACTCCCACTTTGGACCTCCAGGTAGTAGTACAGGCCACAAGTCACCTTCTAGCACCTGGCTTGATACCAGTTAAGCCTGTTATGCAAAGTGACTCACGGTTCCTCTACTACAGGGTCTGTGCCCCTTTGTCTGGATGGACCACCGGCCCCCTGCAGAGTGCCCCGTCCCTCCCACCCCCTTGTGCATGTGTCCTCTCTTCCCAGTCCCCATTTCCAGCCCCACAGCCTCCCTCTCCAGAGCTGAGGCCAGCCTGAAGACAGATATTAATGTGCAAATTAGCACAACCCGACTGGGTCCAGATTGCCACTTAGAATTTGCATATTAATAAATGTATTTGTGACAGCATTTAGCAGCTCAGGAAGGACAGAGAGCCTCCCTTCCCCCCCCCATCCCTATCAGCAAGATAACTAGACTGGGGAAGCCAAACTTGTCCCCTTCCCACCAGCCAACCTGCACACTTCCTCCCATCAATCAATCTATCTATCTGTCTGTCACTCCCACATTGAGCATCTCTGCCTAGTCTCACAATGAGCCACAGAGGTGGTAGAACACATTCAACACCATGAAACCGTGCCGAGTAATCAGTGCCAGCATCTGGAAAGAAGTAGAGGAGCAAGCTGGACCCCTGGACAGAGAATACGTAGTAAATCTAGGGGAAACTCTTGTTCTCCACAGTTCTGAGGGTCTGTTGCCTTTCTGCACAGCAAGGAAATGAGCTCAGGAGACAATATAGCCCTGGACTGGGGGTTGGAATAGATCTCAGTCATAAATCACACACACACACACACACACACACACACACACACACACACTTAGCACTCTTCTTTGGGCCTCAGTTTCCTCTTGCAAAATAGGGTTAGTACCTGATTCTTTGCTTCACAGTACCCATGAATGAATGAATGAATGAATGAATGAATGAATGAAAAGTGGGAATCAAACATGAGCATGCATGCACATATACTTTTCAAAGAAAGGTGTGGATTACAGATACCACATGGCATTTGGCATAGAGGAAAAATCCTGGGGCTGTATATTCCAGACTTCTGTATTATACATGAACCATCTGGAAATTAAATATTATTTATAATAGAGTTTTCAGCTGGCTGAGGATTACCTCCAAGCACTGAAACTTTCAAACCTTCATTTTTAACTATTAGGAGGGAAACATCTGAAAATACATTCCAAATGCTCAGTGTTCCTACTCAGTATGAAAGCTCATGTTCATACAGACCCCAGCTTCTCTTCATACGGGGTAATGCCATCAAAAATGCAAATGAGGAAGACTAGTTTCTGTCTTTGCTGCTTCTGGAGTGGGGGTTGCTCAGCTTCTGCCACGTCTTGGCCTTTGTCTCTGTTTCCACCACTCTGATGAAGCTGTGGTCATTGCTCTGAGGATGGGAACTAGAGACACTGGTCTTGACCCAAGCCTCCCAGAGGTGTAGGGGTGTGTGTGTGTGTGTGTGTGTGTGTGTGTGTGTGTGTGTGTGTGTGTGTGGTGTGTCAATCCATCCAGGAACAGGATCCTGGGATTAACCTTTTCTGTGGAGGGGAGGCGCCTCAGCGCTGTTTGTAAACTAGCAGTTAATTGCCACAGAATGGGTTTTCTACGAGCAAAGTACACAAGAGTTTTAATACATGGACCATAAACATTTTACATTTGTTGAATCAATGAAGGGATTAATAAGCCTTAGGGGCCTTTATGACCTACTTCCTGGTTCTGTGTTCAGTTGTGTCTGAAGAGAGGCAGCTTGCTTGCCAGTTCCCTCACAGGCTGGACAGGCATTGCTGGTGTGTTGGGGGAGGAAGGGGGGTAGGTGTGTGTGCATATGTGAACTCACCTACCTTCACCTGCTTTGAAGCAATAAACAAGACTTCTGAAAGCAGTGAGTCATCAGGTGCAGCCCTCTGCTGCTACACTTGAACCGAGCGTGGAGAAGCAGGAGCTGGGAGCCTAGTTTGTTTATGTGGAGTTGAGGGCAGAGCCAGTCAAAACCTCTAAGATCCCACTTCCTAGTCCTTACAAAGGACCCCTGCCAAGACAGGAAGAGAACACCTGGAGAACTCTTCTGAGTCAGCCTGCCCTGCTTTGCTGTTGATACCAGCTATGAGCTCAGAGAAGTTTTTGACCCCTCAGTGCCTTGACTTCCTACCTAGAGAATGGGATGTTAGCAGTCCTGCCTTATTATTGTGAGGGTTTCTGTGAATAGATGCCAAACACTTGGAATCCTCAGTGCTAATACAAGAAGTTCTGAGCAAATATTTGCTGAATTTGTTGATGTCCTGGCTTTGTTTTATTTTGCTTTGTTATACTTTTTGGGGGGAGGGGTCGTGGGGCTTGGACTTTGGGCCTGGGCGCTGTCCCTGAGCAGTTCAAGGCTACTGCCCTACCCCTTGAGCATCAGTGCCACTTCCTGTTTTCTCGTGAATAATTGGAGATAAGAGTCTCATGGTCTTTAGTGGGTCTTTAGTTCCCCAGGCTGACTTTGATGTGTGATGCTCAGATCTCAGCTTCCTGAGTAGCTAGGATTACAGGCATGAGTCAGTGTGCCCAGTTTTTGTTATGCTGTTGTGAGACAGGGTATTGCTGTGTAGTCCAGGCTGATCTTAAGTCATGATCCTCCAGCATCCTCCAGAATGCTGGGATTGCAGGTGTGCCAGTCTTTGTAGTTGTTGTAACTTAAAATTTTATTATACTAGACTAGACACATCAGTGTCTTTCTTTATGTTTATGTATTGGCAGAGGACTAAACCCAGGGTCTTTCATACCCTAAGCACATGCTCTAAAACAGCCATATACCTTCTGGCCCTGTAGACTATTTTTAAGATACATCTTATTATGTGTATTTAAGGTATGCAGCATATGTTGTACAACACATACACATTAAAATAGTATTGTTTAACAAATGATTCTATCCATCACCTCACATAGTTTCTCACTTTCTCGGCTGTTGTGGCAAGACCAGCTATAATTACTCACTTTAGGAAAAAAATCCTAAATACAGTACTCTATTATTACCCTATGTTGTACATGAGATCTTCAGATTGTTAATATTTGCCACTTCTTTGTTGCCTCTCTATTCCTTTCCAGGGAAATTTAAGGTTCATCGGATTTAGTGTGAAGTGTGGGTATGAGTCTAAGGCTCTTTCTCCCGGGCCAAGGACACACAAAGCCACTCCCCCCCCCACCCCCGCCCCCAGGCTGTGGCTCCTTCTCCTCTGTTACTCACTGGGCCCATTCGTGGCTCCATCTCTTTTGTTACTCACTGGGCCCATCCGTGGCTACTCAGTCAGAGTTGCCAGTGAGGAAATGCTCAGGCTGGGTTTGAGGCAGGACAGGGTCCTCCCAGGGATTTTCCATGGACACAGAAAGCAAACCAAGAGAAGGGAAGGCGAGGGACCTAACCCAGGTGGTAGCAAATGGGTTGTGAGGATCTCTCCAATCCACAGATCTGCTCAGAGCTTTCCTCTGAGGACCTCCAGTATTCAGGTCCTGATCTGGGCAGTGGGAAGAAGGAAGAAGGGTAAAGAACAACCACCCTGCTGATGGAGCCTTGCCATTCAGCACCCCGCTCCACAAGGGAGGCAACACTCTACTTTTTCCTTTCTTAGAAAGTACTCCTAAAAAAAAAAAAAAAGAAAGAAAGAAAGTACTCCTGTACTTGAGTATTCAGTCCCTATCCTAAGGCACCGGAAGACTTCCACTTTGGCACTTTGGAGCCCCTGTGTAGGATGTAGCCACACTATTCCAGTTCAGAGCCCATAGACCCTAAACAGAGGGTATAAGGGCCTCATCTAGTTTCCCTTTACTGTTCATGTTACATACTGCCTCTTCTAGGCAGCTTTCCTTGGTTTTGTGACATAATTCCCTAACTGATGCTGTATTCATAAATGTGGCAAGTAGTGGGCCTTATTCCAGCACTAGCACAGGGCCTGGCATCATTAGGTTACAGATCCTGATTGTCAGATAGATGGATGGAAGGGGTGGATGGGGGCATGGATAGTGGAGAGATAGACTGAAGGAGGGAAAGTAGATGGATGAATGGGTGAATGGTGGAAGGATAAATGTTGGAGGGATAATGGATGGCAATGGAGGGATGTATGGAGAGATTGAGGGAATAACCTGTGAGTGATGGATGGATGAAGGGATGGTGGATAGATTAAGCAGATGAAGAGGTGTAGGAATGGAGGGCTAGGAAGTCCATGGGTAGATGGTGGATAAATGTAGGGTGGAAGGGAAAAATGAATGGAGGATGGGTCGCTTCCAAAAGAATGGCAGGAGTAACAAGGTCCAGGGAAAAGGAAGGCATGAGTGTAGACTTACTAGGCAGGGACCAGTGGAGATGAGCTTTATAGGAACAGTGAAGAGAGAGAGCTTGCACACAGATGTTCAACCTGAGGCCCAGGGGAGACCTTGGCACCACACAGACTGTGGGGAAGGCAGAAGTTTCCCCACAGGGATAACAGCAAACAAAATGGGGAAGTAGGGGATTTGATGCTTGGCAGGACGGGAATGAATGGCAGCTGTCCAAGAGCGAGGCAAGGGCAGAGGAGCTTCTCCTTGCATCTCCACAATCACCAAAGCTTTGGGAGTGCCAGCCGTGTTATCATAACTCACCATCTGGTTCAAATAAAAGCCTGGATTGGGTAGGAGAATGGGGGAAAGGAAGCTGAAAGGAACCTGAAATGCAGGCTATGGCTCAGTGAAAAACATAAACCTGAGTATGGGTCTTCAATCTTCAGATTCCCAAACCTCATCACCCCTCTTAGTGGAAGGGTGATTCCCAGGGGTTGGGAGGGGAGCCCTGGACCAGGAAGGCTGCTTGACCTTCCTCATTGGGATGCTCTGAGAGCCAGACATGTAACCCACCTCTCTGATTTTCCCTAATGCATAATACACATGACATGGGAGATGGAGGAAAGGGTTCAGGAACAGGCTGACAGACTTATTGAGTAGTTTTAAGAGAATCCTTATTAGAGCCCAAGCAAGAAGTCCTTCCCCAAATCTGAACTTTCTCCCTGCTTGTGCAGTTTTGAGGTTATAGAAGATGTGTATGTGTATTTGTGTGTGTGTGTGTGTGTGTGTGTGTGTGTGTGTGTGTGTTTCCTGGGGTGAGGAGACTTTGAAGGACTTTTCTGACTTCAGGGAGACCCCAGATCTTCTCTGCTCATTCAGGAGCAAAAGACTGTATTTCTCATGGCCTCTTACTTGTGATGCCAGAGCTGGCCATTATGGAAGTGATTAAATTTAAAGACACTGCAGTAAACTCCAGCCTACGAAAGGCAGACAGCATCATTAACACATAATTGGAAGCCACGCTTAATGAGGTAAAAGAGAAGGGGGGGGAGAACAAAACCACAATCCCTTCTAGTGGGTACCCCACGTTGGCATCCACTCATGTTCTCAGGAGCACAGCCCTAGGTGGGGTGGGGGGCTGCTACCCAGCCAAAAGGAGGAACACAAGGTAAAGATAGCCCCCCCTCCATCTACCCTTCCATTCAGCTTAATTAGGGGGTAGCCAGGCCCTGGAGAGACAGGTGAACAGCTGGACAAGGCCCTGCCCTTCCAGGGTAGGCAGCTGTGACAGTCTCTCCAAAGAAGCAAATCTCAGCTTGGAAATGATCATGAAAAGGATCACTTAGGCAGTTAGTTGCCCTGGCACCAAGACAGACAGACCAGCTAGGGTAGCACAGGAGATCTGGTTAGTAAGGGTAGAGCTGCTGGGCTTTTTGGAGAAGGGGATCTATTGGTCCTGGAGAAAGGTGCCATGAACCTGGTGGACTGGCTGGCTAGCCTGGTGGCTGAGCCACCCTGGCCATCCTGGTTTCATCCCGTGCTGCCCCTCCCTCCACTTTGTACTTCCCACCTTTCTTGTTCTACTATGATTGACAGGATCCACTTCCCCCAGACTTCCTTTGCCAATAACTTGTGTGAGTTTTAATAAAACATTAAAATATAAAAGCAAGTGCTATTTACCCCCAAGTGCCATTTCCCTTTAATTTGGGGTTTATAATATATATGTGTTTACTTCTTAGCACTGAATGCTTCCGAAGGACTTGCTCCTTGCGTGTGTTGTCTGATTTATTTCCTCTCAGAGCGCTGAGAAGAATGGGGTTGTTAATAACAATAATGCCGCCCATCTTAAGGCACTCTCTGCTTTTCGGAGCATTTTAAAATCCATTATCCTATTTAATAGAATTGTAGACTCACAGGGAAATTGTAAAGTCTGGAGAATTGGTCCTTGGCCACCCCTGTGCCTTCTCAGTGCCTGTCTCCTCCCTGGGCTTCCTCTTGGTTCTGTTGGGGTGCCCTTCTCAGCTCTGCAAAGTTGCTGGGGGCCAAAGTTCCCTAATGCATACCATTCCAGGAACAAGGAAAGGGTGGCTGGGTGAAGGATCCCTTCTCCATACCTTGGAGCTGTTCCCAGGAAGAACTCAGTCACAGAAGTGGAGCTGAGGGAATTAAGAGGTAGTGTCTAGGTTCTCATGAGAAATAAGCTGTGGCTACTTCCCCTACCAGGAGCAAAGGCAGCCCAAATTTGGGGGTTGACAAGACTGCCCTGCTATTTCCCCTCAAGTCTCTCCACTACCCTAAAATTTCTCCCCCTCTCTTACCTTTTCCATCTGTCTCTCTTCTGCTCCCACTTTGGTCTTAGCCATAACTTGTCTTTTATCTCTCTCAATCCATTAAACTCCATCCTTTCTGGGGGCCACTGCCTATCTTCCTTTAAACTCTTCTTGGGTGCTGGAAAGCTCCCTTTCCTGTAGGCCTCAGCCCTGACCCTGACTTCATGATTCGGTCTTAGGTGGGGGTAACTGGAGGAGTCTTGAGGCCCCTTCAAAAGGAACCAGACCAGCTTCAGCCTCTAACTCAGATCCCAGAGGTACCATGTGCCTTGAGTAACTCAAGACATTTCTCCACACACCTGTTTTTCCTATACATCCAGTTCAAAGAATTAGACCCTAAAGTAGATTTGTATACATTCCTTCCATTTACCCCCTTCCCTCTCATCACTATTTTTTTGTGTGTGTCTCCCTTTTCCTCTCTGATGGCCTTTTGAAATGATTATTCTGTTGGCACCCACCCATTCTCCTTGTGCACCCAGTGGTAGCGCACTAAAATCACACAGGAACTTGAAATGATTCTCATGCCAGAGTTCACATGCAAATTAAAACTGAATTTGGAGGAGGAATGGTAGAGTCATTTTTTTTTCTTTTTAGTTCACTTCTATTTTATTTAATTTCATGGATAGGTTTAAAATGCATTTAGGGCTGGAGCCCATGGAGGTAGGACTTAGTGGGTTCGGGGCCTTTTACCTGTGAAAACCAGGATGCTGTCCTCAGTCAGCCTGAGGGAACATCACCAGTAGCCCTACAGCGTTACAGACTGGAAGCTTTGAAGGCCAGAAGAGGATTGGGCTGTAGCCGAAAGAACGACTAGGGGAGCAGCACTGCAGGAGAAATGGGTACAGGATGTGCAGAGACAGCTGGCTCAGGGGATTCTCACTAGGGAAAGGATAGCCAGGCTGGAGAGGGATTGGGAAAATGACAGGGCCCTGTACTGCCCAGAAGGGAGACCCAGTAGGGCTCTGAGGAGACTCTGGAGCCATAGTGCTCTTGAGAGGTAGGTGGGCCAAGAAGGTACAGTGGCTTGCAGAATGAGGAGACTGCTAGGCAGGAAAAGATTGGACTGGCTATTATTTTCATAGGGAAATGCTGAGGACTGGCCAAGAGGAAGAGGAGAAGGAAGAGGAGGCCAAGGCAACCCGGGGTGGACACTTCAGGTGCCCAGCTCATTAAGAAACCTGTCTCTGCTCCCAATGAGTTTTCCCACAAGTCTGTGCTCAGTAAAAGAAATTGATTACTTTACACTGCAATTAACATCTGGTCCCGGGTCACATCTTTAGGATAATTTGTTACAGGAAAAGCAAAGGAACTAGCTACCTGGTAATGAAGTTCTTGCAGACCCAATTATAGAGGTCTCTTCTGGCATATGGGGAGGGATGGAGCAGATAAGGCACCCCCAAGCCTAAATATGAGACCTAGAGCACAGAGGGGGAACTATCAAATGCAATAGTTTAGGAGGTGAAAGAGTAGGAGAGCTACAACCTACACACTTAGTCGCCCAGCCCAAGAGACCGAGGAGACCCAGTATGTGATCCTGATAGAAACTGGGCTCTAACCTCATCTAGACGTAGGCTATATCCTGGCTCCACCATTTAGGGATGCCACTTCCTTTCTGTGTACCTCAGTTTCCAGATCTGCAATATAGGAATAATAAGTCTCCAACTCACAGAAGAGTGGAAGGTTCAATTTACAGTATGGATCCAGTTCTTCGAGGGAACCAGTAGCCATCAGAAGCTGGCTCTGGTTGTGGGTTCCTGTGGCCATCCCGTGTTAGCACCACACACAGTCTGGTAAGGGTTTCTCAGGGTGTGTCTGTCTCCTTGACGAGGGGCCCAGCCCTCCTATATGCTGGAGGTGACCCAACTTCCAGCCCCCTATTGAATGCCCAAAGTTGTCCAGCCTACTTCATCATGTTAATGCTTGTTTCCCTGGACATTTTTCAACCCCATCACTAAACACTTTCCTAAAAAACCCCCAAAGTTACCTTTGCAATTCATTTGTTTGCCAGGCAGACAAATTTATGGCAGGTATCTGTATAAATATTTATACTCTGCGGCAAGGAGGTTTTGGAGGACTCATGAGCACGCACACATGCGCGCACGCGTGTGCCCCTCCCTCTCTTTCTCCCTCTCTCCCTTCTCTCTTACTTCACCCAGACAAACCACTCTCTCCCTGCTCAGATAGTGATGAACAGAGGTCACCACACACCCAGGCTCAATCTAAAAGCACAAAAGTTGGCTACATCACAGGCATCGCTCACACAGGCACTGTCCCAACAGTAGCTCTAAGGGTTACAATTGCGTATGGCACCCTCACAAGCTAGCTGACTCCCATCTATCCAAGGAGGAGGGTCTACAGGCAGAGACACAAGACCACTAACTGAGAGCTGTGAGCTGGTAAGAGACAGAATGAGATTTGAACACAGTGCCAGATAAGGATAACACTTCTCTGTGTCTCCCTCTCCAAAGGGGTCACCATCCATAAGGGAAGAAAGGAAGGAAGAGGGGCAGGATGGTCCCAATGTTTCTTCATCTAGACTGATTTAGAACAACCTTCTCAGACTGTCAGAACACAAGATCATGAGTGACAGCTCTGTGTATATGGAGGCAAGAGCAGACAGAGACCTGATCTATTCCAGAACACAAGCAGTGAGCCCCTCAGTTGCCAGAGAAAGTAGAGCTCTGAGGAGAGTGGCTTGCCAAGTTTTCTGAAGGGTAAGGAATGTGCTGTCCCACCCAGAGTATAGAAGATAGAGGCACAACAGAGAAGAGCCAAGTCTTACTTCAGGAAAATGAGGCCATGCCATTGGTACAGGAGCTGGGTGACACAAATTCCAGATTGGCTGCTCCAGGGCTCCCAACCTGGCCACTCACAGAGACTTCAAGGGACTCAACTGGAGTGCTGTGGTTGTGGGGCTGTGTCCTATTCAGCTTGGCAGCTCCCAGTGGGGAACAGCCTGAGAATTGCTAAAAATCTGGACAAAATACATGCTCACAGACCATTACTCACCTCCCACATTCACCTTCCGAATTTTTCATTTGGCGAGGGCTGCTGAATGGTGGCTCATCACTCCCCAATATTATTGTCCAATTAAAGAAACCTTTCAGCCAGCAGCTGTAGATCATGGCTCTGGCAACCTGTAGACTGCTGCATGAGGCTGAGATCCTCGGATGGCCTCTTACCTGACTACCTGGCCTCTGCTATCTCTGTAAGGAACACACATGGGTGGTGCACCCCACACTGTTCATCACTGTATGACACGCTGCCTGGATAGCCTCAGAGCTTGGGCCATCCTAGCCTTTCAGCCACCTCCCACTTCAGACAGGAATATTTGTGGTCCTAAACATGTTATTGATTTTTTTTTTGTCAGTCATAGGGCTTAAACTCTTGGCCTGGGTGCTGTCCCTGAGCTCCTCAGCTCAAGGCTTGGGCCACAGCACCACTTCCGGCTTTCCAGTGGTTAATTTGAGATAAGAGTCTCACAGTCTTTCGTGCCTGGGCTGGCTTTGAACCTTGATCCTCAGATCTCAGCCTCTTGAGTAGCTAGGATTACAGGCTTGAGCCACCATGCCCGGCTTCTGATCTTCTTCATGCCCCAGTTTCCTTGCCTGTGAAATGTGGGTTCTAAGCACTGTTCTCAAAGGATTGTAGTAAAGTATACGCAGCTGTCAATCATCAAGGAGTATGTTGTCACCTTTCTTACCTCATGTTCATTGTTCCAACGAGGCCCTCAAGGTGGGTCTTGTCGTATATACTTATCCTCCACCCACCCACATGCTTTGTATCATCTTGGTCAGATGAGGTCAGAGATGCTGTCGGCAGTGGTTAAGGTGGATGGGGGTGAACCAGAGTCCCCTCCTTGTCTAAAGCTACTAAGGACAGGGTTCAAGACACAAGACTGGGCATGGGAGACACCCTGCCTCAGGAGCATCTTGTTGATGGGCTGACTAATAGCAGCATGCTACCAGGGTACACTGCCCCAGCAGTCAGAAGGTGCCAGGCTCATCCTAACTCACCTAGAAGCCAGCAGAGGCCTAGGGCAGAGAGAATAACTGGGAAGCACTGAGACTCAGCCACTAATCACCAGGTAGAATGCACCCTCAAGTATCTCTCTGGATCATCTTCCTTCCTACCTATAATGTCAGAATCCCTTTTCCCCTGCTCATCTTCCCAGCTTGTTGAGAGCTGTAGGAAGAGGTGTTAGGTGACGGGGGCTTGTTATTGAATCAAGTGCCCCTCAGCTAAACCCTTTGTCAGTTAATTGAGACTTTTCCTCATCCCTGGGCACAAACTTCACCTCAAGCTTCGTTAAGCCACCATAGTGCACTTGCTGAGCCAGGGTCCTGCCACAGGGTGCTGCTCTAAATCTCTGTTTTCCATGTTATTTTGGTGCCAAGTTCCTATTGCAAACTGAAAAGAAGCCGCAGGCATTGAGAAAAGAGTGCCTATAAGTTTCTGAATGGAACCCCTCCTCCATGTGGTCTGGCATATGTCTCAGTCACTCTCATAGCTACCTCAGGCCCAAGCACTGCTCCCAGCCTTCTCTTGATCACACTCACTGGATGTGACTGTCCCACACAGCTTGGAAAAGCCCAGTTCCTGGTAGAAAGATAATCTCACTCTCACACTCTCCCTCCTACTCAATCCAACTATCAGACAAGGATCACTCTGAGTGCCTGCTGTTGCTTCTCTACAAAAGTGAGATGCCTCAAGCTTTCCAGTCCTAGAGACTCTGTAAAGGAACCATCTTTCTCTAAGGTGTACCCATCATTCTAGAGAGAGGAATAGCCCAGGACAAGAAAATCACAAAGGGCTCATTCTACCTCAAAAGTCAAGGTGCATCCTCAGAGGTTTTCTGGTTGTTAATCAGGGCCCAAGGATCCATAGAGCACTCCAGAACCTCAGCACCCTGTGAGCCACTAGAGGATGTGAAACTTTCAGGCTTATGCCGCCTGTTCCCAGAATTTGTCGACTGAATTCTTGCTTAATGGTATCTGAGGAAAGCAAATGTAAGTCTGATTCTACTGAAAGTGGAATATGGTAGCTCCTTGAGAAACAGACAAGTAATTTTGTGCCAGCCCTTGGCAAGATTTTTTTCATATATTTTTTATTATAATTAATAGGAGGGTTACATTATATTTGCCAAATAGAAGGTGCATTACTTCATATACATTGATATACTTTCTCATATCTTGGTCCCCATTCCCCTTCCCCCCCACCCCCACACCTCATCTTGTTTTCCCCCCTTCCCTATCCAATTTCAGATAACCAAATACAAATATATCTGATATATCAGATAACAAAGTGAGATAACAAATATGAGATAACCAAGGGACAGCAAAAGAGATGAGAGATAACAGTACATTAAGGACAACAATCACTCATTATATGGCTTTTGTTTCTATATCCTAGAGGTCCTTTCATTTAGCGTCATACTGTATAGCCTTATGTATCTAGGTTTTGCTCTATTGCAAATCTCTGCTAGGAGAGCCCTTGGCAAGATTTTTGAACAGACAGTATGTGACTGATCAAAGAAAGAATTGGTGGTCTCAGGGCCACTGAGAAGACCCCTAGGAAACCAGGCCAGATGGCTGATTTCCTTTGCTGACAGGTCAATTTGAGTTCTGTGACCCTCAGCAAGTTTCCTCCTGAGGATCCTGGGGATAACTAGAGAAGAATGTCTGCATGACACAATAATCAGATAGGGCAGTAATTGCTTGAAGACCTGTGTTCTTCAGTGGCAATTAGGTGGTCAACTCAGGGCAGTGCCTCCAGATCAAGGAGTTGCTGCTGTCTTTGGTCCTGCCATTATCCAAATGGTTATCAATGGCTTAGCTAAAGGTATGTCACTCTGATTGACAAAAGTTCAGATGACTTAAACCTGAATGATGTATCCATTTGTTAGACAACAAAAGGAGAATGCAGACAGATCTCAGCAGGTGGATGTAATGGGTAGAATCCAACAAGATGACCTAAGAAGTATTGAGACTTACGTGTGGGGCTGAGTATCTAAGTACAGACAGACAGGGGAAGGCTTGGCTTAAAAGAAACTATTATCACTAAGGGCAAGTGTTTCTGTTGATGGCTCAGTAGGGATCCTCTGTATCTTTTGGACAACGTGGAACCTAATTGCACCATAGAATGCTTTAGACGTCTATGTGTGGTACCTACAAGGAACAGTCATTGGTCCTATACTGTTTTATACTGCTCCAATCAGTTCTGGGAACTATTGAGAGACTGAGTAAAAGCTATATAAACCTGAATGCTGAAATCCCAGTTTTTACACAGATGACAAAGGATACAGGGGTTAAGGATCCAGCAAGGGAAGATCAAAGGGGCATTCAAGTATAGTCCTAAAGAAGACCACTTACAGAAACTACTTGAGAGTAAACATGAAAAACATGGACACTTTTACTGTTGATCAGGGGATTTGTGACCACTGTGATATGGCTAAATAACTGCAAGTAGATGAAACCAATAGTCAGAACTGGGATCACTGAATAAAATCTAGGAGCAAGAATATTCTAGAGAGGCTGGATGACCTCAAGATTGCCTTGTAAAGGCAATTGAAAGTCATGATGCAGAAACCCCAGGCACTTCATCTCATTGGGTACCATCTGACTGGAATTATTCTAGTATCACCTAAGACCAAGGTGTGTGGGATGGTGAGAATGTGAGCAACAGAACAAATTCATTACTAGCAAAAACCTGGGAAGATTGTCTCATCCAGGTTGAGAGAAGCAGCCATCTCCTGGGCTTGTGGTATGTGGCTGGTCCCTCAGATAGAAGGATAAAAAGGCTCTGGGCCTAGAAAGCTGAGAATCTCTGGGTTTGAGCCTATAGGCCCTGAAATGAGGAGGGAGATGCTTGGGCTTCAGGTCTCTTTTGCTTGCTGGCTTTCTTTGTTCCTATGTCTCTAGTTTGGGGTAGCGAGTGCTTTCCTGTTTAGAAGAACACTAGGCTTAATCAAGCCTGAAGACCTGATCAAGCTCTCACAGCAGGGAACAAGGGCTTTTGCAATCTCAGTTCAGTGTAAAGGAAGAATTGAATTGTTGCTTCTTATGTTTCATACCCACCCTTCAAGCTCCTCTGCCATCTGACAAAGGTGACACTTACATCCCAGAGCCACTCAATAGTCCTCAGACAGCCCAGAGAAGCCTGTACTGTCAAAGGTACCATAAGCACAATGAACTGGGGGCAAAGTAGCACCTGGATACATATTGGGTATCTGAGAACCAATGGCTCCAGAGGTTGTGGGTCTTAGGAGACAAACCCAAGCTCCCTCCTGCTGTCCCCCTCCCTGCAGTGCTCTGGGGGAGACATTTACCTGTCACACATTGGTGGCCACATTGTGGGGCTGTAGACAAGGAAAGGGGAAGACAAGTAGGTCTCTGGGGGAGCCTGGGTGTAGAGGTTTGCTCACTCCTGTGATGACACTATCTCTCATCCCTTTTCTGGAATCTATCTTGGAGCTGCCTAAGCAAGCTCTCTTCGTCTGGAAGGCAGATACCACCAACATTTATTTGCAGGGCCCTGTGAACTGTGAGCACCAGCCTACAAACCTTAACAACACTCATGCCCACCCTGTCAGGGCTACCCAGATGTTTGCCGGGGTCCTCAGGAGCTCATGCTCAGCTTGTGCTCTTATACAGATGATACCTTCCCAACTGCATAGCCATAAGGCACAGAGTGCACAGGTGCATTGTTACGGATCACCTGTGTGCCCTTTGGCTGTTCCATCCATTCATGGGCCAGACAGAAAGGCTTGGGCTCCTGTACTTGTTCTTGTGGAAAAGAGGTTATGCGGGTTGTCTGGTATCTCCACACTAAGGTGGCACCAAACCCAGGGGTCAAGCTGAAAAAAATGACTTGGCTGACTAGAAGTGACAGAGGCTGACTGCCAACACCAAGAAGGAGGAAGTTTATGACAGAAAATTGGATTTGAGATCAAACCAGGCTCCTAGGCATAGGAACCACTGGGTCTGCAGCAGGCAGGATGGGGCCATGAGCATGGAGGCCAGCCAAGAGCCTCCTGGGGGAGCTTAGCAGGCCCAGCCGGTGCTTTCTCTCTGCTGCAGGGAGGGTGATGCCAGCAAGGGTTGGAGGAAAGGCTCTGCAAACAAAAGTTTGAGGGTATCGGTTAGAATACCACCTGGGCTGTTATCAAAAGTGAGGAAGCTGGCAGAGAGGAGGAAGGTGATAACTAATGCGGAATCCCATATCAGGTTCATCTGCATTGTGTGAGAGAGCAACCCCAAACCTCAAAGAGTGGGGATGGAGGCTGGGGAAAGACAAGATTTCACTAGAAAGTCTGAGAAGTTAGTGAACGAGTGCCTATTTCCTGGGATATATTACTCAAATCTATGCTCTGGTTGGGGCTAGAATCTGACTCTGTGACCCCAAGCCTGGCACCTTCCTGCAATTTCACCCTCTTGTCCCTTCCCACTCTGTCAGGAACAATTCATTGTACTTACATACTGGGGTGGAAAAGAGGTTGCTCTTGGCAACGCACTTAGCGTAAGGAGAGATAGATGAACTTTCCCACTTCTCCGGCGCCACGAGCTGACAGTAAATATCAGAGGTAATGATATTGACTTTAAGGTATTATGGCTCCAAATGTCACTTGTGCTCTCCTTCTCTCTCTGTCTCTTAAGGAAAAAAAAGTTTCCCTGATTTGATTTACATTTTTCCTTCCCCTGCTTCCTGATCCTATTAGAAAGACAGACACAGTCTTACACGTTGCACCTGGTGGGCCCCATCATCGAAGTGCCTATGAAAGCCATGTAAGCTCAAATCCCAAGTTTCATGCAGGACAGGAAGACACTGCAGAGCAGCCCTGCTCTTCTGCCCACTACCCTTACCTTGAGGAGCCACAGGTCCTTCCCTAACTCTCTCCACCTCCACCTGTCACCTCCCCAGGTTGCTCTCCAGGCAACTGTTCTCCTTATTCCCACCACCTGCCTTTTGATAATGCAGCTCCTTCCTCGTCAATGCCCTGTTCTCTCTGACTTTGTCACACCTCCCAGAAGCCCCATTACCATCTGAGCCCTGTCTCCCTTATCCAGCTGGAACCTACCTCATGGCTGCTTTTGCCCCTTCCTGGATGGAGACTGGACTGACCGCACAGTCTCAGGTGTCACCTCTCAGATCTGCCTCTGAGGCAGGTTAAAACTTATGAGAGGCTAGGGTCCCTGCTCTCCACATGGGAATTCCATGGAGCTCAGCACTTTCGCTAAGGTTTTCAGAAAATAGCTCTTAAATTAAGGAAAAACACGAGAAAGAGGCCACAGAGAAAAGCTCTGGGTGCCACTGGGAGATGTGTGGAAGCAGAGAAAAGAGAATAGGGTAGTACTCACGTACCAGATTCACCCCAGTGGGGACAATAAAAATATGAGAATTGGACAGGTCTGGGATTTGAATCTAGAAGCTTTATGATCCTGAGGACAATCTTTACTCTCTTTGAGCCCAGTCTTGCTACCAAGAGTCCCTTCCCTTGTTGCCTGGTGTTGGTGGGGGCGGGGGGAGTGGGAAGGAGGATTAAATAGATGAGTTCTCCACTTCTGCTAGTTCCTGCTCCACAACAATGAAGCCTCAGGTCTCACTGAAGCAGGGAAAGACCAAACAAGGGTCCTGAAAAAGACTGTGGGGGAGTAGTGTGTCAGATGATTGCCCTGAGTCTTCACTGGCTTCACAAGCCACAACCTCTCAGCTTCTGTTTTTTGCTTTGTCAGATGGAAGGGAGGAGGGGCTCTGCGTAAGTCTCTCTGGTAGAAGTCAGGAGCAGAGAGCTGACAACTGAGCTAGATATAGGTGTGGCTTGGGCCTCGTGGAAGATTAACTAAGATGATATGAATAACTATGATGACAATGAAGACCTGGACTTCTGGGCTGAATCTATGGCTTTTCCAGCTCAGGTCTGGGTTCCCAAGATCTGGCATGGAAATGGAGATGACCATCATCCACTCAGGCCTACATGGATGAGATATAGCTCCACCAAGGCCTCGCCTATGTAAGTGTCCCAGTGATCCATTTCAGCGTCATGGACGGGAGGGTCTTCAGGAGAAGCCATCAAGGCTTCTCCTTATCTTCTATTTGTCTTATCTTTCTGTTCCCCTCTGATAACAGCATAAATCATTCACACCTGACTCTGGGGATGCCTTATGATAAGACCAAATAAGTCTTGTTTTACTGGGATCATTTCTTCACCTGATTCTTCAGACCTGCACAGGGATCCTGTATCCTGAGAACAGGGTCCCAAGAAAGACTCCATAGAGATCACATCCTCTGAGACAACCCTGGAGTCTCAGTGCTGGATTCAACATACTTTGTGTTCTTGTGTTCCAGCTGTGGCCTGAGTGTCTGACAATCCAGGGTCTCTACCCGAGCCCAGACAGGGCATGGGCTGAGTTCCAAGTGGATGCTAAAGACATAGAAGAGTCACATCATTTCTTCTGCCTCTGGAAAAGGACACTAGGTTGGCAAAGTGCAAAAACTAGAATAAGTGTGGAGAAACTGTCAGTGAGGGAATACAAGGAGGGGTTATAAAATCACAGGAAAGAGGGGAGCTGGTGAAGATCAGGGCAGGGGCAGGATTGGACCCTGGAATGAAAATGCCTTTGTGGGAAGTGTCCTGGAAAGTTTCCTATTTGACCGAACCTGAAGATGAAGCATTTTACAGAACAAAGAAAAAGCTACCGCTCTTGCCTAAAGGCTTCTCCCTTTTATCCTCATTCAGATTCCTACTCTGAAACCTTGGGTTTCAGAAGCAAGGTGTTCCTGGAAACGGTGACATGTGGGGCCCTACCCACCTGCCCATACTAACACCTCAAGGAAGCCAGGTAGCCTGAGTGGCCACAACCCTGGAACTAACAGAGAGGGCCAGAGAGTGGTAAGATCCTCAGCATGAAACAGGGCAGATGAGGGGCAGAGCAGGGAGGCATTGCCATTCACTGCTGGACAGCCAGAAGGCCCTGTATCTGGCTTATGAAGAAGCCTGGGAAAATACCTTGCTTGCATCCCTACTGAAAATACAGGTCACTGATGAATCACACCTTTTTTTCTGGAATACCCAAATCTTACTGTTCTTTCCATTATCCTCCCTGTCAAGTGGCTGGTGGACCACCTTTTCTCCTATGAGTTTAACTCTCAATGACTCAATGCCACTTGCCGTCCTTCACAATGTTCCAAGGGCAGTTTCTTGCTAGGAGACCAGATTACCCATACCATTGCAAGTGTGCCTGAAGTAGGAGTTAGACAGCTCTCAGAGAAGTCCTGAGAAGATGTCTCATGTAAAAATGTTGGTACTTATTTTCATTATGTTGATTTTGGTACCTGGAAAAATAATTTCACCTTCCTGTTTCTGTCTCAGTCCTGGAAGGTGATAAATTTTCGTACATGAAAATATTGCCTGGGTGGAAACCTCTCTTTCTTCATCCAGAGTCTACTAATTTTTTTTTTCCAAAACACAAAGCACACTTGGCCAAGCTCATTCAGCACATCCACCACCCGCTTCCCCTGGACTCTTGTATGCCTGTATAACTCCCTGAAGGCAAATGACTGAGAAGTACATTCCATCCTACATAGCGCTGTGGCTGAGAAAGAAGAGGGATGCAAAATCAGGAAGGACTCAAAAGAATCTAGGGTGGGCTACTGTGTGAGGGCATCAACTCCTGCTTGAATATCAGTTGTCCAAACTGTACTTCAGCCCTAAATGAGCCCTGAAGGATGTACAGAAAGGTATAGGGCAAGTTAGTTACCGTGAAGGACAGTCAGAGAGAATGTGGAGATGTAGGCCAGTGATGGATTGGAGATAGGAGAAAAAGCTATGGGTGTCACAGAATGGGTGAACCAGGATGATGAAAGCAGTTCAGAGTCATTGTAGAAGGGCAGTTGTCCACAGGGAGAAGGGATAAAGAGGATCCAGGGAGAACCCAAGGTGAGCTCTGTCCTCCTCCTGGGTAGTAGTCCTTTCTGTGCCTTAGCCCCAGGGCCCTATCTGTGCCTTAACACAAGTTTTCCCTGTAGGGCAGAGTCATGCTGTGTTCCCAGGCCCCTCACCCTGTCTTGAGCCCTTCTTCATAGCAGCCCTGCCTCCAGCTGGCCCGGGGTCCTGAGCAAACAGGACCTGCAGAATTGCCAATCCCAGCTGAGCTAGGGCTTCCTCTCAGGTTTGGCCTTGACCTTCCACTGCCACCAGGGAGGGGTTGGTCTGCTGCCCTGACTTGATTAACATTTAAATGCCATTTGGTGTGAGAAGGAGGAGGAGGAGTGGGGCTGGAACAAACAAACGTGGATCTGGCACTGGAGGCTGGTTCAAGGGTGTAGCCTGAGAGGCAAGCTCATCTGACACCCAAATGAAGGTCCCCTCCGGTCCCTAAGGGTGGTGACAAGACAGGAGTCTGTAGCAAGGCCTTTGTCCCTTCCCATGTCTTCCTGCCCAGATTTTCCTGAACCA
Organism: Megascapheus bottae; assembly: GCF_031878675.1. Lineage (NCBI taxonomy): Eukaryota > Metazoa > Chordata > Mammalia > Rodentia > Geomyidae > Megascapheus > Megascapheus bottae. The sequence continues at coordinate 26,451,076 of NC_143527.1, forward strand.
AGTGTGAGGGGCCATCTCCCTTTAGTTACAAGCTGGGCCACATGTGAAGATCCCCAGTGGAGATGGGATCTCAAGACTGCTCTGACTCTGTCCTTTTCTGCCCCAGCACCTTTCTAGCCTGGCCTGGCCTCGCCTCAGGGTCCCTGAGCACCCTCCAAGCTTCTGCCTAGCCCCTCCATCACTGCTGTCTCTGGGGGAAGGGAAGAAATCCTGCTCCTTTCAGCCGGTGCTGCCTCAAGAGCTGTTCTAATGGGCTAGTGGCTCCCCTGGCTGGGCATCTCTGAGGGGAGTCTTTCCGTGAAAGAGGAGCAAAGGCTTTAAAAGCCACTTAAAATGTCCTTGACAAGCAGCAGTGGCCCCTTAGGAGAAGATGGCCAGAATAGAGTAAGGAGCTCAGAGTGGAGGCACGGGGCACTTGGCTACTACTCCGAGCTTGGGTGTGGTCCAGACTCCATCTTGAGCCAAGCAGGAGTGCAAAATAGTAAGCTAAGCAGGCTAATTTTGCTAACAGTCTAGGCTTGATTTGCATATCCAGGAGGAGTACTGTCATTAACACAGACTTTCAAATAACTTCTCTAATGGCACAACTGCTGCTTTTACCCAGGTTGGCCAGCTAGGCTCCGCCCAGCTTCCCTGAAGGAGGGGGTAGCAGTGGGGCAAGACTGCTGAAAGCTCTGGACAGAGAGAGCCTCCATAGCCAGTCTGGAAATCCCAGGTAGGGATTCTAATTCTAGAGTTACCCTTTCACCCTCCAAGTCCCAAGATGGTTCTAGGTTTAACCTCCGCCCTTTGTGTGGATAAGTCTGTTGAGTCAGATCTATGTAGGAAATGCACACTTCCAAAGATCAAGACCCTAGTAGAAAAGTAAACATACCAATACAAATGGTATGATCCTGCAAAGCAGGATTTTTTTTTCACCTGTATGCAGCATACCAGTAATGTTATGTTGCTGGGGGTGGTATCTGCTGTTAACTAGACTTCAACAAGCGTCGACTATGCATCATAGGACTTATTTATCACATGTGTCTTTACTGGTACTCTGGTAACATTCTTTCTTTTATGTGACCCCAGCGAGACCGAATGGGGATAGGCTGTTGTTCAATTATTCTGTGTTGTATTTCAGGCCTGGTAGTTCCTCCTGCATCCCACTGGAAGGTCCACTACAGGGGTGAGAAGATAGTGCTATTGTGACCTTTTCACCCTCTAGGGTCATGACTGACTATCCTATAATGAAATACAGGCTCAAGAGAGAACTTAATTCAAACTTTTCATGACATAGAGCCTTCAGAAACAAAGACACATGGAAAACTATTTCTATGTTTAGGTTGGATAAAGAATAAACTGTCATGAGGAAATGTGCTTGAACCAAAAGATATGATTTAGTGGTGATAGGCTGAAGTGGAAAAATCCAGCAAATCCCATCTGTTCAGATTCTTCTGGTCACTGAGCTACATTCCTTCATCCTGGGTATAGGAAAGCCCTCTAGAATGAGTCTTTGAAGGAGGAGGAAGAGAGTGTCCTCTTCAGATTTTATGGCCTACTTTGAAGAAAAGGAGTTTTCTTTTATTTCTTTGGCCTACCTTAGGGTCACAAGAATTACAGTTCCCATGACTCACTTCTGGGGAGGAGTAAGTCGAGGGACAGGCAGGAGAAAGAGGTTTGCTTCTGAGGCTCTTGCAATGCCCTTTAATTCAAAATGCTCACTCAGCACGCCAAGGCACCATTGTTGGGGTGTCATATTCTGAACAACAGCACTACAAAAAAATCTGTAGGTACTTGTCCAGAAACGCAAGGTCAAGCTCATGAAGAAATCTCCCTTCCTCTCAAGGATATTGCAGCCATTAGAAGCAAAGACTTGGAGTGGGGATGCTTGCCTCCAAACAGGCTCTGAGTTGCTGGCTGAGCAAGCAATCTTGTTATTTGGGCCTCAGTTTCTTCACCTGTCTCTCGTGAAGATATGAAGATAATGTCATTAGTGCCACAATATTGTGAAAGGCAGGCGTAGGGGCTGGCTTACAGCAAGTATAAGATCCCCCCCCCCTCAGTCAGGTGCTTCTTGAGAAGAGTCTGTGAATGGCTTTAGCCACACCCTGTGCTCAGCAGGATGGTTTTTGTGCAGCTGGGGTTCCCATATTCAGACAAGTCCCAGGCCAGGAATGATGAACTGGTGGTGGTCACCTGGATCCCTTGATCTCTTGAGCCCCTTAAAATCCCATCATGGCTTTTATGGCAAGAGTCCACAGAGATAGTGGCCAGAGATGATGAAGAAGAGGCATTGGGTAGACAGAACTGAGGAAGATGAATGAGCACCTTGTGATTGAAGCGGGGAAAGTAATGGCTCCGCTGCTTAGCTCTGTTTCTAGACTTGACTGCTGGCTATGCTTCCCAAGCACTGGAGAGCCCTTGCATGGACTGGGGCCTCACAGTGCCTGGTCTGGTGTTCTTTTTGCTTGGTCTTTGCAGTTTATCATTCTTTAATCCACTGGACAAGGTCTGTATTGAGCCCTCATTCTGTTCCAGGGAGCAAGTCAAACCTACCAGGCGCCCAGGGTCTTGAGAGAGCTCAGTCAGAGCCCCTGGAAACCTGAGGGAATGCCTGCAGACTGCAAATCCTCATGTGTACATATGCATTGTACCCATCAGTGAAGAGAAGACTGACAGCCAGGTGTAAAACACACCTAGGCTAACTCAGGAGAGCACAAGAAAGCATAATCATATGTGTTCTGCCTGCCAGCCCCACCTCCCTGCCCTCCCTGCTGCCACAGTGCACAGACGTGCTCTCTGACTCTCTGTCTCTCTCTGTCTCTGCCCTTCTATCCCCCCTCCGCCATTTTCTTTCTCTTGCCCTTCTGTCACTCTCCCTACAATTACTATAACACAGAACAGAAGAATATTTTATTATTGGGTGTCTTTATTAAATCAAATTTTATGTTCTCTGTTTTTCATTTTTAAAGTGTATGAATGTCACACTCTATTTTCCTATTAAAAAGCAAAACCTCAACAGACTGGTTTTGATTGCCCCTGGTGGTTTTGTCTGTTGGTCACTGGTTCTTGATGGGAAAAGGGAAGTTGGAGTATTTTATGGCCACATTCTCTTTAGTCATAAGGCTGCCACCCAAATAAGGCTCTTAGAACACTCACCACACCATTTCTTAAGAAAGTCTGGGAGCCAGGCTGGGTCGTGCTGGATGCCTGTGACCTGGGAGACAGAGGTTGTAGCCAGGTTCAGATTGGAGAACCACAGATTATTCAAGCCCCAACACCAGCCCTGCCCTGATCCCTGGTGCAAAGCTTCTAGGCTAGGCTGAGTGCTGGTTGGCACACACATACACACACACACACACACACACACTCAAAAGCTTCCCATGCTTTCCTGGGCACACTTAGGCACATACTGATTCATCTTGCCAAGCACATTCACTTGGATATGTGACTAGATGTCATGGATGAAGCTGTATACCTTTGCACACACATACCTTACACACTCAAGCCCTCGCATACTCTCTCTCCCAGACCATCAGGTACAATTCAAGGATTTTCAAGTAAACACACATGCATAGACACACTCACATACAAATACAGGAAGACACATATGACCATTTCAAACCTGAAGTGTATGGCCCTCAATGAGCTGAGAACCAAAGGTTTCTTCCATTTTGGAACATCTCTCTCCACAGGCCAGGGCCTCCCTGGACACTCAAAGCTGTTTTCCTGGAATTCAAAGCTTGTGCAGACTGTGTCCACCAGGGGTAGAATGCTGGGCATAAACCTAGTGGGAAGCTTTTCTGTTCCCTTCTCTTCTGAGCACTTTTCCTGGGCTTCCACACACTCCCGGATGCCTTTCTTCAGGATGAGAAGTGAGAGGAATAAAAGTCAGAGTGCAATCACCTTGCCCCTGAAGCTCTCTAATACTGGAACTTAATCCCAAGTCCAAGTTCATAGGAGAGCGAGTCCCTGAACCTGTGGACCAGATCCCATGGCCAAGCTGCATCCTGTAAGACAAACCTAGACACATCCTCACAGAGGTGTCTCTCAGTTATCTCAAGAACTCAGATTAAGGGTGGACATGCCCAGGCTTTCTATGCCCCTGGGTGGGACTCAACACCTGGAATGTATACCATTTTTACTCTAGGGTGCCAGCAGAACTACAGGTTAACAAAGCTTACTCTCTTTTATTCTGCAAGACCCAGGCAGGTCACCAGAGTCTGACATTTGATGACAAGTTAAAATAGAGACAATGGTCATTCCTGTCCAGCAACTGGGAAGAGAAAATTGACTCCTGGTGCTCGGCTCAGGAGACATCAGATGCTCACCAGGGGTCAATGCCTCTCTTAGAGCCCATGTCCTAATGAAAGACACAAACTTCTCTGGCTCTGACCTTCCTGGGTGTGATGTCCACCACCCCCACAAATCTGTGCAATATTTCTACCTCAAGTCTAAGGTAAAAGCAAACCCTTCTCATCCTACTCTTCCTCAGTTCCCCACCTTCAACAGCATCACTGCCATCAGCCTTTGACTCCCTTAGTACCTGGCCACTCCTGCATATGAACCAGGGCCCCAACAGTCTTTCTCCCAATCACCATCACCACTAGCTGGACCCAGGCTCCTAACTGCCCTCCATAGGCTCAGCCTTCCTTTCCTCTTACTCTTTTCCTTCTCACACCCCACCTGTCACTTTAGGCCCTTCCTTGGTAGTCTTCCCAGTATGTTCACTGCTATCTCCAGGGATTGTTCAATCTGGCTGAAATAGGAAACTATATGTCCAATCAAGTTTAGCTCTGGTCCCTAAGCCCCTTTAAAAAAAAGTCTTATCTGACTCAGCCTCTATAAGGATGCCAGACATATTCTGCACCAATTCAATGACCCTGTAACAATAGCCAGGTGGTGTTCTAGCCAGTGCTACTTCCATACTTTGCTTGATTCCCAGGTGCCTCTTCCGTGAATAGGCACCCATCGCAATCAGGCAGCTCCTGTTTTCTGAGCCAGTGTCCTGTTCTCCTCCGCCTCTGTTGCCAACTTCCAGATTCTGACCTGAATTTGGCCACTGGCAAATTCAAGGCTCCCCAGCTCTGCATCCAGACTGCCTGGGCTCCAGACAAGTGAACTTGTCTGCAGAATGGGGTGAGGTGGTGGTAAGAGTAGGTAGGGGAGGTTTGCATACACTCTTAGGCTGGTTGTGACTTGAGATGGATACTCAGAAGTTGTAGCCAGCATGGTCATCCTGCTTGGTGGCTTGCTTCTGTGTTCTTGTCTGCTAGACGTGTACTAATACCTAAGCTGCCACTCCTGCAATACCCAGGATACAAGTTCACAGGTTCCAGAAGAACAAATTGTCACAACATAGAAGATGGAGGATATTGCCAGCATGACCCTGCACATGTCTTCTGTTTAAATGCTAGCTAGGGACCAAATATGTAGAATCTGTTATATATTGGAATGGGGTCATTTTTTCTGTGCAAATGTCCTCCACTGGCCACTCTGTGTGCAGAGGTGCTTTCCTGGAATAGTGGACATTATTCCCGAATGCTTTGTTTTTAGATGCTGGCTTAATATCTGTTTAAAACTAGCTCCTTTCAATCAATCTGAGACAACCAGGAAATTGGCAAGGAAAATGCATGTGACCAACTGGAAATCCAGGCTGGAAACTCAGGGCTGGTACAATCAACCCTGGATAATTTAGGCTAGTGGGCCTGAAGGCAGAGGCAAGAAGAGAAGGAAAAGGCATCCCTTCTTGAAGAGGAGGCCACATGTACGTAATGTGTATAAATGTATATAATAATCATTAGCAGCAATTCAGCTGTCTGCTGATGGTTTGCAAGATAAATTGCATTAATCAACACGATGCCTTCAGAACTTTTGGTGAGCCGTTTCTTATGCTAATTGGACCACTTAAAGTAGACTGTCAGTGCACCAGGATCTCGGGCTGTCAAGACAATTACTGGCATGTGTAAGTCCCTCCCTCCCAGCTTCCGCTCCCCCACAAGCACCTATTCTTTTAAAATTATAATATTAATGAGAAGAGCTATGCTAATTGCATGGCCAAAAATAAAACCTTGAAAGAACAGGGGGCGGGGAGAAGAAGGATGTGACCACAGGCAGATTTGGTTCACCTTGAGGGCAGTACACAGGTCTGTGGGAGACTCCCCAGAGATCAAAGATGGAGCCAGATCAGAGTTCTGCACTTTCTGATGTGGGATTCTAACTTGTGTCTCCTTCCCTTTGGTGACCCTCAGAACTTCCGGTCACATGCACCATGAACTCCAAGACAGGGGACTGGAGAAGAGAAACAGTCCCACAGCCAGACATTTGCACTTTCTAGACTCTGATTTCATCTTGATCCAGCAAAGTTGAGTTCATTGTCTGCTTCAGTGGCCTTCACGAAATGTTTATAGAATCGAGGGTCTGGTGGCAAGTGGGTCCTGCAGTGTGGCCTCCTGATTAGGTTGGGATAGGGTCTATGCCATATCAGGTTAGCACTGGTTAGCAGAGTAGGGAGACAGTTTTGAGCAGATGATGATAAGAGCCATTTACAAGCCAGCAGGTATGCCCAGGTGAGTGATATCATGAAGTGATGAAAAGGGAAGCACAAGATTAATTGCTCAGAAATGTGGATCATTTTTTTTTTCAGAAAGTTCCTGGAACCGAGGTATTTCAACTTCCTTTTTCTTTTCCTGGGTGAGAATTTTTTGGAAGAGTCAAATTATACTCTTCCCCTTTCCTGCCACCTCATCTAGTCTTGCTGTCTCCTCGTGGAAGCATACAGAGTGGTCCTGCAAAAAAAAAAAAAGTAAATCCAGTGATATCATACAGGCATCCCAGTGACGGTTCCTTGCAGCAGGACCAAGCCCCCCCACACAAGCTGGATACATCCGTCTACCTCAGCCTGCTCCAGGATACTTCCTCCCACTGCAGCTCTGCCCATGAACTTGATTCAGAACCATCACCACATCATACAACTCCCACCAGCCCTTCACTCTTCTTACCAGAGTTTTCTGTGTCTGAGAGGGAGAAGAGTGAGAGTGAGAGGAAGAGGAAGAGGAAGAGGAAAGGAGGGAGAGGGGAAAGGAGACCCAGGGCCCAAGGCCCAGGCAAGCAGGGTTGGGGGTGGGCAGGAAGCCTTTGGAGGAACAGGCTTTCAGACTCTGATCCCATGGAAATCCATTCTCTTGGTCTATTTGAGCCACTCTATTAGGCCCCCACTTGGAACCAGGGATACTGGAATTAGCTTGAAGTCCTTCCTCTGAAGGCCCCCATCTTGGATTGAACCTTAGTTCAAGAGCCTCCAGCTCACCCCTGCTCCCTATCCTCTCTTTCCCCCAAGAAGTTTCTAGTTTCTCATCACCTCCAGCTCTCCAAGTGGTATCTGATAACTAGATTGCTCCATACTGATGCTCAGAAGAGAATGAAAACAGGGGCAGGACGGGAGGGACTTGCAGCAGAGAGCACGAGGTGATGGGGCGACTGTGTGAAGGAAAGGCAGGCGAGGGATCTGAGATGCTGAGGGCAGGGCCTCTCTGGAACACCTTCCTGGACAGAAGCAGATTCCCCAGGCAGGAGAGCTGAGCCCAGTGGTGGAGGATGGGCTTGCAGCCCCTTTATTAATAACTGAATAATTGGCCTGGCATTCCTCTGATGGATGAACACAGCATTGTGTCAGCATCTTCTGTGTGAGGGCCATGGATAAATCTTCCCTGCATGGCCGCTATCACCAGCCCTCTTGGCCGGAATGGTGGTGAGACCTTGGAGCCCTGTGCTCACCCTGTGCGCTGGACTCCTGCTTTTCATCCCAGCCATGCTTTGGTGAGACTCCCGCCCATCCCCTGAGCACCTAACATCTCATTGATGTTTGGACTGCTTCCTCACGCTGCCCCTTTGTGAGGCTGGGGGTTGTTTCTCACCACCTGTCACCCCTCTTTGAGCAAAACTCCCAGACTCAGTACCCACCTTTGCCACTCAGCTCCTTGCTGCCCCTCTTTCTGTCCATCCTACGTTTCTGCTCTGCAGAGTTGCCCTCTCCTCACATCCCATCAAGGCTTTCCCCAGCCCAATAGTGTATGGCTCCTTCTGGCCATTCCAACCTTCTCATTTTTTTTTGCCAGTCCTGGCTGGAGCTCAGGGCCTGAGCACTGTCCTTGGACTTTCTCAAGGCTAGAGCTCTACCACATGAGCCTCAGCACCACTTCTGGCTTTTTTCTATGTATGTGGTACCGAGGAATCGAACCCGGGTCTTCATACATGCTAGGCAAGCACTCAACCACTAGGCCAAACTCTCGGCCCCCAGCCTCCTCATTTCTGCCAGCTTCTTCTCACTTCCCACCCTCTTCTCTGCACCAGCATCTCCTTTTGCCCCCAAATCCCCTCCTTTCTCTCCCCCAGCTCCCTGTTCTCAGCTTCAGTATCAACTATTCAGAGATACTTTCTCCATCTAAACTGGATACCCCACCTCTGTCCAGTAAGGGACCTCCTGATGGATCATGACTGACATAGAGTTTGTTCACAAACAAATAAGAATACACAATTGTGTCTCCTTCTTGTCTTGGATTGAACAGGCCAGCAGGCCAGAATCTTCTCAACCTGGCACATAATAGGTACTCGCTAAACCATCAGTCAGATGATAATTAAAACAAGTCAATTGTAGGATGCCAGCTGTGAAATGGACAAATCGTCATACCTATTTCCTGCTCATCGTTCATTCCCTGCTCTGTCCCCAGGAGCCCAGACCTGTCTTCCCCAAGTCTTCCCACAAGGCGCCGACCTATCTTGTGCTGAACATGAGCCCATGGGAGAAGGGGACCTGGAGAGGAGACACATGACTCCTTTAATGAAATGATACTGTACCCCCATGACAGTAGGCACTGGGGGCCAGGGTAGCTGGCTGGAGGGAATAGGGTAGACACAGTTACTGACTAGAAGGGAGCCCCTCTCCTCACCACAGCACCATGAGAGGGGTTATGGAACAGTCCCTAGCTGATGCCCCTGGAGACAGTCCCCAAGATAGGCTAAGGAGACAGGGCTGGGAGGGCCCTCCGCAGGAAGGCACCATTTGGAACCATCCGTTTTTTAATTACTAGTAATTAAACATGTGAAACCCTCCCAGCTGCCACTCTAAGAACTGGGACAGAAGTACAGTGTGCCAGGCATATCCCGGGAGTGGCACAGCCCCCTTCCACCACCTCCACCCAGTCCAGCATCTGGATAGACAGGTGAATGAGCAGGAATGAACACCAGCCAGGATGAACTCAGGAGGTGAAGGAGAGTGGGTGACTGAAGAAGAGATCCCAGCCTCAAAGAGAATTCCCGCACTTAACATGTCAGTGTTCCTCCCTCTCCCCTCCATCTTTCCAGGGCCAATGTCTTCTCCCTCATCAGCCTGGAACAACAGAACACCAGCCTCTGTTCATGAGAGGTTCCACTCTGTAGTTTCTTCACCCCAGAGCTTTATGAATCTCTAGCTCCTTTATGGGCTAGAGATTCCCTTGGATTCTCCAGGTGCCTACTCCACAGGCCAAGAAAGTGTGTCCCCACTCCAAGTCTAAGCATCTATGGAGTACTGAGAGTGTGCTGGCCCCTGGACAGAGGTCATTGGGGCCTGAAGTCCTCCCCAAAGAGCTAGGTCCCCCTAAATTTCTAGCTGTACTTGCCCAGTCTTGCGTCCCTTGCCCTGCCTCAGTCTCCCTAACACTTCTGCATTGTTCGCCAATCTCCTTGCCCTAGTCTGTTTCTGCCCATTCTCAGTTTCATCTCTCTTCTACTGCCCTGCTTTATCAGCTCTGTGACTGTGGTTCTCTTAGACAACAATTCAAATGAGGGAAGTTACCCATCATGCTTTCTTGCAGTTCCTAGTTGGGGAGTGGGTAAGTGGGTCACCAGTGCTAGGGTGAAGTCTGCCTTAGCCTAACTGAGAAGGCCTTCACTGAGCTCCGCCTACTTCTACCCCCACCCCCTACACTTCGCAAACCTTGGCTTGTTCAAGAGGTAAGAGGACTCCAGCAAGTAGGAAGTGTTTTGAGCTAGGACATGGTTAGGATACTGTCTTCTCAAGCTCTTCAAAACTTTGAGGCTTTCTGTACATCCCTAAGGGAATGGAATTCTGGAAGCAGTAAAGCTACTCACTACCCAAGGTGTGGCACTGCCCTTGGAGTGGCACTTCCATTGTCAGATGCAAATGGTGATTCAGATGCAAATGGTGATCCTCCCTGTCCAAGTCCAAAGGCATCTGTGTGCTTCTGAAAGGCCTTCTTGCCAATGAGAAAAATAGAGCGCTTGAGTAGAGACAGCAAAACTATAGAAGGCACCGTGTGTAGACTAATGGGGCTCACATCAGATCCTTTCCTCAACTTGGCAAGAAATTTTGAGTTTTTCCTGAGTTTAGCTATAGTTTCTTCTGATGCGGCCAAAGTTTGGAGTCCCTTTTCCATTGCTGCTCCAAAAGTAGATGTACCACCTTTGAGCTAGTTGGAGAAACAGCCTCAGGGAGCCAAAAGCTATGTTACCCCCATGGTCTTTTGCCTCTGGGCCACAGTACCCCAGAGCTCTGCCAAATCCTGTCATCTGCTCTTCGTTGCACGGGCTATTTGCTTGAGTCTGGATCAACTTCTCTAGGAAAATTCATGAATAAAGCCTATTGATCAGGCAGTTGTTGAACAGTATGGATAGGTAAGTCCTGGTGAGAGGAGAAAAAAGGGACAAGGATTGATGCCTGGAGCAGCTTCCTGGAAACAAAGGGCTTTAGGAAGAATGGGTCAGAATTTGATTGAAGAAGGATCACTCCTGGATGAGGAAAAATGTGGGTAGTGGAGGGAGAGAGGAATAAGGTGTGGGGGGCAGGGTTGGAGGCAGGCAACCTAACAGAAGTGAAAGAGGAGTGTTTGGTGAGTTAGGAGGCAGGCTGAGGTCAGCTGCAGCTCACTTGTGCATATCAGTGTCCACATACAATTCTTGCAAAACCAGGGTTTTCAGGGCATTAAGTATAGGCAATGCCTGGGTGGTCTCAGCAAGGAAGGGGCAAGGTACATAGACCCGCTATCCTGAATATTCCCAGCCCTCATTCAAGAAGTCCTTCCCTCTCTTTACCACAACGTATACTTACTTCCCACACATAGACTGGAGTCTAAACACAAAGCCGGCTGAACGCAACACACAATTCTCAGCCCTTAGGCTACACTTGGGCTCTATCTGGTGGTCATATTGAGTACTGCACCCTCCAAGGTTTCCCTTCTGGGAAGCTTTGGGGTGTCATACCCAGAAAGAGTGTCCTCTCTCCTCCCTGTCTGTACACACACACACACACACACACACACACATACACACACACACACACACACACAGGACTGCATGCAAACACACTCACACACACACACACACACACACACACACACACACACACACACACAGAGAAAGGAGAGTGAATTATCAATGGCCAGTCATGACATGACTGGCCATGACAAACCACACCCAAAACCACAAAAGCCCTCACATCCGACATTCAGCCAACCAATTTACATAGATTCAGGCATGATCATTACCATTCAAACTTCCATGCTTCTTCTTCTGGCCAAATAAGGTTCAGGACATGAGGGCAGAAAACACTGCTCTTAGCTCAGCACAAGTATTCACAGCTGTCACCTTCCCTCTATTCTCCTGGGCTGATGCATTTGCAGCATCAGTCTGTTCCAGGTCTGTTCCTGAGGTCACATGTGTGCACCATTTCAAGCTTCCATGTGGCATGTGTGCCCACGTACTCTCAGAATCTGCTCTGATGTGTAAAAAAAAAAACCAAGATACTCAGTACCACCTCCACTTGTGTGCATGCTACCAGAGACATGCATTCATGGAAACCACTGGAGACAGGATGTGGGGAGGCTCATGGAAGCCCTCCCACATTTTTTTTTATCCGATGGCTTACTGCACACACACTGGTAAAAAAAAAAAAAATAAGATCTTGCTTGCAGTGTTCTGCCCCATGTGACTCACAACACATTGTAATATATATTAACTTAATATTCTTATTACTTCCTCTTGTGATTCCCTGAAGGAAGACACTGAAGTCCAGGTCACAGGGCCAGGAGCCAGCAGCCTGGACTCCCTCTCATTACATCTGGGCTCTGACCTATGATCCTTGGGCAGAAATGAGTCTCTCTGTTTCCTGTGTAGGGTGGAAGGAGCACAGGGAAGAGCAGAAGAAGGGAAGATGTCCCCTCTCACTCCTGCTGCCCTCCCTCCTTTCCTCCCTCCCTCCCAGAGGCCTGCCCCCTCTTCTGAGCCCCAGGAGAACTGCAGCACAGAGAAGGAACATGGGGTCAGGTCATTCACTCTGACCTCATCCTCTCAAGTGCCTCACCTTTGAGCTCTGGAAGTTAAACCTGCACAGGGATATCACTTGTTCTGTTTAGTGTGTCTCAGCTGTGTGACAAGGAGACATTACTGGCTCTTGAGGAGGAAGGGCTGGGCACAGTAGGACTAATAAAGGTGAATATGTGCCAGTAAGTGGGAGGAAAGAGGGGTACATACATTGACTCCTGAGTCAATGGGAACCCCAAGGCCAGTGATAGCCATTCCAGGACCAACCTTGATCCCTGGCCACTGTTGTCTCCTGTCATGCCTTTATTTGCTGGCACGTTCATGTCTGTGTCCACACACATAGACACAACGCTGGCAAGAAACCATCCAGGCCCTTGCACACACATTGTAACATGCACAGGCACACCTGTATGTTCACATAAATGTTCACACATATGGACTCACACAGTCAAGCACAGCTGAATACCCTCCCTCCCCTAGACCCCCAAGAAGTCCCCACTTTTCAGCTAAAGGATTCATTTGAAGAACAAACACTCCCCCTCTCCCCCTAGAGGGAGTGGCTTGGTGTCAGGGTAAAATTTATCATCATTATCCTAATATCATCTCCAGGCTCGGCAGTGGCAGCAGCTAAAGAAAATACCAAGGCTTAACTTAGGGCACGCGCGAGAGAAAGTCAGGAGATGGGAAATATGATTTATGATGGAAATCAATGCAATCATAATACTTCGTGCTTGTAAAATTGGGCTGTGCCTCTTGTACCCACACAGGCCCACTTTAGCTCTGCCTGTCGCTGGAGTTGGGGATCACAGGGGCTGTGACTAATGTGGATGGAACACCTAAATGATGGATACTGCTCATCTCCTTTCCAATCTTCCTTGTGGACCAGGAGGAAGTGTATGTGAGCAGGGCATTGTCCAGTGAGGAAGGCAGCAAAGAGCAAGAAGCCAGATCTCAAACATTGCTAGTGTCTTGATCCGCATGGCTTGTTCTGACCTGCAAAACCACCCTGGAAAGCAGATGATAGGTAAACGGCAGCCTGTGTGAAGCCAGCAATCAGAAGGCGTCAGTGACTAAGCAAAGGTCAGTTGCTTAGTCATGGCCAAGCTAGTCCTATTGCTTCTACATGTGGGAGTCCAGGCTCTTGCAAAGGTTGTGGGGTCATTGCTTCAAGAAGGCTCCACACCACATCCCCCAGCCCCCACTGTTTACTCAAGCATCCAGTCTCCCACCAACAGAGAGAGGTATTGTTTGCTTTAAGCTAAGCCACATCCCATGCAGGTTATAAAGCGTGGCTGCGGGGGGGGGGGCATGGTGACATGCATGTGGATCATGCTGATGGTTGCAAGAGTAGTAATGACAGTCATGGTGACAATGGTGGGTCATATGGTGGTGGTTAAATCTGCATGTCATCGACAAGAGGACAGAAGGCAGGGTATTGTGGAGAATACTAGAGCTAAATTCATTTCAGGTCCACATCTTTCCTAGAACTGAGCCAAGAATTCTGTCCCCAGAGAGACCCTGGGTATTGGGGACAAGGGTGTGCAGTGAATGATCTTTCTTCTTGGTATAGTTCAACATTTGCATGCTCGATCGCTGACTGCCAAATCCCTTCGCTTCGTGAGGATTCATTCCAGCCAAATAAAGATAAGGAAAGGTGGGTGGTGGAAACTTGACTTCCAGAGATGTCCTCTAGCTGAGGACATTTCCACTTGGGACGTAGGCCAGTAACTAAGGGACTTTCCCTGGTGGTGCATCCTCCGAGGGCCTCCTGACTTAGCACAAAGCAGGTTTCAGCACAGTGGGCAACGGCGATGCTGTTGGGAGCAGCTATTCTGTACTTGAACTTGCTGCACTGAGCTGCAGAGAATGAAATAGACCCTGAAAAGAGGAATCTGAAGGGGAGCAGAAATAGTAGAGAGACAGAGGCTGATGGTCCAGGGGCTTGGCTAAGGGAAGAGACAGAGTTCCATCCACCATGGACCCTGACATCATATATCTCAGGGTGGGTATCTGGATGACCAGGGCTGAGTCCAAGGAATCAGGATGGGCCTCAGAATATGGAGATTTGGGTCTCCTTTTACAAGGATAATGGAGTTCAGCCCAGCTCTGTACCTGCCATTAGCTTTCTGCTCCACTCACTAGACCCCAAGGCCATTTCTAACGGTGTCTCTGAGCCACTGAGGAGGAAATGGAGATGGGGCAATGTTCCGAGTAGGGAGGAAGGCTGTAGGAAGACACAAGTATCCATTGGGTAGACTACAGAAAGAACATCCAGCCTGAGAGAGCAAGACCCAAGAAGTGGGCATGGCATGGCTGGGAGGTGACTAGGGCAAGGAGGGACAAGAAGGTGGAGAGAAACGAAGCAGGATGAAGCTCCAAGGCCAAGCATCTCAGGACTGCCTGGTGGCTCACTGGGAATCATGGTGACTGCGCCGACTGCGCTGGCATTTCAAAGGGCACCCCAGGGCCAGCACCTGCCTTGACGAGACCTCAGGAGCTCAATAGACTTTCCAAACCTAATTAGTGTTTAATGGTCTGGAGAGACGCAGCTTCTACCGTCACAGGCCGCACCATGCAGTCCAGCTTCAGGTTCTTAATTAACCTTTAAGGAGATGATCGGCTGGTGGCTGCCTCATGAGGCCACATGCATTCCAGCTCACAGGCGTGCATGTGGAGACTCGTGGGCCTCTCGGATGCATTGACCCACATGTGAGCCCAAGGGTGACCCCAAACACCTTCCTTAAAAAGCAACCTTTGGGAAATCTACTGGGGATGAATTCCTGCTGGGGTGCTGGTAACGGCTGTCCCAGGACCAGTGCATGGTGAGGAAAGCACAGATAGAAGAAGGGGGCAACAAGAAGGAACAGAGTGGGAGATTCAATCACCCACCACGGTGAGGAGGAAATAATTTAGCCTGTCCAGAAGGTCCCCTTTCCCCAACCCCTTCAGCAAGGCCAGGGAAGGAAGAGCAATAGTGGGTACAGTGGGTTTAGGTGAGGAGCCTCCAGCCTTAGCAGATGGTTGTCAGTCTGTGGGCAGACTGCATGCTGCAGGCCTGGGCCTGCCCCTTCCTCAGAAGCACCATAAGAAAAGCAAGCATGGGGACTAGAGCTAAGCCAAGGAAGCAGAGATATTGGATGATGTGAGTCAGGCCCCAGGGTGGTGCCTGTAATCCTGATGCTGGTAGCAGGAGACAAGTGAAGGTCAGGCTTTGGACCACAGGTTACACAAAGAAGAATGAAGAGGCATCCAGACTGTTTGGAAGAGAAGGAAGGATGGTCAGTGTGAATCTTAGAATTAGCTCCATGACCATGTGGGTTGGGCAGAGACTCTCAGCAGGGAGAGGGGAAGGGCAGAGCAAGGGGTAGATGGCACTTGTGAGAACCCAGGTGTTCAGGAGACAGGGAGGACTTGACTCTACTTGGCCAGAGGTGGAGCAGGGTAGGACAGAGAATTGGGAAGTGAAGCAGGAAGGACCACTAGAACTCTACACCTAAAAGCACATCCACACAGGTGACAAACACATCCTAAGCTTCCAACGTATATCTATTTACCCACACACACCTCTACACACATATACCTGGCATACACATGCACACATTCTACTCATCCAGGCATGCCCACCCACAAGTAGAACACACACACACACACACACACACACACACACACACACACACACACACCACAGCACCACAGCTGCCTACTCATCGACCCACGTTCCACATAGATCCCACACCCCACGTGCCAACCCTCACACACGTACTCCCAGGCTGTGCCCGTGACCCAGAGACCCTGGCATGTTTGGGGAGGAGGGTTGTGATCGATGCTTATTAATGAAGCTGCCCCAGAGATGGCTAATTGATGGCGGTGTGCGGCTGTTGTCTGGAATTTAACCTGATTCATCATTTAGCCTGTTGGAGGCTGGAGAACTGTGTTAATTAATGCCAGGAAAACAGACTTGGATGAGCTGGCGGTGTACGCTCATATTAGAAAATGGAAAGCAAGAGGTAGAAGAAGGGAAGTCAGGTGTGTGTGTATGTGTGTGTGTGTGTGTGTGTGTGTGTGTGTGTGCGCGAGAGAGAGAGAAAGAGAGAGAGAGAGAGAGAGAGAGAGAGAGAGAGAGAGAGAGAGAGAGAGAGAGAGAGAAGAGAGAGAGATTAAATCTAAAGCCCAGAGACAAAACAAATTCCAGAAAGCAAATGTCCGTGCCATTTCTAGGATGACTCAGGTTTGCGCTTGGCTGGCATCATCAGGCTATGGTGTGAGGATTAGGAGCAATTTCCTCTATATTTGTCATTTACTTGATGTGGGCTTTGTTTTTTTTTTTCTTTTCACATGCCTAGGGACTCTTCCCCAGCCTAGGCCTGAGGGCTAGAACCGCAGGAGTGGAGTAGGGAGCACTGAGGTCTTCTCTCTTGACCAGGGACAGGGCTTAGCCTGGAAAAGGGATGCATAGGCCTAGGGAGGCTGATGGGATGGCAGAGCAGATGGGGACCTGCAAGCATCTGACTTGGGTATGGCTGCCAGGAGAAAGAGGAAGGGGGACTGTGGGTGTTACCCCATCCCCTCCTTAGTTGTATCCAGACAGTTTGTTAAGAGGCTTAGAGTCTAAGTCTCTGAAAGCAATAGTCTTCTGTGGGCCAGGAAAGGTCAGTCATGGCTACAGAAAGCTCCTAACCTGGGCTAAGCAGATGTTAGCAACCAGGATGCAGAGCCCCGAGGCCTGGCTGCAGAGGAAGGGTCATAAGCATGTTCAGATGCAGATGGGAAGACTTGGGGACTGAAGTGCCATGGCCTCTGAGGACAGCCATGGAGGATGGGCTTCACTTGCCCTGTGTATGAGCAGGTGAGGGGAAATAAGGAAAGGATGGACTCAGGCTAGCAACATGACCCTCCCTAATCTCTAGAGATGGCCAGCGTGGTAGGGACACCCCACACAATAGGCAATCCAACTTTCCATCACGGTGTATGATCAACTATGAAGAGGCTACACTGGACAGAGGGAGGAAGGAATGTGTGGTGCAGGGCTGTGTGGCTGATTCCTCTGGGGGCTAGATCACCTGGCTACACTGAAGGCAGAAGGCACAGCTGCCGCTCAGGTAGAATGAACCTGATGGGCCTGTCAGCAAGGCTCTTCTGGAGAGTGGGTAGAAAGCTTGTGGGGGTAGAAAGCACATGGAGGCATTCAATCATCACTGAATAGATGAACGAATGAAATGAATGTGTGAATGAATGAATGAATGAATGAGAGAAATTTGGCTCATCACAGCAACAGATTTCAGTGCTAAGGGCCAGGTAGAAAGGGCACAGCTGAGACAGAATAGGTGAGTCCTTGGGGACACAAGTACAAGATTTCAGAGTGCACCAGGTCACACAGGGTCTCCCCCTCCGAGTTCTAGTCTTTTCCTAGAGTTTGCTCAATATTTTGCCTTTAGTAAAGACCAAAAAGAGAGCCTAGAGATTGTGAGGGACTGAAAAGAGAGGAAGAAGCAGAGGAGATAGAGGGCAGGGAATGTGTGTCTGTCACCTCTTCACTGGGCACTTACTAGAACTTATCCTATTTAACCCCTGTTCTTCTAAGAGGGGTCTGCCTCTAAAGGGTTAAAAAAAACTGCCAGGGTTGAGACTGAAATCCAGGCCGTATCAAAAAAGGCAGGGTTTGTTTCATCCAGAATTATCTATTCACTGATGTTTTTTCCCTTTCCCTCCCCCACAAACATCGCACACCCCCACCCTGAAGAGGGTTAGTGACCCAGCTTGGGCCGTGCAGGCTAATTAGCCTGGTTTCCACGGCAGCGGGTCTTAATTAAGACCACAAAGATCCTCCCACCCTGCTCACCCACAGCAGCTCTGGCATGTTGGTGGGAGAGATAAGATAGACATAGGGCTTGGAGACAAAGACCCTGCTGCCCTTGGCAGTGGGGGCCTAAGAGTCCTGACCAGGAGGAGGAGGGTAAGCCTTGCCACATGTAGTCTCAGGTACAGCAGCTCCATCTTGATGATTTCCCATACTGACCTTGCCCCCTACCTGCCATAGCTGAGAAAAACATCCACTCACAAAGACACTCCCCAGGCATCATCACATCCCAGCAGGGAGGACTGAAGCAAGGGACACCAAGAGCCAGCTGAAAGTTCTTCCTTCTGGAAGCAACGGGGCTTGGGCTTGGGACCTGTCAAGGGACCCATGGGGTACCTCTATCCTTAGAGCCTTGTGGGTGAGGGAAAATATTCTGTTAACATATGTGATGGAAGAAAAGAGAGGAAGAGGCTCAAAGAAGGATGAGAAAGAGGAAGAATCTGCCCACCAACAGGCCCGCTGCTGCCCTCAGCCACCGCCTAGCACAGCAGCCTGTTGCATAGCAACTGCCTGTGGTCTGTTTGTGGGAATGAACCAATGAGGATGTGTGGGTTGCAAAAGGGCTGACAGAACGAAGGATTCTGCATCCTATGTATCATTCCTTGGGTTCTCTTGCTAGTCTTGGCTGGGATTGAGAGGTCACTCAGAATCAAAAATTAAAGCTAAACTGGAGGGTATTTAATCCATTCATCAAGCATCTCCTATTCACCATTCCAGGACTTCCTTCTGTCTTTTCATACAGGCAGAGAGGGCAGGTACCAAGAGAATGCCGTCTGATCTTAGGCTAAATATTTTCCTGGCATTTCGCAGGCCTCTTTGACCTGGTTCCACCCTCCCAAACTTTTTCTGAATGTGCTACGGTGGCATATTATTCCTGCCTCTAACAGTAGCCAAATTGCCTCCTGCAGAGGCTAGGTCCTGGTTACCACAGTAGGTGACCTCTCTCCGCCTGATGAGCCTGTCTGCGCGTTTTCTTCACACTCTTTCACACCCTATGTCCCAACTTACAACCTGCCCTGAGTTTTTCATTTCATTTTTTGCCCTTGAGTGTTCCCCTTATCCCATCCAAATCTCATCCATTTATTAGTGTGGATTTCAACAAGGACTCTAAGACATGAACTTCCTTGTGTGATCATCTGAAAGTTTTGCAGCGTGAGAAAGACTCACCCATCACTGTTCATTCCTGCCTGATACAGACGCCCAGCTGTACACACCTGACATCTCTGTCCCAACCCAAAGCCAGCATGCCAGTCATAGCTGGGGCTGAGTCACAGTCACGTCATTCAAATAGTCATTAAACCTCGGCTGTTCTCCAGGAGCGGCTTTCCCTAGCCTCTTTAGAACTCAAGATCAAAGTGAGTCTGGAGGTGATGACTCACAAACCAACAGGTGTAATTAAGTGAATCTAATCACAGAAGGCTTGCTAGAAGAGGAGGCTAAGCCTCTGGACATTATGGACAAATAGAAGGGTGAAGGTAAAGAAGGAAAGGCAGGGGGCCATCTTTGTGTGACCCAGAGGCCACCTTAGTACTTTGCCCAAAGAATGGGTTGTACCAGCCAACCCCATGGGCAGCTTAAATGGGAAGAAGGGTCAAGAGCTGACAGGACATACAAGCTGAGATGTGTCTTAACCAAACAAGCCTCAGATGGCCTCCTCAGATTGGGGGAGTGTGGGAGCAAAAGCCGGATTTATTAAAAAAAAATCTTATCTGGAGGGTTTGCATTTCAATGGGCTCCAGATTTGCATATTTTAACAATAATGCCTCATTCTTCTGTCTAGCCTGTGCTCACTGGCTGTCTCTCTAAACAATGATTGCTGCTTCAGTAAACTCTTCGATTCAAAGGTACACCACAGCCACTTTACTGGAGGAGGAAGAGTCCTTCCTTCTCTCCAAAGGTCCTTTCTCTGTGGACCAGGAACAAGATTGTCTTTCAGTTGACCCATTTCGGCCTACAGTGCAGTGGAGGCAAGAGAAACAAAATCAACCAATGGGGCAGAATAGAGGTTTTGGTGATATTTCTAAATCTGGTACCCTAGCCTGTTGTGGCTGAGTTCTGAATGTGAAGTGGGAACAAAATGGGGGAGGGCCTTCCCTTTACTGAGCAGAGACCATATTAAACATATAAAACAGACACTTAGGAGGCTGTACTGGTCCCGCAAGCTGCCACAAGGCAGTGGAAGAAAGAATAGGGATTGAGACTGAAATGCTGGGAGTGGAAACTGAGACCTGTGGGAAGCAAAGGACACAGACAAGGGGCAGGTGGAACAGTGGTACTGCAGCCTTGGGAATCTTCCACATGCAACCTGGGAGATCACTGCAAGCTTATCTGACCAGATCAGGCCTCCAAGTCCAGGCCTGGGGACAGGAGCATCCAGGTACCGCTGCCATAACAGGGTAGCCACAAGTCAAACTTTTTTGATGACATCAGACAGAATTTCTTGAATTTCTAGCCCCTCTCTGTGGAGTGAACTATATGCAATTTATTAAGGAGGTAATTAAAGCACGAATATATTTACAACAAGCTACAAATAATGGGCCTCGACCCCTGCTATTCTGCTGTAATCCCTTCTCAATAGGAGTTAACAGAAGCCTTCAGGCACTGGGTCATTTCTCCCCTTAACTTTGCAGAAAGCCTACTAAGCACAGCCCAGGGATTCCAGCTAAACATGATTCCAATGCTGACCTCCTTCCAACAGATCATTTTGTCATTAATTTGATAATTAAGATTTGCTAAGTGCTGAGGAGAAGGCAAAGTTCTGGCAGAGGCTGCTCTGGAAGCCACCTGCCTTTGTTCCCTGAGTTTTCATTGTAACTTCATTTCTCTGTCCATGACAGGGTGAGTATGCCTCAAGTCACTCATCTTTTCTGCCTATGGCTGAAAATTACAAGCCTATCCACTCAAAAAGGCTTCTGATCGACAGACGCTGTGGTAGGCATCGTGGTTTGAGTTTTCTGTGAACTGAAGGACTGGAGTTGCCTGAATGCAACAGGGCTGAGTGAGGAGCAGAAACCAGGACTGTCCTGGCTTGGTGAAGGGGTGAGGAAGGCTAGAGGCTTTCTGTTGGGCCTGAACACCATGCAACCAGATATTCACACATTGCCAAGGAGCTAGACAAGACCTCTATGTTGTATTTTACACTCTCATTCTGGAATGGCATCTGAAAGCTTTCAGGCCTCTTAAGAGCACTGTGGAGATCCTTCATGGGCCACCACAGTCTCTGTGGCTGCTACTCCATCTATCCCTGCTCCCCTGGAGTTGTTGGTCCACTTCTCCTGACATGTCTTCTGGTCACGGATTGAGAAACCAGGTGGTGGTGATCTCTATTGGTGCACTGGTCACTGCTCTTCTGAATTTCCTCAATTATCTCCTTTCCTCTAGATCTCCCAACCACAGTGAACAATTTAGGGATGTCTGAAATGCCAGACAGCACTAATCAAGTGTGCATGTGTGATCTAAGTGCACAAACATAAGCATGATCCTGGGAAACTCAGTTCAGAGCTTGAGTCTAGAGGGAGTGATGCTCACAAAAAGTGCTGTAATTCTGTGGGTAGAAGGATAAGTGTAGGAGAAGACTCCCTGAGTCTCTCCAGCTCTGGCTTTAGGTAGAAGTCAACCGTGGGGATGTAGGAAAGCTTAGCCCCAACCCGATTTCCATGCTAGCTCTTAGGGAAGAAGAGCAGAAGAAGACAGTCCTCTCCTTTGATGGCAGAAGAAAGTTAGATAATCAAAGACCTCTGGAGGAACCCCTCCACAGGCTGTCTTCAGCTCTGGTAGAGTGTTCATCTCAGCCACAAGGAAACCCCTATAAGGCTAAGGAGAGAAGGTCATGCTGATAAGAACACGATTCTCACAGGGGCCCTGCAAGCACAGCTCAGTGTGAGTCAAGAGAACCAGGAAATTGGGAAATGGAAGTGGAGAAGGAGGTGTTAATCATGATCTCCCTACATCCTGGATTTCAGGGACGAAGGAGATGGAAGAGGGATGAAAATGGGCAAAAAAGAACCTAGCTTGTCAGTCTGGCTGCCTATCAGCCACAGCCTCTTCTTTACCCAAGGAGCCACCCTGGACAGGTGAAGCCTTTCAACCAGCTCAATCATCGTATTTATTCTAATTGTATCGTAATCGTCCCCAAGGAGCCTGGTTCAAATGAGCTTGACATTATTAAAATTTTAATGCCCAGTTTTCATAGCTGAATGAATATTTAAAGGGTATGTCCCAGCTTAAGTTATAATGATGAGGAAATTAATGGAACGTCTTGTTTAATGCATGGCTCTGTGTTGATGCAAAAAGTGTCAGGAGGGAGGGTAACAGGAACAGGAATACAGGAGATGGGGCCAAAAAGGAGCCACCTGCTTGTTCCCCCCTCCAACCCCACCAATATCTCTCAATAGGGAGAAGAGGAGGGCCTGGACCAGACAGCTTGTTTCTTCTGAGGGGGGGGATGCTGGCTATATTTCCCAGCCAGCATCATAATTAGTGTCACTAGAGGACTTCACCCTAGCAGCCTCCAGGCAACACTTTGGAGCTATTCCTGAACCAGGAAAAGCAGCCCTGGCCAGGCTGCTGCACCTCAGGCACTTACAGGCAAAAACCAAGACTTGGGGCCCAATGCCTCCATGGATGCTTAGGGTCAATACAAGTGATCCTAGGACCAGCCTCATGTCCCCCAGCATAGCCCCAGGCCTTTCAGGGTGACACTAGGCTGGCTGTGAAGACAAAGGAATATGAATCTGGAAAGTCAAGGCACAAAAGCAATCCTAAGGGACAATACTACAAAAAGTCTCCCTCTCATTTTTTCCTCCTGACTCTTGCACTACGTTTCCCTCCTTTCCAGAACCTTCAGTACTCCCTCCCAGGCCTCTCTCTGTCACCTCTGTCTTGCCTGTCTCTAACTCTAAGCTCAGGCTGGTGTCTCGTCTCAGGTCAGCTGGCTCAGTCTACACCACTCTTCTTGAGGCAGAACACTCTTGGTGAGACTGGACCAGGGCAAGGGAGAGAGGTCTCTCTTTAGGTCATAGCCACCTGAATAGAATCTGTTCTGATGGAGACACCTTCTCCCCCCCCCACCCCGAGCCCCACAATTTATTTCTGCTGAGAATTAAGAAAGCACAAGGCTGTATTTTATCTCAGCATCTAGCCCAACAGCTCTGACAAGCTCTGCAAAGGCCACTGGAAGCTGGCCATCCTCAGATCCTAATGGGACATGAAAAGCCACCCCAGGAGTGCAGCTATATGAGAACCAAGTCAGTTCTGCTTAGCTACTCTGTTTGGAGCAGTTAGGAGTGACCAGCCCTTCACTGAGGCAAAATAAGAGGCTGAATGAGACTCCAGATCCCTACTCTCCGGATGGGGAAACTGGAGAGAAGCTGAGGGACCTGTGGGGAGAGAGCAAGCAAGCGCCACAAAGCGGGTCCCACCATGACATTCAGGGCTGGTAGGGCGGAGAGGCTTCCAGAGAATACACCAGGCCTCAGTTGGGTAGGAAGGAGTGTGGAGCTGCACAAGTGTGTAGGTTTGAGAACGGAGGGACAATGGAATGGATCCCTAAGGGATCCTCACACACGAATGATCTGTGCACAGGGAGGTTTCGTTGCCTTATTTTATTTACCATGGTAAGCAGAACCTGGGAAATCAGAAGTAGCTCTGTCCCAGCCCTTCCCCAGTCCAGTAGGACTCGCACAGCTGCTTCCAGGCCCCCCCCTGAGAGAAGTGTCTTGGAATACAGAACCTAGAGATTTCCTTTCAGTAGCGCAGCTTTCCCCCATCACCTCTGAAAATAAAGGGTCTGCCTGGCCGGACTTGGCACTGAGTGGAGCCTCTTGTACAGCCTTACTCCCTGCCTCAGCTTGACATGTGAGGCTCTAGAGCAACGGAGTGGGGTGAGGCCTGTCCTTATCCTCCCTTTCTCAGCCAGATCCTCCTCATATGCTTGCTGGGGAACAAAATCTATCAGGCATCCTACTCCTCACCCCGACAAGCTGTGAAGCCTCCCAACATCTTCCTAAGCCCATCTACCTGGCTCCCAGCATCTTCTGAACATATAGACCCAGGTGTCAGGAGTCTTAGGTTCATCCCAATATCATCAATTGTCTCCTGAGTTTGGGTTGGTTTCTTAGTCTCTGAAAATCTATCTCTGATCTGAGTTATTTCATTTCCCTGTATCTCAGAAGTGTGTTTTCATTATACATTCCATTATCATAACCTGGCAACACACACACACACACACACACACACACACACACACACACACACACACACACACACACACACGTTCCACATTCTTGAGTGTTGTATATCCAGAGAGTTCTGGGAAGCCTAAGCCCACTATATTCTACAAGTCAGCCTCCAGCCTTGAACATGCCTTCAGTATGGGAAAGAGGGGATTCTCTGTAAGATCCTTCCTGCTGAAGTGCCATCCAGGGTTCACAGGTCAGAAATGCATTTATTTCCTGGGATGCCATCGCTGATGACTGAGTGGTCACAGCTAAATGTATATCTCATTGTTCTGGATACTGAAAATCTAAGATCAAGATGTGGGCAAGTTGGGTTCCAGCAAAGAGCTGTCTTCTTTCTGGTTTGAAGAAGGC
This sequence comes from Megascapheus bottae, assembly GCF_031878675.1. Lineage (NCBI taxonomy): Eukaryota > Metazoa > Chordata > Mammalia > Rodentia > Geomyidae > Megascapheus > Megascapheus bottae. The sequence continues at coordinate 26,475,823 of NC_143527.1, forward strand.
CATATTCTCACTATATCCTCACATAGCCTTTCTGTGTGCACATAGCCTTTCCAAGTGTCTCATTTTCATAAGGACATCAGTCATGTAGGATAACAGTCCTACCCATATAAATTCATTTGCCTTTAATTACCTTGTGTTATTCATCTTATTCCTAAATGTAATCATACAGTGGGCAGAGATTCACCAGATGAATTTTGGGGGCTCCAGTTCAGTCCAACCAAGAACCCTCAAAGAACATCAAGAGAAAGAGGCTGAGAAAGGATTGAGGAGCTGCAGACACTGCAGGGAACAGACTTGAAGGAGGGAAAAATGTGTAGATGTCAGTGGGAATGTGTATTAGATGATGGGGCCAGACTCCAGGCCAAAGAGATTGCCTTTTGATTCAATGGGCCAAAGATCCTAGTCCAAACTGCTATTCCTACTACATGGGCTCTTTCTTCCCCTTATTCCTCCTTGGGTCCCTCCTGCTGGAGCAACTAGGTCAATGACAAACGGAAAAGAAAAGAACCACAGGAAGAACAAATGTCATGATAGTAACTAACACTACACGTGCCCCTCCTGGTTGAATTCTAACCAGCTACTCTTACTGCTAAGGCAGAGATAATAATCCCGACCTCAGAGAGCTATGAAGTTACATAAGCACAAAGGCTGTAGTAATAGGTGCAAGAGAACACAGTGGCCAAACTGAGATCCAGGCCAGCCCTCAAGATCTTCTGGGATAGAAGAATATTGCAGGCTTGTGGAAAGGCAAAAGAAATAGGTCTATGCTCACACCATTCTGAATTAGTCCTATCTCTTCTGAACTCAGAAATTAAGCAGGGTTAGATCTCTTTAATATTCTAGTGGAATGAAAGGATATCCTAGGAGGGGACGGGCAGCCCAGAAAAAAGTGGGTTGCTGAACTTCCAAAAAGCAAACCAGGAATAATCCAGCTCCTCCCTCAGGCCCCTCTCCTATAGCCAGATGCCAAAGCCAGCTTTTAAACTCTTCCAAAAAGATCTGGAAATTAGGTAATTTGTGGGAAGCTAGAAACGTCATTATATCTCTGGGGTTAAAGTTTCTGTTACGTGACAATCCTCCCTGCTGTGGGAGCTTACGTACAAAGCACCTGTCTCTCTCTCTCTCTGATGGCAAATACTCTGATAGCCTGTCTTGCTGGCCCTGGCTCCTTGTGTATCCTTCCCCCGTCTGCTCTGAATCCTGCCTGCTGTCTCTGTCCTTCCTCGTGTGGCTCTGCCCTTCCCCTGGCCTCAGCTTCACCTTGCTGAGTCACACACGTCCTTCCCCCACCCCCAGTTGTCTCCATGCAGCCAAAACTCACTTCGGATCCTAGACCAGAAGGCAGGAGGCAGCTTGTGACTGGGCTGTTCCAGCCCTTATAAGGCAGGCAAGTTGACATCCAAGCCTCAAGGTACAATGTAAGCACAGAAATAGCTTTGGCAGACCCTGCCATATGGTGGGCCTGGGAAAGCACATGCCCTTCCCTCTGCCTCAGTTTCTCATCACTAAAATGGGGGTGTCTGCACTGCCAAGGCTGCCTCGCAGGGTCTGTTTGTGAGAGAAATGCAAACGTAATAAGGGATCTGGGAGAAGCACAACAGGAAAAGCGCTGGCAAAGATATGAAGTACGATGCATTGCATGGCTTCTATCATTTTTATTGTCTGAAATACGGTGGGAACTCAGAGCTGGAGAGCCCACCCTGGTGCTTGCCCGCTGGCTGGGAATGAGAGGAAGCCGTGGAAGTAAGATGCTTGGAGTTCAGAGACCCCTAGTGGTCTGAACAGAACATTGATAGATTCCTGTTAGATGCCAGCAACTGGAGAGCCAGCCTGTGTCTGTGTTCTCTTCGTACCCAGACACTGAGGGAAACAAGAGGCTGTGTCCACTGCCCACATACCCCAAGGGGGCATCTATGACTACAATCAGGATCCCTAGTCCTGAGCTGTGCTCCCCCTCACCAGCTGAGAGGCCTGAAACCTTAGTCTCCACACATGCAACAGAGCCTGTCCGAGCTGAGCAGGAATTCACCTGCACCCAGAGACCAGTTCATTTTGACAAAGCCAACTGTCTTGAATGACCCAGAGCTGAGTCACAAGTATGCTTTGGGTACAGGAGGGACAGGGGAACACGAGGAGCAGGCATTCTTCAACCTCCGATTCTAGTCTCCAGGCTTGCAAGGACTGATCAGATTGGGAGGAGGAACCCCACAGGGTCTCCAACCCATTTCTGGGAGGTGGGTGGAGCTTCAGGAGAATTTGCCTCTTTGCCTCTGTATGTGGATGTGGCCTGTTCGATGTGCACCTACAAGGGGGGCGTCTGCCCCTCATCCCAAGAGCCATCGTGACACTGTCTCCTATTGTTCTCTATTACAGATGAACCGGCCGATCCAGGTGAAGCCCGCGGACAGCGAGAGCCGAGGAGGTAGTAGCTGCCTGCGCCAGCCCCCTTCACGTGAGGGCCCACTTGTCTCTGCCCTTCCTCATCCCCCTCCTCCCTTCCCACCTTGTCCTGGTGCTGCAATCACCTGCCTTCTTATTCTCCTCCTGCCTCTCTGAGGGCCTCGTGGCTGGGATCTGGGGCAAGGCTTTGGACCTCTGGGTAACTGATTGGGGAAAGACAGTGGAGTGGAGACTGGGATCCACTGGCAAGTTAGTTTCTAAGTAAGAAAAACAGTGTCCTGGGAGGTTTGAAAGAGTGTGTCTGTGCTGGTGCGATGGGATTTGAATAGCCTGTGGTGTCTGGCAATAGAGAGAGAGAAAGATTGGAGAGCACCCTAGGAGGATTCAGACCAGAGAGAGGATATAATCTGAGGAAAAGGCGTATCTGAGAGCGTCTGGGGTAGATGTATAGACACAGGCCAGTGCGTATAAAAGGGCTAGTGTGGAGGGAAAGATTGGAGACACACTGATGCAAGTCCTCACATATGTGTGGAAAAGAATAGAAGAGAAAGGACATGATCTCACTCACAAACCCACGCAGAATTTGGAACTCATAGCATGAAGTAGTTTGAGCCCCATGGCTTTCCCTTGAGCCTTGGCCGTGAGAGGGAAAGGTAGGTGACCATCTAGGACACCTCTGTCCCCAGGCAGCAGACTGCTTGGAGTTGTACTGCTTTCCTGGTTATACTCCTTATTCTGGCTTCAGCCCCAGAAGCGACTCAAGATCGGTGTGTTAAGATCCTGTCTTAAATGAAGTATTTATAGTGTCAAAGGTCAGGGGTGCCTCCAGCAAACTAACATACATGGCGCCAAGCTATCACCTCACTTGAAGAAGGGAGAAAGTCATATCATGTCCCAAAGGGAGAGAGGACTTTGCCGGCCTTTTTGCCCCTTTATGATCACTTCCTTGAAGAGGAGAATATTATGCTTCTCGTCCTGATGACCGCAGCACTTTCATCTGTTGCTGAGCCTTGATTCATCCTGAGTGAGGAACTCTCCTGATTAGCCCAGCTGGGCCAGGGTCTGGGCACCCAGGCATGCAGTGACTCTACTGTAGCTCACTATTCAGTTAACACAGCCAATGAGCAGTAGGTACAAAGAGTAATACCAGAAAGGGGATCCCAGAGACAGGGAGAGCAGAGACCTTAAAGGAGGTAACCCTTGAGGAGGTGGCACTTCTGGCTTAAAGAGGGGAGATTCCACACCTGGGGAAGAAGGAGAATGGCATGAACGCAGCCCAGCAAGAGAGGCCTCACAGGAGAGCAGGCATGTCCAGGTCCAGAGGTTCCCCAGAACCCACATGACCCCTCTGCCCCCAGCCTTGCTGAGTGCTGCTCTAACCCTCTTCTCCCATATCTTGCTTGCCTGGGAGGAAATTGCTCTCTAACTCCAAGTTGCTAACCTCATCTCCTTTCTCCCATATATCCTCTTGTGCTGACACTTGCCCCCAGCCAGATTAACCAGCTCTTTTATTCTTCTTGTGGTAGAAAGGGAGGAACAAAAGCCAATCCTAAACATCTATCTATTAATTGCATATTCAATATTAAACAGTGAGATAGTCTTGAGTCCACACTATCACTATTATTTTAAGAAAGTTCAAAATAATTTACTATATATTAAATACAACTTGTGGGGATGATGGGAATGGAAGGTGGGAGAAGTATAAAAACAAAAACAAAATGGGGATCAATAGGGTGTGTAAGGAAGGGAAGTGGGGGGATGCGGAAAAGAAATGAGAGGAAGAGTTAGAGGAGAGAAAGAGAAGGAGAGATAGAAAAGAAGTAGAAGGAAGGAGACAAACCTTAAAGACCTGGCACCGCTGGGAGGAAGTAGGAGGGCCAGGGAAAGAAATACCCCTAGGAGGGGGAAGAAGGTGGGTCTCCAGCCCTGCTCAGCAGCAAATCTCTTCATCACACCTTTGGGACCTTTGCTTCCAAAGACCTGAGGACCTAGGACATCCATTCAACTGCCTTCTGGGTATATCTGAATGCTAGTGAGCACAGGGAGCATGTGCAGGCCCAGGACTTTGGGGAGTGGGGGGAAGGCTTTCTACTCTGTCTACACAGACACTGATGGTGCAAGCACATCACAGCTTCTCATTCCACCTCTTGAGCTTCTAGATGCCTTGCCTGGTTCCATCAGCTCACATGAAAGAGCAGGGGATTATGAAGATGGGCAGATAAAATGGCAGCAGGAGTCTTGTGAATACAGGGGCAGCATTGTAAAAGGGGAGGATGTGGAGGAATTGCCAAGGCTAACAGGCTACCATTCCTGCAGGAATAGTCAGAGAGTTCAGCCCATTTTTCCCCCAAGTGTACGAGTAGCACTAACCACATAAGAAGCAAAGTGAATGCAGCAGAGCCTCAGAGTTACAAGGGGGGCCAACTCTTAGTAGTTCAATTTGCCCAAAGGCTCAGGCTTTGAATAAAGCAAGACAGGTCTGGCATATGGACACAAGTAAAGTAGGAAACCATCTTGCAGGGTATGTCACCTTGATTCTGACCATCCCCATAGGTCCCAGAACTAGAACAGAGAGAGTGGTGGCAGGGAGGACTCAATACCCAGGTGTGGCTGGCTCATAAGACATCTCTAGCCAATGGGGTATGTCTTGCTGTACCTTAAAGAGCCTTGAAGGATATCTGATAAGCCCACAGAGAGGGGTCAGAGGGCTGAGGCAGGAAGATTGCATTTGCCATAATGAAATCTTGTTGCCCCCATGAACCACAAGGCCTGGGATGGGCTGAGGAAGGGTTTAGTATTGACACCTCTGAGCTTCAGTCATGGAGGAGAGGCCCTCGAGAGGTAGTTGTAAGCTAGTATTGGCAGAACCCCAGGGAAACTTCCGGAACATAAGTAACCTCTTATATTCCCTCCCCAAGTCCTGCAGAATTGCCTGTAGCTGAAAACAACCCCACGGCAGTTTCCCCATTTGGCCATCATTTTCTAGATCTAGGAACCCCAGTCTCTCCTCTCTTACCAGCTCCCCCTTATCTCCCAACAATCTGTTGCCCTTTCTCTCAGGCTGTGTCTGCCAGGACCTGGGCAAGACCAAAACAAAAAAAGGAGGGTTGGGGCAGGTGCAACAGCTCAGGAACAGTTCTGTTTCCAATCAGACCCCACCCTAGGGGCTGGCCAAGTCACCTGCATCCTTTGCTGCCCCCTCCCCTACTCCATTTAATGGCATCTTCAGGGCATCCTTCCCCTCGCTTCAGAGGCACTGTTCTGACAGTAAATTCCCACTGGGCAGGCTAATGAGGTTGGACGCAATGCATGTGACGTAGCTCCCAGCTCCTCCCTGAGGCCATGTTCCCACCATAAACCCAGGCCCACTTCCCTCCTCCCCATTCCTCTACCATCTGTAGCTCCATCGGGTCCTGTGGCTTTTTAAATCCTATTAAGTTCCACATTTCTCCTCCAAGCATTATTTCATTTCTAAACTGACCACGCACTGTCCACGAAGTCTCCAAGGGACTGTTGGGGAATGGCTGAAGGGTATGGGCCCAGGCACCCTCTCCTCGTAGTCTAGCCGGGGAAGTGGTTGATGGGGGAAGGAAGAGGAACCTGGGGCCACGACTGTTCAGCTCCAATGCTATGATTTTTCATTTGCAAACTCTTCCAGCTACTCAGTCTCATACACTACGCCAGCAGGTTAGCCAGTGTTCAGGCTGGGCCTGCTTTAAGAAAAAAGCATAGAGAAGCATCTATTTTTCAGTCTTTACAGGCAACAAATGACTCACTGGACAAATGCTTCTGGCAGAACAGAAATCCCTCAGGGTGTTGCTGAGGAAGCCCTCGGGCCAGGCAGAGGTGGTTACAGAGAAATGGAAGGCTGGGGGTTTGGGGAGGGGTTAAGAGTAGGCTAATCTGAAATTGTCCCAAGTCAGTAGGGTCTAAGAACTTCTGGGTAGCCCAGCACATCCTGACCACTAACTGGAGGCCGCCAGGGAAGCCCCAGGATGAGCAGAGCTGATCCCAGCACAGTGCAGATCTAGAGTGAGAAGGGGTGCAGTGGCAGTCCCAAGACAGCCACCCAAAGAAAACATGATCTACACTTTGAAGCAGGATAATACCCCATCCTCACCAGCCGCAGAGGAGTCTCCACAGCAGCTTCTGATAGTTATTCCTCGTGTGTGTGTGTGTATGTGTGTGTGTGTGTGTGTGTGTGTGTGTGTGTGTGTGCATTTCCTTGTTCCTCATCAGACCCTATTTCAGATCCTGGTGTCCTCAGCTCATCAGGACTGTGACAGCACCATGCTCCTTTCTCAGATCTGAGGTCATGGCAAACCAAAGAACCTTAATTTAGGATGGCCATATCCCCAGGGCATAGCTCCTCATAGGCCAAGTAGGGCTCCAGGAGTCCTGTCACCCTGACCATGAGTCTGACACTCACGCAAGCCTTTCCCCTTTTCAGGCAGAAGCAGAGCAGCTGCTTGTTATCGTCCTGTTTTGTCCTTCTGTCCTGTTCTATCCCCAATGGAATTTATCAGGCTGTGCCACAGATCACAGTGAACCAACCCTTGAAGTCCACATCCCAATAGATCTTTTATATACTTGATCTCCACTGATATTTAAGAAAAGACATGACCTGACAGTGCTCAGCTTGAGCAGTTTCTAGCAGACATAGACAGCACAGCATAGTCGAAGATACTCAGGGAGAGGATCTGCCTGCTGCCATTCCAGCCAGGCTTTGCACCTGTGGTCTGAAACTTTTGTTTTAATTTTTTTTTGAAAAATTAGGAAGGGTTGAAAGCTTCGAGACCTCATGACCATACAAGATTGCCCCTCCCCAACTCCCCTACTGGCTTTCTTGATGTCAGGAAGTTCTATCACAAATCTGATCACCACCCCCTCTTGTCTTTGGGTAAGTATTTCTAGTTGTTAATTTCTCAAAATCGTGGGCAGCATTTCTTTCCCCCAGGGCTTTATTCTTAATAACCTTACTCCTTCTGACTTAAAACTTTAAAAGGAATCCTTGTCTTCTGTCTTTCTCAAGCTCCTTTGACAAAGAATTTAAAAATCTAAAATACCACCTTCAGTTTCCACAACTGGCCTGAAGCAGCAGCTGTGAGAAGATCGGGGGCTGGTGGCTGGGGGAAAAGGCTTGTCAGGAAGGGTCCCCAGGGAGGTCTTAGGAGGTTCCACTGGGGTAGGCACACATTATAAATACATCTGTAACTCCTGCCATAGGTGCGAAAATATAATTAACTGCCAACCTGCTGAATTTAAATGGACTTTAGGTTTGCGGCTGGGGGAGGGGTGTTGATTGATCTTCGTTTTGTTTCTGAAGTTTCTTATTTTTTTTTTTAATGCATGCAGAGAGTTAAGTTGAGACTCGCCGCTCCCTAACAAATTCCCTCTGGCCCTGGCTAATTTAACAAAGGGTTGTTTCAGGGGAAATGGGATATTAATCATAGCAAATGGCCTTCTGGATGATATTTAAAAGCTGCCTCCTGCCTGTGTGCCCAGGAGTAGGAATGACAGAGAGAGGAAACCAGGCTTCCTCTTGTCCCACTCTATCTCCATTCCCATGGTATCCTGTCCCCCACATTGTGTGAGGATGATTCCTGTGACAATGGGCATGGTGAGAAAGGAAATTGGAGGAAACCAGGCAGCTCTCTGCTCTGCATTGCAGCTGGGATGGGTGTAGTGTTTGAGGTCTCCTCATAGCCCCTAGTAACCCTGATAATGCCAGGACTTTAGTGAGAGGATGGTAGTCGAGTGGGGGTGGTGCAGAAAGAGAAAAGAGACAGGATGGCCCAGAGATGGACACAGGTTCACTCTTATCAAGCATTAAAGGTGAAGCACTCAAAAAGTGAAGAAGCCCCAGTAGAAAAGTCACCTGAATCAAGGCAGGCATGGGATTAGGAATGGGGAGGGGGTGTTTTGAAGGATGGACAAGATATTGAAAGCTTGAACTGATGCACACATCCCCCTCTCAGGTCCTGGAGTGGGATGGTGGAACGACAAAATGGAAAAAAAAATGCTTTGGAAACAGAATCTGGGGGATGCTCAACCACATGGAGAGAGGACCCAGAGTAAGGCGTGAGCAGAGACAGGCAGACCCTCCTGAGTCCAACTTCCCTGTCCTTCCCACAGCACTGCCCACCCCGAGAGCTGCATCACCTCTGGATGGTGGAATGCAGTTGTCTAACTGTGGAATCTCTTCTGATGGCAAAGGCTGCAGCTGTCACTTTGATTGTAGAGTTCAAGACCATTAGAAAAGGGATGAGGTGGCAGGGTGAGGACCTCTGATGGGATGTGAGAGAGCAACTGGAAATTGAAATCATATGTCTCAGAGGCAGGGCTGTATTGTGCATATGAACTCTCAGAATGAGGCAGGACAGAGAAGGCTTCCAGGAGGAGGCGTGAATGGCAATGAGAGGAAGTATCTGGGCTATGTGTCTTAGGAAAAGGCAGGGAGACAGACTTGTGACATTCTAGATCTTTTAAAATACTAGAGAATGGGTTTGACTAGAGATGAACGTCCACTTTCTAGAACAAGAAGATCTAGATTTGGTGTGCTCCCATATTGCAAGGCATGCATATGTATGCCATCAGAGCACAGAGAGGCCGAATCACGGCATCCTGTCTCTTCATCCTCTGGCATAAGCACACAGGCCCAGCTTAAGAATCTTGCTTTTCTAGACTATACTGCTGCCCAGTCTTTCCAGCCTACTGTTGTAGGACCTGCTCCTGACCCTCTCAGCCTAGGGTCGAGCAACCAGGACCCATCTGTACCTGCACCCTCATCTCCTGGAGATACCTCCTAGGAGATATCCAGAGTCAACAGAGCCTAATCTTCTCATTAAGCTATCTAGAGGCTCCAGTATAAACTTCTCAAGAACCCATTCATGTAGAGGGAAATGAGGGCTAAGAGGGTATAGGTGACTTTTCCAAGACTACCACATAGTAAATAGCTTTTATACCTCCCTCTTTGTAAGCAGCCTCTGTGCCTTGCTGGCTTCTCGTGGGACTAGGCTGGGTGCTGATTCTAGAGGGAGTCTTCTCAGCATCCATGCCCGTTGTTAGGGCCACACAGATGAGGCTGGCCCTGCAGCTAATAGCAGGTAGAATCTATCTCTGGCCAACTAAGTTTGGGACTCAGCTGAAAGGAGCAGGTGAAGAAACTTCAAGTATATGTGAATTGAGAAAAACCAATCTGGACAGCCAGGGCCTTGTCTGTCTGAGGCCTAGCAATGAGAGAAAGCATTACAGAGGCCTACACATCATCAGGGACGCATGCCAGGTACACCAGACACTCTAGACATGCTGAACACCACAACTCAACCCTGAGTAGTTGACCCAGGTGTCTGAGAACACTGGAGGCTGTGTATAAATGGACAATTGAAAATGGCTTTTGACTGCAGAAAGATCTGAGGGGCAGATGGACTATGAAAGACAAATGTGTGGATCTAAAAAGGCATCTTCTAGCCTCTGCTGAGTTCTAGGCCCTGGAGGGAGAAGCTCAGTCTAGGGTAAGGGGATTGTTTTTTGGCTTTATGAATAGTAAAGACAGCATGTGCTGTAAAAAAAAAAAAACAAAAACAAAAACAAAAACGGAGGGGAGGTCTTCACACCTAGCCAGTGAGCAATGATTTTTTCTGAAGGAAACTCTCTGTTGGAAGATAAACCAGTGAGACAAGGAAGGGAGGTCCCATGGCCTGTATAAAGAAAATAAGGAAAACAGTCCAAGGAGAGGATTCTAAAGAATGCCAGGCTAAAGGATTAGGGAGAAGGGTTCTGGAAGATGATGAAGAATCCTGGGGTTTAGGTAGAGAGAACTGGACAGAATCTTAGGAATACCAGCAAGAAGAACCTGAGGCCTCCAGCTCTGAGGGCATAGGCAAGGGGTATGCACACTAACTCACAGGTTCAAGAGACCTTTGTCTCTATGAGCCACTCCTGCTCTGCCTCTTCCCTTCATAGTTGCAGGCATGTGCCCACCCCTGGGCTGTCTTCTTTGACCCTTCCTACTAGCCCAGCTCCCTGACATTGCTCCCTGACTGCTGGATGGCTTCCTGCAGCTGTTTCTCACCTTCCTTCCCCCTTCTTATGTTCTGGGTATGCTTTAAAATCAGGTTCTCACTTTTCCATGGAGCCTAGCCAACTTGAGGATAGGCATGTTTGTCCTCCCTAGGAGTCTGGCTGGGCAGGAGCCTTGAAGGCCTTGTTCAATCCACGATGCCAGTTTCCCACCCATGGCTCTAATCAGGAACATGCTCTACCCTCCTGCGTCTACAAAGGGTCCAAAATCAAGCTGGTGCCAGCTCCTCTGATCCCCTAGGTAGGGGCAGGGTGAGAAGGAGTTGGTGCCACTGACATTGGCATTCTCCTTGCAGCATATCTTAATAATTTAATGGCTATTAGCAGGGCCATTGTGGTGGGGGAAGGGGCTGTGTGGGGAGGGGGGAGATTTATAGAGAGAATTCACTCCAGGTTGGGGTTTTGTCTTCCTCTGTTTTCCTGGCATTTATCATGCATGTTTTAATTTGGATCAGAGAGTTGCTACCATCTGGCCATTATCGCAAAGAAATATTCATTTTCGCTGAGTGACACAGGCTCCATTCATCACAGAGTGCGCTGATTGCCCTGCAAGTGTGGGTCTGCACTTTCTCCTTCATTGGAAATGAACCTTGAGTTTCAAGCAGGTCCAATTTGCCAGGAGCAGAGGCACAAGGCAGACAACTGCCACTGACCCTTCCAGATAGGCAAGCAGGAATAGTTGAGGCCATCTAACCATTCTACCCCTTCATCTGTCCTAAAGGAAGTTCTGATGGCTATCCTGGTCTCAGCCTAGCTCTTAACAACCAGTTTCCCCAGCAAGCCCCATGTCCAAGGTGGCCAGATCACAGAAGTGGCAAAGGCGACTTCTGCTTCTGACAAACGCATGGATGCTGTCCTGTCAGCATGCTGTCCATCAGCCCCACATTTCTGACATCACCTTATGGTGCCACTGTCAAGGCTGGAACTCTGAGAAGAGATGAATCTGCCTCCCAACTGGGACATTTCCCTTTATCTACCCCCCATTCACGACAGCATGACACCAAGGGTAGTTAGAGACCTCTTCTCCCTGATGAGTTTGGAGCCCAACCACAAAGCTGAGACCCCAAGGGAGCAGTCCAGAATACCCCTTCACTGGATTTTCCCTACTTGAGCCTCCTCAATAAAGCAGCCGTCCAGATCAACAAAGCAGAGAGAGGGGGAAAAAAATCTCTTTTCATTTGTTGTGAGCACTGAGCCAGCCAGGGTACTGGGAACTATTTGGTTTCTCTTCTGGATTTCCCCATACTGGTGGGTAGTAGAGGGGTAAGAAAAGTGCCACATCCACTTTGAAGACACTTACAAGCTCAATGGAGATTCCAATGCCCAGGAGGGGGAAAAAAGGCTTGAGAAGAGCAGTATCCACACCTCTACCAATATTCAACACTCAGAGGAAGAAAGAGAATTAGGACAGAAATGATGACAATAGGGATGATTTGCTTTGCCAGAAAGGTGAAATTGAGCAAAAGAGCTTTCTTCTATTGGAGATTCCCCTCCCTAGGTCATGGGTAGAAGGTACCCAGTGGCTGACTTTCCAGATCTCTGTCTTGGAATCAAGAATTGCAGACACTGAATCTGAAGCCCTGAACCACCCCCCCCACACACCAGTACCCAGGTTTATTCTGGACCTATGGGATCAAGATGAGTTCCAGGGCAGGCCTGCCAGCACCAACTCTGGTGCCCCTCTTCCAGCCAGGAAGAAAGCTTTCAGCCACTTCCCCATCCAACCCCAACATACCCACCTTGTTCTGTAAGCATCAAGGGGAGAGACATCCTCCTCTAATTGACCGGCAAATGAGAGTCAGGAGTTCACTTGCCAGGTCCTCAGCTCGTAAACTAAATACCTACTTTCTCAGGTTACCCTGGCATCCACCTCTGAGGTCTGGGAAAACGGGATGACACGGTCTAGGAGATAACATTTCAACTGGCAAGAGTAGACAGTAACTAGAGACTAGCCTAGCCTCAGAAGCTATCTTCCACCTTCATTTTCTACCCTGGCAGTTGCTGAGCTAAATTAGCTGTCCCTGCTGGATCCCCTTCCCCAGCTGCTGGAAGCCTGGGGTAAGGCCTTGGCTGGATGGAATGCAGAGACACTCCTAAAAGGGGCAGAGGTGGTGAGACTGAGCCCCCACCACCAGCACGCAGCACCACCACCCCCTCTTCCCCTGGAACTCATTCAGTGTCACCAGCAGCTCTGAAACATCTGCTTCTCCATCCCGGACCTGCAATTTGAATAAATTACCCCAATGTGGAGGCAGCCTGTTATTAATGGCTCAAGTTTTATAAGATGCTTTAGTTTAATAACACTGTAGCCCAGTGCTGCGCTTCTCAGATATTTATATATTTTGCCCCTTCCCCTTCTGCTGCCCCTCTCCATCCACAGATACCTCTAGAGCTAGATTCACGGTCTCACCTCCACCCATCTCACCACCCTGTGCCCTGTTGCCAGCCCTGCAGGCATCACCAGCCCCCATCATCCCAGAGCCCTCCCTGATGCTGCACAGGCTCCCTTCTTTACACAGCCCTGCACCCCACATCAATTTGAGTGCCCACTCCACACCCTCACCTACAATGGCAGAGTGGGGGGAGGGCAGGGCCATGTGCATAAAATAGCATTCCTAGGCCTAGTTCTGTGTTTCTCCCCCTCCCACACACCCCCCATGCCACCTTTAGGATCTGGTTGATGCCTGAGGAGAGAAAGGGCTTCTCCCTTTAAATTAGTCAAACTACATGCAAAGTCACCTTCTATTTTCATTCACTGCTCTGTGTCTTCGTTGTTTCATTGGGTTGGCTTTATGCTCATCTCTCTCATATCTTCTCAATGAAGCCTTCCTAGATGAGGATGGCTAATGGGTCATGTTGGGCCCTCCAAGCTGTCTGTGTGGGTGAAGCTTCCCACAAAGAATGGCTGTGTACATTGGCTATCAGGGGCTCCCACCTGTAATTCTAGTTACGCAGGAGGCTGGGATCTGAGGTTGGGGTTTGAAGCCGATTCAGGCAGAAAAGCCAGTGAGACACTCATCTCCAATTAACCTCCAAAAAGACTGAAGGGGGCCTGTGGCCCTCAAATGGTAGAGCACTAGCCTTGAGAGAAAAAGTTAAGGCCCTGAGTTCAACCCTAGTACCATATAGGAAAAAAGAGTGTGTGTGGGGGGGGGGAGAGAAAGAGGGGATGGAGGAAGGGAGGGAAGGAGAGGAAGAAAGAGAAAAAAAGAAGGACAGAAGGAAGGACTGCATACCAGGAAGCAGGACAAAGTATCCAGGTTGTTCATTGGATAGAAAAGGTTGAGATTCAGGCAAGCAGAGTGGTGGAACGCACTAGTAATCCCAGTTACAAGGAGGTAGAAGTAGGAGAATTTCAGTCCTACGCTGGCCCAGCCAAAGCATCTGACCCCATATGAAATTTAAATAAAACAAAACCTAAAGGGGCTAGCGTAGCAGTTCAAGTGGTAGAGCACTTGCCTCGCAAGTACAGCACCCTGGTTCAAGCTCTAGTACCACCCAAAAGTTGGATGCTCAAATACATAGACAGTTATTTATGCCCTCAACATGATTCAAAAATGTAAACCACAATTACTCAACAGAAAGTGCTGAGACACACAGGCTCCATGAAAGCTTGGGCCTTTGCTCAGGAGACAGCGGACAGCCTCCCCAGAGGGTCCTGTGTACCCTGGAGGCCCCAAGGTGAAGAACCCCAGAGAAGTCTTAGAAAACCCTTCCATGCTAGGGCCTAGCTTAGCTGTGTAACATCTTGTTCCTAGAAACAAGGAGGGAAGATATGCTGTACCCCCTTTTATTCCCCCCCCTCCATCTATTTGTACCCACCCCATTTTCCAAGCTGCAGGAGTCCTGGGCTCTTGCTGCTTCCCATTGGGTCTAATGTTACCGTGGGACTCTGCCTTTTGCTAAGAACCCCACCATTATAACATAATTACTGCTGAAAATGACCTTTAAAATATGTTTTAAATTCAAAATGTCTTTAAACCCTTCAGTGAGCACCATTTTTCAATTCCAACGACTGTTTTCCTTTTTTTTTTTTTGGAGAGAGGAAGGAAGGAGAGGGCTGGGAGAGGAGGAAAGAGCCCTCCCTGTGGGTTTCAAATGCTAATCACTCCCTACTGCAGAGGAGGCTTCACAGGGGGCCTGGGGGGATGGGAGGAGAGAACACTTTAAATCTGGACAGGCACTGCCCTTGTTCACAGCCTCCCTGCTTGGAAACTTGGGCCTTATGAGGCCACAAGGCTGTGCCCACACCTCGGCCTACCGATCCATTCCGGTGTCTCCAGCCTCCAGTCTAGCTTGTTCTCACCCTCAACTCAAAAAGAGCCAAAGGAAGTGTTGAGAACAATGGATCTGTTAGGGTACTTTCTTCCCATTCCTTAGCTTTGCTTTCCTATTTAATCCACCCTCCCCCCACTTCAGCTCAGCACACTACAAGGGTTCTCCATTCCTCCCCACTCACCTCACTCCCATCTGCACTGACTGAATGGGACAAGCAATCCTTAAGACCACCATTACTCCACGTTCATCCTCAGGAATAGGGACCTGAAAACCGAGCTCTAGAAGAGGGTGAAGGAGAGCATCCCCAGATAACTGCTCTTCCAGCTCTTTGGAAGGCTCCTACCGACTGGTCCGCGAGAAGGATCACACTTGCTAGGCATGTCACAGTATCATTTCAGGCCATGTCTTCAGTCTGCAACCTCTAGGAAACTGCCTTACCTGTTTTCTGGCAGTGTCCTCCGGGCTACCTGTTACCCAGTGTGCTTTGTGTTTTCGAATGTGGCTGTGGTTTCTCCAACCTCCTATATGTGCTCAGGCCTCTTGGTGCAGCTGGATGTTGCTGCCAGGGGCTGATTTTTAGTTGGTGATAAGAGGGAAAATTGAGGTGTGTCTGACACAGTGATAAAAGATAAAGGCAATGTCAGCCTGCTGACCCCTAAAGGAGGTACTTTAGGGGACTTCTGAATCCCTGGCTCACAAAGGCAGGGACTCTTGTCTCTGAGATGTAGCTGATTTAAGCAACAGGAGAAGATGGAAGGAGGTAGAAGGCTCTCATGAGTGGAGAAATTTAGGCCCTTCACTGGATCCATCCCTAGCCAGTGGGTATCAGACAGTTCTTTCAAGTGTTCTTGGGACTTTCCAAAGTCACACCAAAATACATACTGTACAACTCTGGATCACCTGCCTTTCTAGAGTGTCTGCTGTACCAATAGCTCAACTTCATCTCTGCCTTCCCAGGCCCAGAGCAGGTGGAGATCTCAACAGTGGTGATGACATCAGCAGGACAGGAAGAAGACAGAAACTACATCATGCCAGAGAGCCCTGTGTACTCCATGATGTACAGGAACAAGAGAACATGTATTTCCCATGCAGTCTTATAAGCATCCATTATCCTTAAAGGATCCATTAAAGGCCAGCCACTTAAATCATTTACCATAGTGATACAGTCATTCAAGGAGCCATTAGCAGAGTCGGTGCCTTCTCACTTCTAGCGGGGTCCAATAGAACTAAAACTTGCAGCGTCTCCCAGAAGGCAGCATCCTGAGCTCACTGAATGGGAGGAAGGTTAGAACAGAGGGAGAAGAGCCCTCATCCAGGGCAGGTCTGAGCTTGGAGGAGCCATCTGGCCCCAAACCCCACTTTATCACATGGAGGGAGACTAGGGGAGGAGGATAAGGTGGGTATCTCCAGGGGCCTCGCTGCCTCTGTGATGCCAAGTCAATTGGAAGAGAAAAGGGAGATGAGGATCAGGCAGGAATAGGCATGCATGGCCCCACAGGGCTGTTGGGGATGTCTGCAGTGTCCTTTTCCTCTAACTAGGGTGACAGGACTCACTGAAGTTACAAGAGATAACCATGGCATCCTCTCCTGCCCTTCTACAGCCTCACTCATCTGTCTATTCTCCTCCATCCTCCACACACTCTGAGCCTTCTCTGAGAACTTCCTCTCTCCACCTATGCCCACACGCCAGCCCCTTCAAGGGCTTCTGTCACCCACACTCAGGGACCTCCAAGGTCCTTACCTCCCCTGGTGCTGATGTCTCAGGGATGTTCTCAACAACTCCTGCCTTAGGGTTCTTTCCACACCCTTGCTCCAGCCCTCACACTGGCTATTTCCTCAGCCAGTGTACCGCCCTGCCCCCAGGCACCAATTGCACTCAACCTCACATCTCAGCAACCACATCCCTGTCACCAGGGAATGTTCTGACTTTCACCCTAATACAGCTCTGGCCAGGAGCTCCACCTGACACCTTGTTTTTATTTTGTTCACATATAGAATCAATCTTTTCTTTCTTTTTTTTTTTTGCCAGTCCTGGGCCTTGAATTCAGGGCCTAAGCACTGTCCTTGGGCTTTCTCAAGTCTATAACACTTGAGCCACAGCACCATTTCTGGATTTTTTCTATGTATATGTGGTACCAAAGAATCAAACCTGGGTCTTCATGCATGCTAGGCAAGCACTCTACCACTAGGCCAAACTCCTAGCCCCTCAATCTTTTCTTAATCATCAACTGCCTCTCCTCACTTAGTGACAAGCTCCATATCCCTAAAGACTGTCTCTCTGCTCCCTCTGTGTCTCAGCACCTTGCACAGTGCCTGGCCCCGAGTAGGGGTCAGGTATGCAGTGGTTGAATGCACAAGACAAGGACCCACATGGATAGTTCTAGGAAATGGGATGGGATCGAGTGTAATGCAATCAGGGAGCACCTACAACAGCAGAGGAGGAAGGACCCACCTTCAAGTTGTCTCAGACTGCCACTGGCTCTCAGGTCTGCCTCATGGGTAGGAAAGCTTGGGGGGGGGCTTCTGATTAAAAGGGACCTGGCATTGCACACAGCAAATGGAAGGATCCAGGTGGTGCGGGTTGTGGATTCTAAGCTCCAGAACCCTGGATGACCAGTCAGGCCTGGGAGCTAGGGAAGATAGGCCACAGGAGGCTGTGCGTCTGGGTGTTGGTCTCTGAAGCAGGAGGGGGGCAAAGGATCTGGAGCACAGGGCTGAGAATGTGACTCACAGCCTGGCTAGCTTCCAGAAAATTCTGTGCAATCAAGCAGAGAAACACATTTGAGAAAAACAGAATTGTGAGAGTAACTTTGAGGCCTCAGTTGCCATGGGAACATATCTGTAAATACTTAACTGCAAACATTAAGTGACACACAGGGAGGAGTGAGGCTGCTCTGGCTCTCACCGCAGGAAACAGCCAAGTCCTCTGTGCCTATCTTCCATCACGATAGGTTTTCTAGGCCTGGAACACCTCCCCACTCTCATCCCCTCTTCCTTTCACCTCCCACCAAGATCTCTGGCCTGGTCCCTTTAGAACTCTTTCCTCCTTGCCCCCATGAGCCCTGCACTTGCAAAGGGAAGGCCTCAGTGGTGGTGGTGGGGGGCGTCCCTTTCTGTCCCACTTTTCTGTCTAACCTCTGACACTTGCTCCCAAGAGCTGTGCAGCCCCAGGTGACAGGCAGTTTCCTTGTCCTAAAGGAAGGACACAGTAGAACAACATAGAAATCAAGAAAAGCTCTGTAGCAATGACTTCTGCAACAGAGCTCAGGTTGTTCTGCCTTTCGAAGGGCTTTCCCCAGGTCACTGACTCCGGCCCCCATCTCTGCCTCTAGTCTGCTATATTCAGGGCATCTCTCCCATGGCGGCCACATGGGGGCAGAAGGCAAGCTTGCCCAGAGCCCTTTATGCTAACCAAGCACTCACCTGTCTACTCTGGTCCTGCATAGAGTTCTGTCTGTGTTGCACTCATCCATTTTCATTCATCCTGTTTGATGGTTCCGCAAATGATGGGGGCCACAGAGCCTGTGTTCACTGCTGAGTCTTTAACCTCCTAGGACTTATCAAGTTAGGGTAGGGGGCAGATAGGAACAAGAAACCCCGTGGGAAATGATGGTAAGAGTTTGTTAGCTATTGTTCAAGACAGGGAGGAAAGGAGGGTGAGCCTGATGCGCCTGAGCATCTGTCAGCACTTCAGCCCCCTCTGGTGAGCAGGACCCCATGATGTCACACTGCTGCATTTACAGACGAGTCAAAGCCCCAGGAATGACATCACCAGGCATGGGACACAGGTCTCTGGAGATGAATCAGGACAGAAGCCAGGCCTTGACCCCAAACCCTGCTCTTCACCCAATCTCAGACAGTACCAGAGAGCAACCCTGGAGCTAGCTGCATGTCTACCCTTCTGGTGTGGTTTGTGACTGATGGTAGACTGCACTCACACTTTCCAAGGGAGTAGCATCCTGTTCCATCTTCACCATTAAGATGGTATGTGATACTGTGTACCTCAGTTTCCTCCTCTGTACCTCAGTTTCCTCCTCTGTAAAGTAATAATAACAAAAGTATCATTTCTGATGAGTAGGAATTCCACAAATACACAGATCCCTTTTCCCAGCCCCTGGAGAAGCCATGGGATTTAGATATGAGATGAACAAAGCCAGCATCCAGGATAGATCCAGGGAGGGGAGCTTTCAGGCACCCCCTCCTGGACAAAGATGAGACCTTATACAGTGAACTGCCTCCATCTTTCTCTCAAACTAAAGCTCCTGAAATAGAAAAAAGCCTACTCGTCACCTCGGTGGCCCAGAATGACAAACACTGGCAAGACTGTGGTGGTACCCTAGGGTGTGTTTCGGATGTATTCCCACCTGAAATGCACCAATTATAAGCTGATGTTTAAGCAAAAATAAGAGTCTGACTTGTGTATTAATTCCATGTTCACCAACAAAGAGATTTGATTTTAGGATGGGAGGGGGAGAAAAAATTGTAAAAATAAAAAAAAGAATGAGACAGCCAGGCACTGGTGGCTCATGCCTGTAATCCTAGCTAGTCAGGAGGCTGAGATCTGAAGATCACAGTTCAATGCCAGCCCACGTCAAAAAAGTCCATAAGACACTTATCTAACTGAGAGAGAGAGAGAGAGAGAGAGAGAGAGAGAGAGAGAGAGAGAGAGAGAGAGAGAGAGAGGGGGGGGGGGGGTAGAGAGAATAAGACCCTAGTGTCTGTAATTCTAGCTACTCAAGAGGTTGAGATCTGAGGATCACTGTTTAAAGCCAGCCTGGGCAGAAAAATCTATGAGACTTTGATATCCAATTAATCAGAGAAAAGCCTGAATGGCTCTGTGGCTCAACTGGTAGAGTAATATCCTTGAGCAAAAAAGAGCTCAGGGACAGCACTCAGGCCCAGAGTTCTAGCCTCAGGATGAGAGGGGGGTGGGAGGGAGGGAGGGAGGGAGAGAATTAGCATACAACAAAGCAACTAAGAGAGCAAATCTGCCTGGCAAATTGGCACAGCTCTCTAGGACAGAGCAAAGTCTTAGGAGGACAAACAAGTATCCTAGGTCTGAGGCAGTATGCGTCCCAGAAATTGCAAAGTAAATGGCAAAATGTGACAAGACCATACAGAATCCTGGTAGCCTTTAAACTCAGTAGACCTTAGAAGAAGGAAGAAATTTGGATGCGAACACTTAAAAAATGCAGGGAAAATAAGATGTGTTGATGGAAATTAGTACAAGCTAAATAAAGAAAGCCAAGGGTTGCTGGCAAGCACCAGAATTGAGAAAGGGCAAGACACCACTCCTACCTCTGATTGACTTCCTGCCTCCTGCACCACTAGAGAATAGATTTCTGTTGTCTTAAGGCACCAAATTGTGGCACTTCCTTTGTGGTAGCCCTAGGACACAAACATAGTATCCAAAGGCCCTAGGGTAGAGGGTGAAGACATATTCCTTGGGAGTTCACAGTGAACTCGTCTCTTACCTCAATACACTTCATAAGGTCCTTTTGATTCAGACTGTCCATCTAAGCCACTGCCACCTTCCTATGAGAGGGCCACAGGCCATTTGAAGAGAAGTGAGAACACATCCATCTTAATAAGTTTTACTACAGTCTGCCAGTTTAGACTAATGACTAATTTGCTGTATGAAATACCAGCAGCATTTTTAAAAAATGTTTTGTTAATTAATTATCTCAAACAAAGGTGAAATTTATAAAAGTGTCCAGAAACGGTATATATTATAAAATTTCCTTGCAGCAGGAGATGAAATTATTGCAAACACAGGATCAAGTTATTACTATATTGACTTAGTTAATTTATGACTTTGTAATGGATTTCTTCATTATTTTCTGGGGATTTTGGCATTCATGATTGCATTAAAGTCTGTTAATCTATGCAAATATCATTAGGCATCACTAATAACCTCAGCAACTGTCCTTTAAGTGCTAAGTAATACATGGCCTACTTGGGTCACTTCTGGCACTGAGGAGGAAAGCTAGTCAGGAGAATGTTCTCTTGGGAGGTTTATTTTACATGGCCCAGCCCAAGGAAGAGTGGATGGGCACTACTGTGAGGTGGCTTGAGGATTTCAGGAAGATACATTTTCCCAGAGATATCCTGCAACTTTCTCCCATCAGATGGCCTGCTATGTCACCATAGTCCCTCATCTATTTGGATGAAGCCCTTGTGATACAGTTCCTTAAAATATTTTCCAACTTGGTCATAGAACCAACAAGATGTTCAACAGGAATGTCTTAATTGTTTCAGGTGCTATAATAAAAGATACCATAAGTAAGTAATGTATAAACCACAGGAATTTATCATTCATGTTTCTGGATAGTAGGAAATCCAGGATCAGAGAGTCCAATAACCTCATTATGCAAAAAAGGACATACTAGCACACTCAGCCTTCCTTTATAAGGAAAGGAGCACTGATCTCACTTTGAAGGGCTATGCCCTTATGACCTTGTCACCTTCCAGAAGTCTCTGACCTCATTCCCTGGGGATCAAGACCTCAAAGTATAAATTTTCGAAGGACATGAACACTCAGACTATAGAAGGGAATGTCCAGACTTGCTGTGATGAAACAAAGGACTGGTCCAAGGAATGAGAAAGAGCACCGTCTCTTATTGTATGTGCTGAAAAGTTGGCCAGAATCAGATGTACTAGTGAACACCTTTGAATGTTGGTAATTAAGAGAGAGACCACTGGTGTAGGGAGTTGGAGGAGTCTGGTAAGTGGAGATGACTACTCTGTGAGCTATCACCAGTCAGTTAAAGGGTTTTTGAAATACCATCAGATCGGCACATTGCTGTAGCCTAACTCATTTTTGAGTGGAGGCAAAGAGACTGGTCTCTAGGTTGGAGCCTCTTGCCCCAACCTAGAGTTGATTATAGTCAATGGGAAACTCACCCCAAGTCCCTAGCTTCTAGGCCCAAATGGCTTCCCATTTCACCTTTGCTGGAAGTGGACCATAACCACTCAAAGATATGTGATTGGACACTGTTGCAAGTGCCTGAAGAGGGAGGGGATCCCGACTCCCTTCTAGACATGGGGTTTGTTCAAACTGCATTAATGTTCTGTTTATGTACCACTAGAGCTAGCTTTTCATTCTGGCACTGCTTCTAGAGCTTATTTTATACAGAACCAGTCTCTTCTAGTAGTAAAAGCTTCTATCCCCACTTGAGCAGAGATTTGGTTACCAGAAAACTTGTGGGATACAGTCACTCTCTCACTTTTGAGTATCATAATTTTGGCCATGTCAGAGGATGAGTTTCAGGTGGAGAGAAGATTTGAAACCAGGCCCAGGTTTCTGGCAACTTATGGAGATGAGCACTAGGGGTAGTTTGCTCCCTGCATATCAGGGCTGTCCCCAGTCCCCTCATGGCCTGCCTCTGAAAGGAGGGTGCCGTGGTCTTATCAGTGAGCTGAGACCAGCCTGGGATGCCCTGGATTAGAGCACTTGCTTCTCCTCTAACTCCCGCTCCTCTCCTTGGATCAGCATTCCTAGACTTTTCAAGGTGAAGGAGCCATTTTTTTACATCAAAAATTCATCAGCACCCCCTTTGACAGATGTTAGACTCTGAGTATCCATTGTTTGAGAGAATGCAAAATGACAAAAAAAAAAGCCACCTTGAATTTGGTAGTACTTTCATATGGGTTTGTATTTTAAAATCATAACAGCATCTATATCCATTTGAAAAATGGTCACATAGAACTATAAAGGAAGCATTTCTGATACAGTTGGCAGACAAAGGGAAGATAAAGCTTGAGGTGCCCATAGCCTCAAATTCAGGCGGTACTCCTGCTCTGCCCATCCAACTGCCAAGGCCAGAGAGGAGTAGGGACAGGCAGAAAGCACTTCCTCTAGACACCAAGGGTCGACCTGGGCAAAGCTGTTGTCTTCACCTCCAGATTTTATTTTTTCTCCACCAGCCACATTAGCCTCTTCTTCCTCCCCCTAAGTCCCAGCCTTAGCTGCTCATATGACTAACTGATAGGCAAAGGAAGCCTAGGGCAGCCCGGAGATAGCATCAAGGTTTCTGCTACATGGGAGATTCTTTTTTTGTCACTGTGTAAACTAAACTTCACTGAAACCAGATATTGCCAATCAGAAGGCCCCAGGGGACCCCGCTGAATGACAAGAGCAGGCTCCTCTATTATTAGCAGTGACCACTACACACCAACAGAGAACACACTGCTACCTTTCAAATTAATAGCTTATTCTCTTGAGGAAGCTGATACTCTCTTCCAAGGTCATTCATCAGTGGGCACAATGCAAGTCATGCAGTCCCCAGAGTCAGATGGTCTCCTGAGCTCACCTGGTCTGGTAACTAGGGTAAGGGACCTGTCTACAATGAAGCTTCAATGGAACTTAGAAGCCATACCCTCTGAGTTCACATCCTAACTCTGCTATTATTTAGCTCTGGGACTTTTGCCAAACCCTCTGTACCTCAGCTTCCTCATCTGTAAATGGGGTGATAGTGGTTCCCACATCATAACATTTAATTATTTTGAATAGTGCTTGGTCAGTGATGAATGCTCAAGATAATTAACTACTGTTAGCCCTTATCAAGCCAAGATCCTTGACTGAGGGTGTGTGAGTGGATCCATTTTTTTGTGTGCCTGTCATGGGCTAACACCTGCCATCTAACTATAGGGTGATTTTGGTCTGCCATCAGAAAACCAACCATCTCTGAGTGGTTGAGGCCCCAGCCTTGACCTTTGAAGAGTAAGTGCACCTAGACTGAAGCAGTACCCCCAGGAAGGGGGTTCCTCATCAGATATAGCAGGGAATCAGAACATCCTGGCTTGTTGTAAGCACAGAAAAAGTAAGATCTTCAATTGTACACAGTGAGCCAGCTGAATCGCAACAAAAAGGTGCCAGAGGAGACTCAAGGCTCTGAGTTGAAAGGCAGGGTATATCAAGGTTGGTCAGAGCAAGGGTCAGTTCCGTCTTTTGAGAGCCAGCACTTGCACAGATAAACACAGCCAAGATGAGTTTTCTGACCTTTTGCAATTAGATCCCACTCTCCAAAGTCCTCAGAAATATCAGCCATCATCCATCCATCCACATTTACCTATTGTTCTCTATGTGCCATCCATCATGAATCTATCTTCTTTTTGCAATCATTTTTCTCTCATCTGTGTATCTATCTATCATCAAACATTTAATCTGGGTATCTAGCCTTTATTAATCATGTCTACCATCCATCTATCTCTATGTCTATCTGGACTCCATTATCAGTCATGTGTTAATACAGTGTGTATTTAAGCATGGGCCTTCTGAGTTCCATGGGGGTGGGCAGCAGTATCTTAAGAAGAGATGGAGTAACTGGATCAAAGTAGGAGAGAAGGTGGAGGGCTGTTTAAAAAAAAGGCCAAATCTTTCCTCTCAGAGCAGGGATGATCTGCTGAATGGAGGGAAGAGGGCCATAAGAAAGAAAACCTGAGAAACAGAGGAGTACTTGCAAAGCCATTGGAGGGCTGCCTACCTAGAGAATAACCCACATCCTATCTTCCAAAACGAAGACAGGGTTTATTAAGAGGATCCCTGGAGTAATGGGAGGCATATATAGTCTTAGAGAGCAGGGCAAAGATGGAGGTGTTGATGTCCCTCCTTGTGCCAACGAAGTCCAGATTCTTGCAGTCTGAAAGACTTTACTCCTGCAAGAAGGTCAAGGGCCAGAGAGGCAGTACCTTAGGAGAGGTGACAGCCTACAGAAGGCTGATTGCAGTCTTTCCCAGCTCTGATTGTCCATTGATGTCCCTGGAATAGCCTCCAAAAATCAAAATAAAAAATACTGATACTTCCAGGTGCTACGGGCTCACACCTATAATCCTAGCTACTCAGGAGGCTGAGATCTGATGGTCACAGTTCAAAGCTAGCCTGGGCAGGAAAATCCATGAGATTCCTATCTACAAAAAAATCTGAAAATGGATCTGTGGCTCAAGTAGAGCACTAGCCTTGAGCAAAAGAGGATCAGGGACAGTGCCCAAGCCTTGAGTTCAAGCCCTAGAACAGACACACACACACACACACACACACTGATGTCCAAGCTCCAAATGAATCACTAATCCCCACATCTCAGGAGCCAGTCCTCCATATGCATCTACCATTCTGAAAGCCTCAAGTGATTTTCATACCAGCTACCATCTTACAAGATCCAAGACTTCCTGCTACGGTGAGGTGCCTCCATTCACCTTCTTCCAGGGTGTGTCCTAATCTTGTATGGAAGTCAGTGTGACTCCTGCTGGCATTCAGGAAATACCTCACTGGGTCATACTGCAGGAGGCAGGGAGTCTTTTCTGATCCTACCCAGGATCTCCAGAGGTCCTGGCAATAATCAGAAATGGAAGTGACACTAGGACCTGCAGCCACTAATGGGACTCTTCCTGAGTTAAATAAGCACCTAGAATCCTCCCCGAAGTGAGGCAGCAGGCTCTTAGCTACTCTACCATCCACAGGAGATAAGGTCACACCCTCGTGTTAAAATAGATAGTGGGCCAGAGGGACAGGCAGTTTGTCTAGCTCTTCCAGCAACGGCACGATGTGTTGTATCTTTGTGGATACAGGGTTGTCAGGGGAGATCATGATCACCCATCTCCTCTGTGAGGCTGTGGGATGCAGATCCCCAGCTAGGAGGGTCTGGGGCTCACATGAGAGTCAGCCTGTGAATAGGAGTAAAGGTAGATCTGTGGCCAGGTCATCTGCAGGCAGTAACAACCGCCCTGTGGCTTTATCGCTATTCAGTAGTGCTACTCAACTAATGAGCCACTGTTCCGCGGTTAATAGAGACAAACAGCTCCAAGTGGGTCTTTTATTTCTTCCTCAGGACTGTGGCCACCTGGAATCGATTCTTTGCCCTGTCAGGAAGAGATTTTTTTTTTTTACTGTAGTCCTTGGTTTCACTCCCTCTTGCCCCTCCTCTCCGTGGACCCCCCACCCCTGCCCAGCCCCTGCAGCAACCTGCTCCCCACGCTGGAAATAAGCCCTGCTCTGTCTGTCTCCTTGAGAGTCGAGGACAAACTGGCCATAATTTATGCTCCCGCATGAAATAAAGGGGGAAAAAAAGTCCCCATTATGCTATAAATTATCCTGTGATGGGTGAAATGCCGGAGAATGTGCCAGACGCCAGTGGAAACCCCATTAGACAACAGGGTTCGGCTGCTGAGACGTCCCCACAGAACTCCGGGCCGTCTGTCGTGTGCCATGTGCCTGGTAAGGATAATGTAGCAGATCAAATGTATAATCAGTTACCTGGAGAGACGGCTGTGCGCCACCGCGCTAGCGAAAGGTGACTTCTACATAGAGCCACCACGGCTTCCCAGGCTCCCACTGGGAAACTTGATGCAGGCTCACAGATGGTGGGTCAGGGAAAGAGGTAGTGGGGTGGGGGCGGGAATGGCCTCCAGACTTCTCATCAGCACCAAATCTGAGGGCTCCTTTCCAACTTGGGACCCCATTCCAGGATATCACCTTTAAAATACAAGAGACAAGGGTGAAAGAATTTGTGGGGCCTTTCAGAGTTCTAGTTCTGTCTCCAGGAGACTGAATGAGCTTCAGGGGCTAGGGAGTGCCGGGTTGCAATTAGGGGGATGGTGCTAGTGTGACAGAGAGAGGGAGGACACATTCAGCTTAAATGCAGAGGAGTGAGAGGCCTGCAGACTCCAAACAAGAGAGATTCACCTCATAAGCACCCAGGATCTACCCAAGCACTCCATCCTGACTTTTAAGACAGCTGGGCATTGGGCAGAAGGCTATGGAGACTTGGGAGGTATCCCTGGAGGCCTCTAGACAATTGGGAATGGCTATGAGCTCCATGCATTGGAGCTGAGTGGCAGAGATAGAGAGGACAGAGAATGACAACCCCATGAAGCACCATCTTCCTCCAGGAAGAAAGGTGACCTGAGAGTTCAGCTCAGTTCAGCTTACCTTGGGCATAAGTCCTGTCTTCATCAAAGACCAGGTATAAATTTTTGGGAAAAATATTTATCTTCTCTGTGCCTCAGCTTCTTTAATTGTACAGTGAAAATGATCAAAGGCCCATCATACCTATGGAACCCACACCTCAATATCCCAGTGACTGTTGGGGTAAATGAGAACCATGTAGATGCTCTACTGTACTGCAGTTAGAACTACCTCCTGGAATGAGCAAGTCAGAGCAGCAGCCATGGGCAGCTGAAACTCACAGGGCAGAGCAGGGCTGGCCAGGGTAGAGGAAGCTCTGTGATATTGGAGGTGAGTCCTGGAGGCTGTTCTGTAGAGACTGGATGACACTGCTACTGTGTGGGTCTGGGACCAGTGAGCCACAGATGACATACAGATGCTAGGGCTAGGGAGCTAGTCTAAGCCAAGTGGGCATGCACTCAGGTGAGGAGAATGGTCCCAAGGTTTGATTTCAGGCCCAACATGCAGAGGTAGATGATGAGCATCTAAATCTTAGACCATCAGGGAAGTGATTAGACCCAAATAGATGGAAAAAGGGTGTTGTGTGTGTGCATGTATGTGCACGTATACCTGAATGTGTCATTGCTGCTCTCTCTCTTGCTACATACCACCCTTTCTCCCTGTTTTTGCACCTGCTGGTCCCTGGGCTGGGATATCTTCTCCCTATCTTCCCCACCTGACAAGCCTTGCTTTACTATGTGGACCTAGGAGTCCAGCTCAAGCCTCTTAGCTTCCACTTCAGACCAGATCCACAGGTCACCACTCAACACATATCTGTGCTCCCATTATGACTACTGCCCACTCATCTCCGGAGGACACAGTTCTGAGTTCCTAAAGGTCCCTAGACATTAGCACCTCACCTGCCCTACCCATCACAGTTCAACTCCCCAAACCCATTGAGCAAGAACAGTCATTTGCTCATGTCAACAAATATTGATTGAGACACTACCATATGCCAGGCCCTTTAGCCACTGGACATTCAACCATGAATGGAACAGCCATGGGTATTGCATTTGTGGAGGAGAGGAGCTGTGTGGGCAGTGAATCGTGAGGTACCTGTGGCACCCCTTACAGGTCATGTGTAGGTGAGGACTTGTTCTCCAAGTGAGTGTGGAAGCCAGGGCAGGATTTCAGCTCTGCCTTGAATTTGAACTAACTGTGTGTGTGTCTGTATCAAAGCCAGTAAGTGCTGTCATGCTTTGGTGGCTCTACCCAGTTGAGAAAGGAGGAGGAGCATTGCTGATGCTTGTGAAGGGTTTGGAAGACAGAGATGGCTAAAGGAATGCAAGGAAGGGAAACTGGATGCCTCCCCCAGCTTCTGCCTCCTCCCACCCTAACATCAAACAGAGCCAGTCCTGGAGGGAACAGCAGATCAAGGCTTGGCACTGCCTCACCCCTGGGGCTAGAGCTGGGTGAGGGTCTTCATTTGCATTCCATTGCATCCCCCCCCTCGAATCCCCCTTCTCAGTAGTCTTTGATCTGGTTTGATGTCTCCTTCAACCTCTTCCCAGGCAGGAAGGCTTTCATCCTCAGGAGGGAGGCAGCTCCCAGCCCAGCTGCATGTCACTGGCTCTGACTCTGCCACAGTGTGGTGGGGGAAGGAGGGAGGGCATTGTCCTTTCTACTGTGTCAGTTCAAGATGACAGCCCTCCTGAGACCTGGCCAGTGACTCCATGTTGGAGGTGATGGGACTAGTTCTTAAGAGGACAGCCAGTTGGGTCACACAGCTGCAGAAGGATCCAAACCTAGACCTGCAACACTGGACAGCAATGCTGCAAAAATGGCTGCACCAGTCTCAAAGTGAGCAACTGTTAGGGACGGCAGTGAAGGACCCCATATGGAAGGCAGGTCTGAGGCTGAGAGGGGACCACGAAGACATATATGCAGATGAAATCGATTTGGTCGCTGTGTGCTCCTTTGGAGCTTGACTGGTCTGGACTGAGGAATTCATAGGTAATGGGTTAGAAGGATGCTCATGGAAGTTCAGGGTGGGGGGATGCCTCTTGTTTTGGCTCAATCTAGGTACGAGGCTAGGGAACATCTCTATGGGCCCTAAAATAATGCCAGATGGTCAGGGTGGTGAAAAGGGAAATCTGGCTTCTCAGGCTGGCCTGGGCTGGAATCATTATTCAGTTTACTGTCCCTGATGGACATAGAGGGTAGGAGTGGGTATTGCTTCTTTCCCACCAGCTGGTACCCCTGTGGGTGAGCGGCAGTAATGGCTATTAGCACATATAATAACTGGCATTTATTGAACGTTCGCTCAAGGCCAGGCACTGTACTAAAAGCCTTGTATATTTGAACTCATTTTATCCCTGAATGGCTCTGCCCAAGGAGGGCATATGCCCTGGCTAAGGTTGCACAGGCCAAAGTCCTGCACCAGGATTCAGTATAGCCTCCTTTCCTATCTGGAACCTTGTCCAGCCAGAGATTCATCTTCTCACCCCTCCTGGTGCTCCTGGATCCACTGGCAAAGTCAGAGAGGAAGTGCTCACACCTGCGGGGCCCAAGCACCAAGGGGATGGTTCTGGAATCCAAGAACAGAAACCCCAAGAGATTCCTGTGTGGGTCATTGCCAAGCTTTCAGGCTCTGCCCATTTACTGAGAGGCAGGTTTACAGAGTGCTAAGGTCTCTGTGATCTTGCCTGATCATACCCAGCCCCAGGATAAAAGCCTGTGGAGCAAGGAAGAAGCCACCAGCTCTGTCGTCCAAAATAGCTGGCATTTTTCTCCCCAATCCCAAACAGATGCCCTTGACTTTCTATGTCTCCCAGCAGGTGTCTACCCACCAGCCACAGACCTCAAAGCCACTTATTTCTACCCTGGCCCCATCCCCAGAATTCTCCCCAGCTCAGGTCTCCCTCCTTTGGTGCTCCTTCGGCAGCTGGAGGGAAGAGCATAGTAAAAGTCTATTGCGGTAATAAAAGGCATTAACCATCTGAACATTCGCCCACAGTGCCCTAGCAGCCGTCTATCCTTAAGCAGGAAATATTGTTTAGTGCCAATGGTAATGAGTGAATCAAATTTTGAAAATTAAACCGGAATTTGAGCATTAGCGCCAGGATGCTGGCATTTGGCAAGTCAAGTGGCACTTCTGTCACCCGCTTCTTCTCCCTCCGGGGCTGCTCACCCTGAGCGGCCAGCAAGATGCTCCTGTAGCTCAGCTGAGCTGGAGTAGGGGGTGGAGACAGCTAGGACAGAGCCCTTCAAGGCCCCCTCAGTGGCCTGCCCTAATCCCGATTACAAACCCAGCCTGAACCCCACTGAGCCTCAGAGTCTTTATCACTGTTTCGGTGGGACAGAGATTCTGACAACTAGGCTCCCACTACCTTCTCATAAGCACCTCTGCTTCCTAGAAACCCCCAAACTCAGGGTCAGATGGAGTTCTAACAGAATAAGGAAGAGCCTCAAGATGGGAAAGTATGAGATATATATGTCAATGGAAGGGAGTGCATGTGTGAGGTACATAGAAAGTGGTTCTAGACTGAAAGGCCAGCCATGACCAGGGCCTGCTTGGAAGCAAGGGAAAAAGTGCACACCTACTCCCTTTGCCCTCTAAACCCTGCTGACCTATAGCTTAGAAGACCCTTCAGGCCTATCTGTTCTCTCTGACCGGGGACTCCATGGCAGAGATTCTGGGGTTCCTAGCCCAAATACTGGATTTTCCAGGGGTCTCAGAATTTAAACAATCTCCCATCCCACTGAAAGAGAAAGCACAGAATGATCCCCAAGATTCATCTCAAAGACTCTGTTCAGTCAGGGTCCAGGTACACTGTGAGAACTCAGAAATGCTTGCTGAAGGAATAACCAGAGAGAATCTCAGCTTCTCTGACTCAGACCCTTCTGTGGTGGTTGTAAATCCCTCCACTGAACACAGAACTGAGTACTTCTGCCCATTCCCTTGTGGCGGGTCACATGAACTTGGTGCCACTTGAGTGCTGCTAGAGCTGGGACTGGCACCTACTTTGTTGCTCAGTTCCTATGGGGAGGTCACATTCCTGCCCCTCCTGTGCTCCCACACATCTGCAGACAAACACTTCTCTTAGAAAGTACAAGTTAGCTGGGTGCACTTGTAGCTCTTGCCTGTAATCCTAGCAATTCAGGATGCTGGAATCTAAGGATTATAATTTGAAGCCAACCCAGGCTGATTAAGTCCATTGAGACCCCTGTCTCCAATTAAACACCAAAAAGCCAGAAGTGGAGCTGTGGCTCAAGAGGTAGCATGATCAACTTAAGCACAGCACACCACCCAGGCCCTGAGTTCAAATCCCAGGACTGGAGAAAAAGAAAAACACAAAAGCCAGCTGCAGAGGCCAGTGGATTGAAATCCCCAAGATGCTAGAGCTAGTTTAAGTCCCAGCTGTGACTCTTACTGTGCATCTTGGAGCTCCCATGTCACTCGAGCTTCTTCAGAAGGAAATCATGACATCTTTGTGTTATTCCAAAACCTGCCGGCTCTGCTACTCTAAGGCCTCATCTCATAGTATCCATTCTTAGAACCACCAGTCCTTGTCAGCTTAGAACTTGCTTAATGTTGATGGCCTGTCGCCCCAGCTAAATGTTAGCTCTACTGAGCAGCTTTCACCTTTTTCATTGAGATTGAGCCAGTGCTTAGAACAGTACATGGCACCGAGAAGATGCTCAGTGAACAGCTGTTGAATAAATGCAGGACCATGTTTCTGTTGTTGTGCCCCTTGGCCCAGGAACAGTCTGTGTAAAGATGCCAGGCCTGACGCATGGCTAGTGCACCTTGACAACGCTTGTCTGAGCTGGGGCTGTGGTGAACACAACAGTACCATGACTCTAGCTGGGAAATCAGAGGAGAATTCTGGACACCTAATGTTGTTCTCTGAGTATCACATCCTAATCCCCTCAGGGGCTTCCTAACCTCTCATTCAGGGTCACCTTTGGCTCTTTCTTGCCTCACCTTCCTTAGCCAGGTGCAGCAATGTCTACAGAGGAAGCAGCAGTTCCTGCACACCCAACCATGGGAGGCAATGGCTGAGGGTTCTCTTGGAGAGGAAAACCACTGCGGCCTTCCAATTACCTAGAAACCCTAGTTTAGGCAACAGTCACTAGGCAGTTTAGACAGGCAGTGGCTAGGAATGCTTGAACACTACCAAAAGTTTGGTAGGAGGAAAGTAGTCCCTGGCTGGGCAAGCAAGAGCTTTCTCTGAAAGTTAATATATTGGCCTTAGATCCAAGACACAAGCTAAAGAGTACCACTGGTTATCTAGTAGATCTTGGAAATAGGAGGGGAAGTGGCCATGAAGGATGTGGACAGAGGAGATGGAGAGGAAGATGTAATCATCTATTGTTGCAGATACCCTCCTCAGCTTGATGACCTCTTGAAATCTATGATCTATCTCTTCACAACAGAAGTAGTCTTTCTGGCCAAGGAAAATTAAGAGACTACAGTGCCCCATTTCTTCTTCCTCCCACATAAAGAAATCCAAGTGATGTGAATCCTACTTCTTGCCAAACACAGTTCCTGCATCATCTCCCAGAATCCTCGTGACAACCTCAAGGATGGTCTACCTTCCCCCGTTTACTGAGGTGTGGAGCAGCTGGGAGACAAGGAAGCTGAATGTAAAATACTGGACCTACCCAGAAGGGGTCCACTCTAAACTCACACTCCTGCTAGCTCTTTATCTGAAAGACTAACCTGAATAACACTCCCAGAGTGAGAAGAAGAACCACAAAGAATAATGCAAGAATACATGTTTGAGGATGCAATCATTTAAGTAGGCTGGGATTCATCCTAGAATACTTGGTGGAAGTGAGTCTGAATATAGGTTTCTTGCAGTCCTCCAGAAAGGTGATCTAACTATCATTCCTCTGGAGAAATTCCTCTGGCAGAAAGGGGGAGCCTGGTACCCTGAACATTTAGAACAATCTCAAGAGGAAGGGCATAGGCTATACTCAGAAATGTGCAGTAGACGACTCAAGAGGGAAGAGAGACGGAATTTAGCGTGTGTGTATGGGGAGGGTGATCCCACTGGCAAAAGGGAAGAGGCAGGATAGGAAGGCATGTGTGGATGAATTTTAATGCAATCAGAAAGCTGTCATCATGATAATAAAGGAATACATTCAGACGTCAGGAGAGGGAAGGAAAGGAGCTGTGTCCTAGCATTTAAATCAGGATCCATGAAGGAGATGTCTTCCCTTCCTTTTTCTTTCTAAGGGAGGATACAGAATTTTTAAGCAGAAGGTCCAGGGATTTACTTGTAAGATGTAACTTTCTGGAAATTCTGATTTAGTTCTCTTTCTTTTCCCATCTCACTTTTCCCTGTTTTCTTTCAAAATGTATTTCCTGTTTTCTGCCATTTTCACTCCTAATTTTACCTCCTCCCATTCCTTGTCATTTCATCTCCCACCCCTTTCCTCTTGGTGACCTAGTTGTTGTTGCTTCCACTCCAGATCTTTGGGTTAGTAAGCTCTGAGGATCCCAGAGCCCTGGTGATGGGGTGAAGTACA
Organism: Megascapheus bottae; assembly: GCF_031878675.1. Taxonomy (NCBI): domain Eukaryota; kingdom Metazoa; phylum Chordata; class Mammalia; order Rodentia; family Geomyidae; genus Megascapheus; species Megascapheus bottae. The sequence goes on from NC_143527.1 coordinate 26,509,001, forward strand.
CCCCCCCCCAAATCTTGTCATGACATCCAGAGCTGTGATGGAGAACCAAGCTGAACCAGAACTGGGAATAGGACATGACAGTGTACCCTGCAGTTATGGAAGGAGCGGGCATGCAGCATACTCCATGGTGGAGAACTTGCTCAGTGCTGGATATGCCCATAGAGGAGTGGACAAGGCTTGCTGCAGAGGAGGACGATGAGGCTTGAGAAGCCACATGGAGCCAGGACACTTGCTCTGCTTTGATTGAGACTGGGGATCAGGCCCTCATCAGCTCTGTGTCAACTCTGCCAGCAATGAAGGCTCTCTTTAAGTTCACAGGGACTAACGGTCCCTCAATGCCCTGTATTTGGAAGAAACCAGAAATAGGTGGCTGTTTGCAGATTCAGGGTTCTGCATTTTTTCAGTCTTGGCTGCGTGTCAATCATTTTCTAGTCCACAAACATCTAGTAAGTGCCTGCTGAGAACTGCCACCGCTGGGACCCTGTTCTAGTTACTGTGGCTGCATACCAATTTAGCCCAGAACTAAGTTGTGAAACAAAGGTTCCTCATGCCCATGAATTCCAAGAGATAGGAATTCACAGGGCACAGCATGGAAGGCTTATCTCTGCTCTAGGATGTCTGGGCCTTGGGTGGGAGATTCATAGGCAAGAAATGGAATTATCTGAGGACTCATTTGCTCACGGTTCCTGTGCGTGATACTGGCTGTCAACTAGGGGCATCAATGGACAGACCCTGTGTGGGGCTCACTGGGGACCTTCACAGCGTGCTGGATGCTTGCTTTCCACACAGAAAATATCCTTCCATGAAAGCCAACCAGGACTGACTCCCTTGTATGACCTTGCCTTAGAAGTCACAGTGGAGGAGGAATATGGGGTGTGTGTGTGTGTGTGTGTGTGTGTGTGTGTGTGTGTGTGTGTGTACTTGTGATCCTTCTGCAGCCAAACACTGGAAAGCTGAGTTAAAGGCTAGGCATGCAGACAAGGTGAAATGAGACAGAAAGGAGATGTGTCTCTAGGAATGGGATAGTTCTTGCTTGCTTCCTTCCTTCTCTGCTCATTCCCTAATCCCACTGGGGCTGACTAAGCGCCAGGCATTGCAGCTAAGACCTAGTTTCCTTTCCCCAGGAAGGGACCTATGGATGAAGGAAGGGAGGAGAGCTAGACATAAACCAACTCCACAGGCAAAGCAGTGCCTACTTCTGCTCTGAAGTTTGGGCAGGGAATAAAGGAAGGGTGGCACAACGATCTGCTCACTGGGGGCAGAGGTGATCCTGGAGAAGGACTCAGCCTTGGCACCCACAGTGATCTCCAGGCAAAGGGAACAGCATAAGCAAAGGTCCTTGTTAGAAATGTCTGGGGCAAATAATTCTGGCACGTGAACATGACAATGTGCAAAAGGAAGGAAAAGGAAACGCAGGACAGACCCAGAGACCTTTGTGTTCCAGGCAAAGGACCAGACCAGGGGCTTTGCTCCTTCGGGGGCTGCTTCTGCCCAGTCGCTGCCATTCACCTCCTGCCCGCCCCCTCTCCTTCCTCCTCGCCTGCCCCTCTGGCTGTGCCCTCGCCCTCCCATCCTGCCTTTGGTCTGCTCCCCAATATGCCCCTTGTCCCCCCCGACAATCCCCAGCCCCGCTCAGCTACGTCTGATCCTCTCCCCCATCTCCCCCCACCCCCCCCACCTCTGGCTGAGCACCGCCCCTTCTCCCCAACGCCTCCCCGTCCCCGGTCGCCCTCTCCCTTCGGACGCGCCCACTTCTTCCCGGGCCCGCCCCCGCGCCGCCCGGCCTCCGGCCCGGGTAAGCATCTCCTAATTTTGTTCTAGAAGATAGAAAACTCTTCGTGGGTATGCTCAACAAGCAGCAGTCGGAGGACGACGTGCGCCGTCTCTTCGAGGCCTTTGGGAACATTGAGGAGTGTACCATCCTGCGCGGTCCCGACGGCAACAGCAAGGGTACGGGGGCGGGGCAGGGGCAGGGGCAGGGCAGGGGCAGGGCAGGGCCGCCACCCCACCCGCCGGGCAGAGCCTGGGAAGAATGCTTGATGCTTGCAAGATCCCAGGCTGTCCAAGTCTGGTCCAGGAGGGGAGGGTTGTGGGTCTTTCTCCTCTGTGGGCTTTGTCTGTAGTGTTTCTTGCAGAGCTCTCTCTCTCCCTCTCCCTGTTCCTCTCCCTCCCCCTCCCCCTCTCCCCCTCCCCCTCCCCCCTCTCTCTCTGTCTTCACCTGAGATGTGCTCCCCCCACGTCGCCAGGCTTCCCCTCTCCTCCCCACCAACCATCCCTCCTCCCTCCCTGGGTCCTTGGGACCTGGGCTTAGCTCTTCCTGTCCCTTCAGGGTGCGCCTTTGTGAAGTACTCCTCCCATGCCGAGGCCCAAGCTGCCATCAACGCTCTCCATGGCAGCCAGACCATGCCTGTGAGTATGGCTGTGTGAGTGGCCCCTTAGGGCAGGACCAGGGCAGCTGTGGGCTCCATAGGCTCCAACTGCAGGAAGGGGACAGGAAACATAATCTTCTGCCATCACTGTCTCCCCAGAGAGACCAGAAAACATGGCCTTTGTCACTGTTTCTCACACAAAAACAGTGCGGCCCAGAGCTACGTTAAGGAATTGCCCGCTGTCACTCAGACAGAAAATGTCCACCCTAGGCTTAGGACCTTGAACCTCAGGTAGGCAAATACTAATACCTGTCCCTGAGATGGCCCCTCACAGAGATAGGAAAGACCAGGCAGGGGTAGGGATGCTGGGGCTGGGGGTTGATTGTTGAGGCAGGTAGGTCTCACATGTCACCCTGGCTTCAGGGGGCCTCGTCCAGTCTGGTGGTCAAGTTCGCCGACACGGACAAGGAACGCACGATGCGACGAATGCAGCAGATGGCCGGCCAGATGGGCATGTTTAATCCCATGGGCATCCCGTTCGGAGCCTACGGAGCCTATGCTCAGGCAGTAAGTGGGGGAAGGGATGGGCTGTGGTTCTGGAGCTCGCTCACTCACCCTTCAGCCCCAGAGGAATTCTACTCGGCTGGGGGAGTCAGGCGGGCATGTAGCCTCAGAAGGAAGGCATTAAGAGACAGAGACGGCTGGTGCAGCTCAGGGAAGGTGGCAGGGGTGAGTGGTTGCTGTTATGGAAAAAGCTCATAGGAAGCCTCCTGGAAGGTCACCCTAAGCACTCTTTCCCCTTAGCCAACTCAGTGCTGAGTCCTAGGTTACCCCTTTCACGGAGGGTGTTCTTGGGTCACTCCTGGAAGGGGTCCTGTGAAGTTACCCAAAGCCCTCAAGTCCACTCTTCCCCTCAAGTCCCCTATTTCTTTCACATTCAACCCCCTCCTGCAGCATCTCCACGAACTGCCTCCAGGTGTAGACCAAAAGTCTCCATATGGTGATGCTATGGTCCATAAGGGTTCTGATTCTCACCACGGAAGCTCATCTCATGTCCTCACTATTGTCTAGCTTTGGACACTTTCCACAGTCTTCTGGTCCCCACCCATCTTTGTGATGACATTCCTGGAGGTCTACTCATGATTCTCCTGTCTCTTCTACCCCGCATACTCCAACTTATAACTATTTAGGACAACTGTAAAGTCTACGGAGGCTCATCCAGCACTCTCTAGCACTTAGGGTATCATAACCCCGAAACAACAAACTTTACCCAGGCCTGGCTAGTAACTATCCGTAGTAGTACCTGTCCCTTCCATATTACTTTTTTGGGGGGGTTGTTGTGGGGCTTGAACTCAGGGCCTGGGCTCAGTCCCTGAGGTCTTTGGCTCAAGGCTAGCACTCTACTACTTTGTGCTACAATGCCACTTCCTTGCCCTATTACTTTTGAATATAGTCATCTTTCAAGAAGGTGACCTCTAATAGCCAGTGAGGGCTAAGGCAGGAGCAAAGGAGGTACATGGAGGTCTAGGGGTGATACCTAGGAGACAATCCCAGCTCTCTGGGTGTTGGCTCCTGGGAAGTTGATCTCAGGAATTGAGCAGGCTGGTGGGAAGGGAGGCCCCCCCAGAAGCATGTGATATTTTTTCCACTCCCTCTGCCCCAGCTGATGCAGCAGCAAGCAGCCCTCATGGCATCAGTGGCACAGGGCGGCTACCTGAACCCCATGGCTGCCTTCGCAGCTGCCCAGATGCAACAGATGGCAGCCCTCAACATGAACGGCCTGGCGGCCGCACCTATGACCCCAACCTCAGGTAAGCAGCAGGTTCCAACCCAGGGTCTGCCCAGGGAAAGAATTAGCTGGGCCCACACTAAGACTTCTTTTCAGCAGCCAGCGAATCATCCCAAGACAAGAGTGTATGGTACTGAGCAGTTGTCTCAAAAAGTTTTAATTCATGGAGAGTGGAGACTCCATGAACTCCGTGATAGGATCCACAAGTGATGAGAATGCAAGTGGGAAAACAGTTTAAATTGATCTCTGTTGGCAACCAATATCTAAGAAGGAACTCTTCCTGAGCTCTTCAGCTCAAGGCTACTGCCCTACCTCCTGAGTCACAGCACCACTTCCAGTTTTCTGGTGACTTATTGGAGATAAGAGTCTCATGGGTTTTGTAGTGCCTGGGCTGGCTTTGAACCACAATCCTCATATCTCAGCCTCCTGCGTAGCTAGGATTATGGTGTGAGCCACTGCACCTGACTAGAGGGAACTTTTGATAAAAAAAACCTTTCTTTTTAATGTCAAGGGTGACTCTGCCTATTCTGTTTAAGCCAATGAAGACTCAATGGCCTTTTTCAAGAAAACTATGCAATCAGCTAGGAAGAAACACATAAGTTATTAAAGGACAGGAAGTGGAAATATTATCCATAGCACAAAGCATTTTTAAAAAATTTTTAAATTGGCTTTTGACTCTTCTCCCAAAGAAGCTCCTCAACAGTATAGCCATTTATGGCCCCTACTTCTAGGATATTTGACAGTGCCAAGAGATATTTCTGTTTGTTCCAGCGGGGAGAGGGGAATGCTATTATAATCTAATTGGTAGAGGTCAGACATGTTACCCATCTTAAATTGCACAGCACAGTTCCCCACATCAAGAAAACCTCTGGCTCCTCTAGTTTCAAAGTTGAAAAAGTCTGGTCTAAACTCAAGGACGAGGTCAATATCCCACTCTAATTCATCAAGCTTCCTTAGCTGGCAGACCATGACAGCAACATCTGACATCCAGGAGCTGTTTCTTTCCCAGCTGAAAGTCATAAAAGACTGTGATATCACTGAGCCCAACTTGAATATTGCTACAATATTCAAGTTAAGGGATATTGCTTGAATATCCCTTAACTACAGCACCTAGCCTCAGGGATGCTTGTGAGCTTTAGTCTTTATCTTCAGAAAGAGAATGAACCACTTCTTACATTAAGAGGAAGACTCCAGCTTCTGGGACCTCAGTAAAATCTTTGTATCATTTATATCCTGGGTTTTCACGTCTCTTACCCAGTTGGAATAAGACGACACAAGTTATTGTCATGGGATCACAGGTTTACTCTTAACAACATGACCACAACCATAGCTTCTACTGAAGGAGGTTTAAATGTTTTCTTTGTGTATAAGAAAGGCCAAGACTGCTTGGCATGGTGGCTAATGCCTGTAATCCTCGCTATTTAGTAGGCTGAGATCTGAGAATCAAGGTTCAAAGCCAGCCCTGGCACAAAAGGAGACTCTTATCTCCAATTAATCTCTAGAAAAGGGGAAGTCGGGCTTGGCTCAAGGGCAGGGCAGTAGCCTTGAGTTGAAGAGCTCAGGGACAGCACCCAAGCCAAGTTCAAGCTCTATGACCCACAAAAAAAAGAAAGAAAAAGAAAAGAAAGGCCAAGACTGATTCCACAGTAACTTTCTCCCTGAGTCCTAGGGAACCAGAGTTGAGACCTCTCCATCTGACCAACAAAACTTCTTAGGAAAGCAGATCAGCTCCTCATGAGTAAAATGAAGAACCAACCAATTCTAATTTATCATGAATGAGAAAAAGCCACTGAAAATGGAGAACTAAGTGTTGTTAAATTCAAGGGCATTGAGAATAATCTATATGGCTTTAAAGTCAAAGGTGAACAGTCAATGGTCAGAGAAATTTTCATAGCATAGGGTAGTCTTGGACTCTGCTTTGAAACATGGATATGATTAGAATGGATAAAGCTGTTCTTTATGGCAAGATAAACCAAAACACAACTCACCAATAAGACTGATTCTATCTCCGGGCCCTTGAAGCCAGGAAAGAGGAAAAGCTCCAAGGGACAGCTTTCTTCACCTTTGTTCTGTTTTCCTCTTCCTTTTCCCAATATGTCTGTTTCTCTGGAACCAGGTGGCAGCACCCCTCCGGGCATCACTGCACCAGCTGTGCCTAGTATCCCATCCCCCATTGGGGTGAATGGCTTCACCGGCCTTCCCCCCCAGGCCAATGGGCAACCTGCCGCTGAAGCTGTGTTTGCCAATGGCATCCACCCCTACCCAGGTAAGTGTATCCAATAGGCCTTCCTTCCCCACCCAGTACACTCTAATTTATTCTTTCTTTGTCCTTGCTCTTACAACCAGGAACTTGTGTCTCCTGCTCTATTCCTTGATGCAAAGCTAAATATGGTCACATCTAAATAGGGGACAACATGTTTCCTAGCTTCAGAGTGCCTGTGATGGAAGTGGGGATGCTGAAATCTCACCCTCAGGGAGTGTCTGTCTGATCCATGAGATAGAATCCCATTGCAGGGGTGTCCCTAGGGAAGAAAAGATAGAGGATGCAGTTGTACTGCCCACGCAGAGAGGCCAATAACTGCAAATTAACTGAGTGTGAATTTGAGCTATAAGAGTTAAGAAGGTCTAAGTTAAAAGAATAATCCAACAGTGTTAAAGAAAAGTGTTGTTGAATAAGAAAATGGAGGTAGGTTGATTGACAATAGAGTTAGCACATGCCAGCTCTTGCATCTAAAAGCATGTTCAACACCTTGGACAGCAGTAGAGACCAGCTATAGCTTTGGGACATGCAGTTCTTGAAGCAATATACAAGAAGATCCAGAAGGCCTATTCCTGGTTAACATTGCTCTTCTCATGTACAACAGTTCTCACATCTCAAGAATGTGCAGTTGACCTGATGAATCACTTCCTCACTATGTTAGGAAGCAAAAACCAGGAGGATCAGGATTCAGGCTTGTACCTGGGCCGGAAGTGAGATCCTATCTCCAAATAACCAATGGGGGGTGGGGGAGGAAGACCTGCAAGCTTGACTTAGCAATAGAATACCTGCCTAGCAAGTATGAATTAAAAACCCCTGATACTACCCCCATGCTTAAAACAAAAATCCTTAAACTCAAGAAGGTAAAAGTTTGAAATGAAGGGAGAATTCTATAGGCTTAAGATGAAGTTTCAAAGAGCTTTCCTGAGGAGGAGGCTTAGGAGAAACTTGAACTGGCATTAGAAGTAGGGATGAACCAAGCACATGCCTGGGGTGAGGCCTGTCCTTGAAGCTCTGAAGTCTTCCCAACAGGAATCAGGGATGATAGGAGGTTGACCAATAGGGAGAAGGCAGCCAGCTCAGATAAACTCCTGGAGGGTTACTATCATAATCCTCACTTGGAATGCTCATCAGAATCACTGTTGAGCTTAGTAAGCTCACCAAAATACAGATAACTGTTATACATAAAAGTTCTACTAGCTACAGATGGAAAGATCATTGTGGTAGTGGGAAATAGAGGAGCAGAATATCCTAACTGAACTGGGAGTTGTCCTTGATTCCACTGTTCAATGAGAAAAGTAAGATTTGCCTTGCAGTGCACTCTCCATCCACAGATGTGCAGCCAAGAAGTCCAGAGTGTGAAAGGGTAGAGATCAGTGGGTTAAGAATGAAGATTTCAGGCTGGGAGTGGTGGTAAGGGAGGGGCTTAGCCAGCTGGAGGTACAAGTCGTTCTACCAGTGTGAGACTTATGGACTGAGAGGTGCCATTCTAGCACCTTCGTGTGGTTTTATTCTCCACACTTCCCTTCTTCCAGGCACATCTGGGATCTTTGATTCTGACAAACCCATCAGCATCTGCAAGCCCATTTCCCTCCTGGAACTTGTAATTGTTTCTTTCCCCTATTTGTAGCAATCTGTCAGATCTTATAAACAATCTCCTGCCAAAGGGAGAGGAAGGGAGGGAGGAAGGGGGGTGGTGAGAGAGAGAGAGAGAGAGAGAGAGAGAGAGAGAGAGAGAGAGAGAGAGAGAGAGAGAGAGAGAGAGAGAGAGAGAAAGACAGAGACAGAGAGAGATACAGAGACACAGAGACACAGAGACAGAGAGAGACGGGGGGAAGGGAAAGGAAAGGAGAAAGGGAAAGGGAGGAAAAGTAATAACATTAAAAAATTAATTTACCATCTTTAAATGCAGAGTTTGGAGTCACCGTAATGAGCGAGATCCTTCAAAACGTTCACTCTTTGGCAGTTACTAATGAGGTCATTAGCAAAGAAGCAGAGAGGAGGGTTTCAAGGATGCTTTTCTCCACGTCCTAGCCCCAGTGGCTTCTGCATTCTCCCCTTTTGTTTGTAAGCATGTTAGAGCACACCGTGTAGCTTTCACTACCACACAGCCCTATGAAGGACTGCCTCTGGTAAACACTGATGATTTTCACATACCCTTCAGCTGTACTGTTCAATGAGCACTTAGGGAGTTCTCAGCAGTCTGCTAGGAGGCTGCCATGTGACTTTTCTACATGAAGGTGCCACACTGTGTGCCCTGAAGAGGGGACCATTTCTAATGTACATAAAGGAACTGAGTAGGTGAGTAGCTAGGGAAGATCAAGAGGGTGAGGCCGGTGTAGCTGTCCCTCTAGAGAGCTGGTAGACGAGTCAGGCAGAGGCGCAGGAGTCAGGAGACCACTCTTCTCCAGACATCCCAGTAATAGTTTTTAGTTTCAGTCCAAATACCAGGGAATAAAGAGTTCGACTGGAACAGCTCCCGGAAGCAAAGAGCCAGCCAGCATCATAACCCATCTTCTGTGCTGCTCTTTTCCACTCAGCAGAGCCCCCGGTGTAGGCTGTCTGCTGTGCCTTAGTTCCTAAGGGATTTGGAAACTGTCATCCCACTTTCCCTAGCGACCTCTCTCCCATGCTTTTCCCAGAGCTCTCCTGAGGTTTCAGTGCTATTTCCTAATGGAATTGTACTGTAAGACTCAGGGACAAGAATGTGGAAAGAAATTTGGGGATTGGCCTACTCTAAAGCTACCCAAACCTGACATTGTTAGTCTGCCTTGCTTTGGTCCACAGGCATGTCAGCCCAGGGGCATTTTCTCCTGCTATCAGTAAGATAACCCCACTTACCTCCTTGAGCCTCCCAGTATCCAGCCCCCATTTCTGTCATCTCCAGCTTTGGTCACCAAAGGCAGGACCCCCTGCCGAGCCCCACTTCAGTCTTTTTGCTCACAACTCCTTAGAGACTGCAAAGACCACAAAGGTGAATTAAACCTTTGCCCCAGGCCAGCTTCCCCAAGGTTCTTGTCAAGTTTCAGGTCTTCTGGGTCCTGGTTTCTGTAGGCTACACCCATCTCCCAGCCTCATTTACATGGCTAGGTCCTATTGAGAGAATCTACAAGGCCTGAAGTGGGAGACCTCCTTGCCTTGTGCACATTCCCTAGGAGCCCCTCTGAACAAGATTAGGGAGATCCAAAAGACAAGTGGGGAAGTAAGGCCTCCTGTGGTCTCTCTTTCACCCTCACCCTCTTGAGACTTGCCAGGCTGTTTTTTTGTTCAGTGCACCCACGTGCACTTGTCAGGAACAAGGCCCCTGACACCCTGCACTCTCACAACCCTTCTCCAGATCTGGGTACTTCATGCCACACCCCACCAAGGCCCTCCTCTGGCATCTTTTCCCCAGCCCTCATAGGCTTCTACATGAATCCCCACCATCTCTCCACCCACATCAGCTGCACCCTGTATCCCCCAGCCATGGTAGACAATGCTCTCACACCCTAAGGGCCCTGAGCACAGAAAGGAGCCCTCCAACAGGGCCCAGTATCTAGATGCTTGTTTCCAATGCTCTGCCCAAGGGCCAGCCTCCGGTGGCTGGAAAAGAGCAGGGCAGCAATCCCATGGTACCCTTAGACAGGGGCAGGGACCTGTTTGGATGGGCACTACTGACCTCTTATCCCTTGACTCCCTTGCAGCACAGAGCCCCACGGCCGCGGACCCCCTGCAGCAGGCCTACGCTGGAGTGCAGCAGTATGCAGGTCGTTAGTATCCACGCGTCCCCTTGGCTCTTTCCCCAGATCCTGCCCATGGCGCCAGTGCCTTCTTCCTACCCCAAATCTGGGCTCAGCACTGCATGGTTGGGGAGGGACTGGGAAGGGGTATGGGTGGAAGGAGGAAGGGCTGGCTGAGCTGGCAGTGATACCCATGCCTACCACAAACACCCCCTCCATTACTGGCCTGAACTGCATTCTCAGCATTCAAGGCTCTTTCTAGCATTCCAGGCAGTTTTTCCCAACATACGTAATGCCCTGAGAATGGTAGGTGGGCAGTATTTCAAATAGGTCAGTGGGCCAGCCTGCAGGATTCCCTCCTATGCTACTATTTGTCATTGAGGCCCAGTATACTGACTGGTAGGGTCAGTGTACTCAGAAGCCCCAAAGTTACATTGCATCACTGGGGCCAGTTCTGCCCTGTACTGTTCGATGCAATCCCTGGTTGCTTGTCCAGGAAGCATGGGGCCTGGATTTGAGAGGAGGAGGAACTCTGGAAGAAAAGCAGCTCTGCTCACTCCTCACATCCAGAAAAATGATACAGAGCTGAGGCAGGAGGAGAGGCAAGTGAAGATAGGGGGCAAAAAGAAGTTACTCAACGAAACAGCCTAATGCTATGGGAGATGGGGTGTGTATGTCGGGGCGGGGGGGTGGACACTGGGCCCAGCTAAGCTACCAGCAAGCTTCTGCCTTTCTTCCATCTCTAGGCTGGGCAATAGACCCATCATCATCTCTGCCCCTCCAGTATCTGGGGTATCTGGCCTGATCAAGGTCCCTCTTTTGTTGGCTTTAGAGAGCCAGGCCCTATCCCCGCTGAGGGGCCTCTGGCAAGATGGACACTCAGGGGAAGCTGGCCAGGCTCTCCATAGCTCAGGCCTCATGTTCAGACCAAGATGAGGAAAGTGTTGGACATTCATGTCCTACCTTTGGCCTTCTCCAAAGGGATACAGAAATCAGGTTTGTCCAGCTGAGCCCTGTGCCCCTGGGCAGGTTTCACAAGCCTCTCCTTATCACCCTGGTACCCAAAATTAAAAACTGCTTTCTCTGAAGTGCCTGCCACTTTACTGCCTGCCACTGAAATCTCTTTTTTCTTCCTACTTTTCACCCTGTCTGCCTTTCTGCTTCGTGTCGCCATCGCTGGCTCTCGCTTCTTCCCTTTGGCTCCCCATCAGCCGCCTATCCCGCTGCCTATGGTCAGATAAGCCAGGCATTTCCTCAGCCACCACCAATGATTCCCCAGCAACAGAGAGAAGGTGAGTCATGACCCCCTCCCCTCCCTTGCTCCCTAAAGGGATTGTTTGTGAGAGCCTTTGGCTTCAGTTGGGCCTCTGGCTTGGGGCTTGGTTAGAAAGACAACCACATCTCTGTGTATATGGAGATGGGTGTGACAGGGCAGCAGGGTGTGACATATGCTGCCATCGGTCTGTGCAGAGAGTGGTGCACCTTGTAGGTAGCTTCGCAAACCAGAGTGGTGACCTTGCTAGGAGCAGGAGACAGGACAGATTGCCTATCCATCATGCACACAGCAGCTTTGCTACCTAGTTCCATCATTTACCACTGATCTGACACAGCTCAGATGCCAATATGTTGGCTAGGGTTATGTTCCTTCCCTAGCAAGCCTTCGAATCAGCCCTTAAATAGAACCCAACAGAGGTTAGGCAGGTATTTGCTGGTAGAGGCCTTTCTGCTGTCCCAGGGAGTCCTCAGCTTTAGGGAGGACACAGCGGCTCATGCTTACGATCTTCATTTGAAGACTCATTACTCTGTCCACAAACAGTGATAACATAGCTGGGAGATGAAACTCCAACAATGTGTTTGCTTGAGTAGCATACTCACAGCTTGATAGCTGGGGGGTTAAAACATGATGGACAGTTTAAGGCAGTCAAGAAAGTGAGGCCCTAAAGGACGTTGAGTCCAAGACCTATCCTCTGTCTATGAGCATGACTTGGCCAGTGGGGAAGATAGGGAGAAGTAAGTGCTCATGGCTGTGGTGTGGGTGAGGGAATTTAGTTCATCCCGGACAGAGGTGTTGTGCCCTCCAGGTAGAATAGACAGACAGGTTGAGCTCCTTGTCCCATGGGCAGGAGAGGACACTGGGGATGGAAGTGGCCCAGTGCAGGTCTAGTGGAGAGGTGTGTCCTGGAACATCACATCCACTATGTGAGTTTCACCACTAGTATTTCCTTCCTTCCAGGACAGAAACCTCCATGAGCTTGGGTGGCAGGGGCCATGTAATGATTTTTAGCATCTATTTATCCCAAGGATTAGAATCAAGAAGACCAGAGACTGAATGAAGAAGTTTCGCCTTCCTTTGCCCAAGGGTCTTGCCCACAGAGAGCTGAGCTTGAGGAACTGAAACACTAACAAAATTCTATTTTCTTTACCTGCGACCATACTCTCAACTTTGTTCTAATGGCCCTCGTGGCAGGGAGTTAGTATGATCTCTGGTTGCTATAGTCCTTGCATCAGACCTTTCCAGAGCTATGGGATGTAGGTTACTTAGAAGGGACTTTGGTTATGTCCTAGTCCAAACTCTATTGATGAGATAGAATCCTAGCATCTGAACAGCCAAGAGTCAGGACTTTGAAACCAACACTTGATCTAATACCCACCTTGCTCCCCTTCTTCCCAGATGACCCTAGATAAATCACCCCCCCATCAATCTTAGTGTTCTCACTGCCTCACTAGAAGGGCACTTCCTTTAGGACTGCTCTGCCACTGTCTTCCCCGATCCAAGCCATCATCGATCAGGTTGGCACCCAATGTTGCTGATACAGGCTGAGAGGCAAGAACTGTATCTGTAAACCCTGATACTTTTGTCAGCTACTGGTCATCCAGCTGACCACAGTCAGCTTCCTGCATCACCTTGTAGGCTCCTGAGTCTTTAAATGCCATCCCCAGGCCCCTATACACAGCTTCAGGTCAGTACCACACTGACCCAACATCACCTATTGCTGTTCCCCAGCCACTTTCTGTTCCTCCTCTGTAGCTTATGCATGGAGCTCTCACCTCTTTCTCACTTTCACCATTTCTGAAAAACTTCATCTACCCCTTTTCCTGTGCCCCACTACAAAACCAAACCCTATGGGGACTATTCTCACTCTATCTTCCAAGGTAGATGATCTAACACTACTGTCTTCCATTCTCTCTGGCCATGATGAGTAGGCTGAACTCACCCAGGGGAGCAAGGGCTGTGGAGGGAGAAGATATGAGCCCAGACACTAACAGAATTGAGCAGCATACTGGGGACATATCATGGTACTGGGAGTGGGTTGCAGGGGAAGACTGAGATGGGCCTAGAAGAAGGAAGACTCAGCATGTAGGGTGGGGAAGCAGGCATGCCAGGAAGGGGGACACAAAGAGCAAAAGATGCTGCTAAACATAAAGTGAGCTTGGGACTCTGGAGACAGGCAGAAAGGTAGGTTGGAACCAGACTAGAGCTGGGTCCCAGGATGTTGTCTGAGATCTGAATGGGAAAGAAGACTGTATTTCCTTAGCTCTCCCAATAATTTTCTTTTTAATATCATAGTCACTTTCCCTTCTGAGAACAGCAATCTGAATATCAGAATACACTGGTTACTAGGGATGACTCTTGTGCCAGCAACCTCTCTTTGCACTGAGTCTGAAAAGCCACCAGATGCCTGAGTCTCCCTCCACTCCTTAGGCCACCTGCTCCACAGATAGAGCAAGGCTGCCCTCAGGAACGGTTGTAGGTACAGCTCTGCCTGGGACTACAATATGGTCAAGGGTGATCACTTTCAGTCTCTAAAGATCTATATCACCTAGGATTGGAACTGATTGATCTGTAAAGTACTGATGATCATACCTGATGTTCTGTTTTCTGTTAATGAAGGAATACAGAAATGGTTGGGCATATAAGCTCATTGTTGAACGTGGAGAGCTGGAGGACTGGTAGCTCAGCCTCACACTAAGGCTCTGTCTTTGAGGACTTCCTGTGTCTAAAGAAAGAATAGATAGAACATCCTCATGAAGCAGCTTGTAGAACCTAAGCATGCAATGAGGATTCCAGGTCCCAGCCAGGTGTCAGCATGAGGCAGAGCCACCGGGGAAGCCCTGAAAAATGAGGAGCAGGGCATGCACTGGAGGACAGGAGAAGGAAAATGGGCCAGATAAGATGAAGGCCTCAAGCCCATAGAGGATGGAAGGTAGATTCTGAGGACCCAGAAGTACTCTCAGGAAGACAGGTGGTGAGGACAACACGTGTGGGAATTCTAGAGGAGGGAATCCTGGGGCTTAGATTGAACTTCAAAAATGGTTCTTGCCCAAAGGGTGCCCCACATAGCTGATAACCATTAAGAGGTGCATTTGTATGGTATGCACGAGACAGAACATGGTAGATCTGGAAGAAAAAGGTGAGGAGATAGTCGCCAGAGTTGGGGGAGGCAGATGAAGAAGTATGCCTGGTTTTGAATGCGCCGTCCACTGGCAAAGTGGTGCAGGTGGTAGGAGGGTGGGTAGGAGGTCAGGAGCTCAGCAGGTAGTTTTGGTGGGCAGGAGAGTATCCCATAGGTGGTAGGCATCTAGGGGGCCAAGGTAGTCTAAAGGAGGAATGGGAAAGGGGAGACAAGAGAAAGAAGAGGACACAGAGAAAGTACAGTGAGCATTTGCCATAAAACTAAGTTCTCTGGTGGCCTTGCTGGTCCCTGAGACCCATGACTGGTTCTGCCTGCAGAATCCACACATGAGGCCACATTGGTGCCTTCACTTACACTCATGCTTATGATGCCATTCCTGACCTGACTTTGAGTCACGTCAAAGCTTCAGTGATACGTGGCAGATGCTAGTGAAGACTGTAGGAAACAGACCAGGTGTCTTGGAAATTTTCCCATTTTACACAGTAAATACTGAACATTTTTGAGGATGTATAAAGAAACACAAATCTTTGTGCAAAATTCCAGAAATCCAAAGGCCTCCACATAGTACAGGGAACCTAAGGGGCTGAGATTTATCGGGAGAAAGACAGACAAACAGACAGACAGACAGACAGACAGACAGAAACAGGCAGGCAGGCAGGCAGAGAAAGAGTGAAAGAGAAAGGCACACCTTATGGAGATGACAGCCTGGGTTTGTATTCTGCCTTCCCTCTCCCTACTGCATCTTCTAGCATGTGACAACCTCTCTGGGCCTCAAGTCTCCTCATCTGTGTAGTGTAGATGAGAAGGATGGGGTGAATTAGCAAACATATAAAGTGCTTAGAACAGGCTGGCAGGCTGTAAAAGTATTTTTCATGCTGTAAAAGTGGCAGGGCTGTTGTAAAGGAGTGGAGAAGCTTGTGTAGAGTGAGGCTATAGGGGGCCCTAAGTAACCATGGAGCCTCTGTTGAAACCCTTCCTGTACCACCTCCTGGAGAAGCAGCATAAATCTTGTTTTCTGCCTTCAAGAGTAGGGAGAGAGTGTGAGGTACAGGGCAGGGAAGAGCTACAGGCTTGAAAGGCAGAGGGCCTAGCCACTTGAGGCCAGTCTGAGTGAAGCCTGCCAGAAGCAGAAGGTAGATAATTTCACAAGGACAGAACAGTTCCTTCCTCAGGGCTGTTCCCTCCAGGAGCGAGGCCCCAAGGCCTCTCTAGACCCCACCATCAGCATCTCATTTCCAAAACTACAGCTGATCATGTTCACCCCATTCTCTCATTGCCTCTGTTCCTGGAACCCCTGAGCTTCCAGGCTCCCTGTTATTGCAGAAAAGGTGACAGAGACACAGAGAGGTTCCATGACCTGCCCCAGAGCAGAGCCCAGACTTGTGGCTCAACAACTCCCACTCTTCAGGGGTTGTCCTTGGATCTTGAATGGAACCCCCCCTCCTAACCTTGCCCCACCCTCCCTGCTGCACTGCCTAACTCGCTCACCTCTCCTCTGTCTCTCTCTTCCCCCACCCCGCCATCCCTCCTCCCTGCCCACCCCCTCCCCTCACCGCAGGGCCCGAGGGCTGTAACCTGTTCATCTACCATCTGCCCCAGGAGTTTGGGGACGCTGAGCTGATGCAGATGTTCCTCCCTTTCGGTAATGTCATCTCCTCGAAAGTGTTTGTGGATCGGGCGACTAACCAAAGTACATGCTTTGGTGGGTAAAGATAATAAACCAATACTCAGCTGCACCTAGGACAGGGGCTGCTCGCACCAACTTACGGGTGTCCAACCGCTTCTCACCTGCTCCTTTTGCACTGCCCTCGGGTGCTCTCTGGGCCCAGCCTCCATCTCTCACCCTTTTCTCTCTACTGCTGTTCCTTTTGCTGCTTGGCTTTCCCTGCCACCCCTTCCCTGCTCCTTTCCCTGCCTCTCACCTCCCACATCAAAGCCCAAGACATCAGCCTCCAGTTCCAGTCCAAGGCCTATTCCAGCCAGCTGAGGAAGGGAAAGGAACACTTTGGGTAGGGAGGGAAGGGTCTTTAGGCATAACCCAGGGCCTCCATTGTCCCATAGCCCCTCTTCTTTCACTGTCAGAGTGGATTTCAGCTTGCTTGCTATTAAACCTAGTAATCCCCCACCCCCTGCACAGGGGTAGATAGCCATCAGAAGTTGCCCCTCTGTCCTCTCTCCATCTCTATTCTGCCACCCACTCTGTCTACCCGAACCGCTCTTTCCCAGGCCATCAAAGCTAAGCACTGTTGAAAGGGAGCTAGTCCCTGCTCTCAGGAAGCCTAAACTCTACGCTCATATGGAAACCACAGATATTAATGGCAGTAAGCTCTGCCAGACACTAAGGAATGAAGCAGTAGGAAGGCAGAGGAAGGACAGAGAACTCAAGATGGGGTGGGAAAAGATAAGAACAGTGAAAAAAAGGCAGCAAGAGGCTTCCTGGAGAGAAGAGGGCTTATAGGACACCACTGAAGAGAGATCTGTAATGGGAGGGCTTAACCATTCTTACAAAGAGATTTTACATGTTGTGGCAGGTCATAGAATATAGTAGGAGAATGGAAACAAAGTTTTCAGAAAAGTTGTATAGTAATAGGGTATTAGATGGGAGAGAGAAGACTTGGGAAGGTCTGAATTTTCTTGTTATTGGAAAAATAAAGGTTGCCCAGTTAAATCTGAATTTCACATAGACAACAGGTTTGTTTGTTTGTTTTTACTATACATTGCCAACGTACGTCTCTGTGTTCCATGTAATGTTGGGAATATGTTTGTACTGTTCATCTGAAATTCACATTCCCCTGGGCACCTATCTTCTTATTTGCTGAATCTAATAGCCTTATCCAAGAATTTCCTGACTTCCTGGGATCCTCACTAAACCTTTCTTGGCCCCCACCTCCTTTGGTTCCTCTCCATCCCCTTGAGGTCTACTTGTGAGTTCCTAGGGACGGTGGAGTGCTGTCTCCATGGAACCACACACAAGGTCAGAGCTGAGTCTTCCAGAATTTCCTGTTTGACTCCCAGATTCTGGGGCTGCTTAGAACTTGTGCTTGCCTGAGAACCCAGTTCATAGCTTGAGGGTGGTGAAGGGAGAAGAGGCAGAAGGGGAAGCACCAGGAAGCACATGTTAAGGAGTTTCTTGCTTGAATAACCGTGAAGGGCTTGAGTATGGAGAGCATGCTCTTTGTAGTCAACATCTTAGAACCAATGTTCCCTCCTCCCTGACAGCTGCTACCAGAGGTGGCAGAATTGTGATCCTCCAATGGCATATACAGTTGCCCCAGCCACTTCTCTCTTTTGCATGGGCAAAGAGCAAAAGACAAGGGTGTATACCTCACTGTCCAACTGGTATTTCTCCTTGTGAATTATGAGGTATATGACAACAAACTGCAATTCAGTGGCATACGTTTTTCAAATAAATCTCAAATGTTATGTAAACAAGAAGAAAACTGCCCAGAACCAAGGAAGCCTTGGGCCATCTGGCTTCAGTTAGGATTTGTTAACATCCTACTGCCTGCCCTAAGCATTACCAGACAAAGCCATTGGCACACTTACATTCTTCAGAACCAAGATTGTTTTCTGGCATTTTTAGAACGTGTGTTCTCTATACCAGCACTCTCACGTGTTCGCTCTCGAGTGCGCTCTCTCTCCCCCCACCACCGCCCCCCCGCCTCTCTCCCTCTCAGACCTGCCCAGTCAGGTATTCTTTCTTAAGCCACTAGAGTCCCTTCCAGCAGTGGGAGCTTTCTGCCACTTTTTCAGATACCCATAGTATGACCCTTGATGAGTGTAGGCAAGTCAACCTTAGTGTCCTCATTCGTGAAACAGGTCATTAGCTGTCACTCTTCAGAGATGTGAAGGTACCATGAGATGGTCTTGACAGGTCAGACCTTCCAGAATTGTTATTTTATCTTTTCTTTTCTCTTTCTTTCTTTCTTTCTTTCTTTCTTTCTTTCTTTCTTTCTTTCTTTCTTTCTTTCTTTCTTTCTTTCTTTCTTTCTTTTTGCCAGTCCAGGCTTGAGCTAAGAGCCTGAGCACTGTTCTTGGACTTTCTCAAGGCTAGAGCTCTACCACTTGAGCTCCAGCACCACTTCTGGCATTTTTTCTGTGTATGTGGTACCGAGGAATCGAACCCAGGTCTTTGTGCATGCTAGGCAAACACTCTACCGCTAGGCCAAACTCCCAGCCTTCCCCTTTTCTTTTGAGGGCTATTTTATTTTAGTGTTCCATATATAAATGTGGTCCTGTGGTAAAGAGGACTCTGCAGAGACTCCATTACACACAGTCTGAAATCAGCATCCACATATACATATATGTGTAAACAGAACACGAGATGTATTTGTGAGGGTATGTTCCTGTGGTGGGCAGAGGACTGGGGGGATGTTAGGGGGACTTCTGACCTGTGAGGCTCCCTTAGGGCAGGAACTTCTCAAAGGTGTGATGAGAATGGAACTGGGAGCTCTGGGGTATGGTGAACAGCCCAAGAGCAGTGAACATGGAGAGGTAGTGTTCACAGCTCTGTCTACATGGGCGCTAGTCTTCAGGCAGACACTTCCTGACTCCACTGCTAGCCAAGTGATGACATCAGTGAGGAAAGAACATTCTTGTGAGTCCAGAATCCTCCCCAGCTCCAAGATTTCCAGGAAGCCAGGTGTAATCACCTCTACCTTCCTCCCTGCCTGGTGGTGATGCCTCTCTTTCACCTTGCCCTATAGGCAGGCCCCAGTAGTCCCTCTTATCTCTCTCCCTTCTCCTCTCTGCTTTGCTTCATTTCTTTTCTTCCAAAAGAGCTGCCAAACCCAGGTGTTGAAGTAGAGTTGGTGCCTGTGGTGCCAGTGTACGAGCAGAGGAACGAGAGGTACAGCTTGTACCTAGAGTCAGGCTATCTTGTCCTGGCAGGAACAGAAGGTTTAGTTTGCCCACTCTCCTTAGTCTGGCGTAGAGCGATATAAAAAGACACAGTCACAGTCCTGATGCATGATGGGAGGCTGATCACAAACTTCAGGTGTTCCTGCACCTTTCTTGTTCACTTTGGAATGACTGATTTATACAGATGTTGGTTTCATTGATCTGGGCTCGTGGGTCCCTATGTGTGTGAGTGAGATGTGGACACACGCATCCTCTTCCTCTGTTTTCGATGGCGCATGGCTGCCTGAGCAAATTGAGCACAGAAAGGACAGAAGAGAAAAAGAAAAGAGGCACATGGAGGCAGTGTTTTGGGGTGTGAGTAAAAACGGGAGAACAAGCCACTAGATGGGGAGGGTGAAAAAAGTGTGGATCTGGAAGAAAGCACTAAGGAAGCACTAAGCTTCCACAGACAACCAAGGAATAGTTTCACCTGGGATCTGGCCCCACTGCCATCTCAGTGGCACTTTTCAGGGACAGCTTGAGTAATTCCAGCTGGGCTTCCCAGAGTTGGTTTTTGTTTTGTTTTGTTTTGTTTTTAACTAGATAGTGGTTTTTTTGTTTGTTTGTTTGGTTGGTTGTTTTTTTTTTTTTTTGAGGCTTCACATAGTTTTTAGGATCAAACTCTACAAGAAAGTCTTCTGAAATGGAGTGAATTAAGTGTTAAAGAAAACAGAACTATAAAAGTTTATTTCTTGGAGACACTTGGGGGCAAGAGGGGGTGTTTCTATGTCACGTTCCTTGAATTGTCCCAAAGGGGCCTGACTAGAAACCTACCTGATTGCAGAAGTTGTCCTCGCTCCACAGATCAATGAGAGAAACGTAGCGGCTTCAGTGCCTTTCCACTAGGAGACAGAGTTCCCCCAAAGTGACTTCCAAGCGGGCTTTGTGGACAGGCGCCAGCCGCTTGGGCTTCCTGGGGGTGGAGGGGGGGGTGTCTGGAGGAGGAGAGCCCGGTGTACAGCGACTTCTTACTCAGCATGGCGTTGGCGATGCCTGCGCTCTGGGGACTTCATCCAGGGCTGGGGCGTCATCCAGTGCACACTTGGTATAAGAGCACCTGCGCGCAGGGCCTGGGCATTTCCACGCGTGGAAGGGGGCCGCCGACGGCTGCGTGGGGACCAGGTGGCGGGGTCACTCGAGTGGGGCTGGCTGCTTGGGGGAGACAGGCCAGGCAGCCTCGGGGCAGGACCGGGAGTGGGGGGCGGAGGGGCCACACTGGCGAGGGGGGCGGTGGAGAACTTTTCTCCTCCAAGGCGCCTCCCTCCCGTCCCCTCGCACTCCTCTCTCTCCCCAGGCCGGCACCCCGTGCCCTCTCGCTGCCAGGCCCCCTCCTGTCAGGGAGGACAGTGTCCAATAAGCTCCTCCACCCGCAGGTGTGTCCGCCCTCTCCCACCGCAGGAGAGGCCCGAGGTGGCGGGGCCGGCCGGGGTGGGGGGCGGGCACCGCTCCGAGCCCCGCCGAGGACGCGGGCACCTCTCCTGGGGAAGCGGGCGCCCGGTGAGTGGCACCGCCCGGAAACCCAGCTGTGGCCGGGCCGCCGGGGCCTCCAGAATGCCCAGCCTGGGGAGGGGGCCCTCGCACGCGGGCGGAGGGAGGGCGCGGGGTGCGGGCACCAGCCCCCCGCCGGGCGCTGCGGCTGGGCCGGGGGAGGGGCCTCGAGCCCGCCCCGCCCCCGCCCGGCGTCCGCCCCCATCCAGCCCTCCCCACCGGGAGCGGTCCCGGGCGGCCCCGTGGAAACCCAGGCCCTCGTCCCCTCGTGTCTCGCCAGGCTTCGTGAGCTTCGACAACCCAGCCAGCGCGCAGACCGCCATCCAGGCCATGAACGGCTTCCAGATCGGCATGAAGAGGCTCAAGGTGCAGCTGAAGCGGCCCAAAGACGCCAATCGCCCTTACTGAGCGCCGGCGGGAGCGTCCCCCGGGGGAGACCAGGACTCGCACAGGTAACCGGGGGCGGCCGGGCGTGGGGACGGGAGGTTGGAGAGAGGACCTCGGACGGACCCGCCGCCTTCTTGGGCCTCCTTGGCCCCAAAACTCACTCTGTCTTGGACCCGATGCGCCCCGCTCAACCCGCCCCCTGCCCAGAGCCCGTAGGACAGGCGCAGAGCTGCGGTCATCCTGACAGATATGGGCATGGCGGTTCCCTTGCTAAGCCACTTGATATCCAAGCGCTGGATATTAAGTGAGGGGCCGTCGGGAAAAGTAAGGTGAGCCCTGGGCCTGTCCCTGCAGATGCCATGGGACAGTTCTGTTGGAGGGAAACCTTGGCATGGAAAGGAGAAGGCAAGCTCAGGCCCTGGCAGCGGGGGGTCAGTTACAGGTTGGAGCCTCCTCCCATCAGACTCTCTGGCCTTCTCCACCTCTTCCAGGAGGGTCTCTCCCTCCAGATTTCCATAGGTCAGCCAGGACAGGAGAGGCAGGATTTTTGGACACAGCAGACTGGACAAAAGCTAGGGTGAGGTTTTGGCCTAGCCCTGGGATCCCTCACCGGCCCCTGGTAGTGGGTCACAATGAATAGCCGATCCTGGCTTCTCAGGAAGCCAGACACTCCTAGTCAAACCAAGTGCGGTGGGCATAGCTTCCCGTGAAAGGAGTGGAAAAAGATGTCAGAGTAGGTGTGAAGGCCACCTTTGGGCTCTTCTTGCTTGTTTATTCAGCCATATTGTGCCTCCAGTACTAGTGGGTCCCCCAAACCCAGCAATGACCAACACTGAGAGGCAGGAGGCAGAACATCAACTACCTAGTATGTTAGAGGAGTGTTGGCTACAGTTACATCAGGGAGAGCCCTCATGGCCAGCCTCACTGAGAGATAGATTGAAGTTTGAGCAAAGACTTGAGGAGATGATGAAGGGATTGGTGAGCAGTGAGTCCCCTGAGCAGCAGTGGGCTGAGTTGATGGAGGGCAGTTTGGGTTGAGAGAGCGGTGTAGGACACCTGGGTTGGATGGAGGAGGAACACCGAGCGACAGAGGAGGGTTTGGGTGCCACGGGCTGTGTATGGACTCCAGTCTCCCAAAGCAGGATTAGACATGGGAAATTTCTAATAGAAGCATGCTTTTTGTGGGCTTGCTCTGAACATTGTGTTGATACTGGCCTGTGAAGTCTGAAGCAAAGAGCTACAGCATTCATCTCTCAGTGAGACAGCAGGCCGTGGGTAGTAAAGATCAGATGTCTTAGATGTGCTTTGAAGGCACGGATGCTGGGGATTCCCTGAATGAACTCAAATGAATTAGAAAGGGTACAAGGGAAAGAGGAGTCTAGGATGACTCTTAGCTTTTGGCCCAAGTGTCTGGAAGAGCGAGGACCTGGGAGAAAGATCAAGCGTGTGAGTTAGAAACGCAACTAGAGACATGGAGTCTTCAGCATCTTGGGTCTCCCTGTAAACCCTTCCCTCCCCTCACTGAGACATCGGGGAAAGGCCGGCTCTCCATTCACTCAGAAGAAGCAGCCCTCACCAGCCTCAAGGACTGCTATTTTGTAAGCCTTGGGGGGGGCAAAACGGGACTCTGGTTTTCTAATTTCCCACTTCTTGGGGGAAGATACAAACACTCATGTTGGTTCAGAGTTCTGGCACCTTCTGTGCCACCAGCCCTGTGGCTCAGTGCTGGGGATGCAAAGCTGGGTAGAAGTACTATGGAGCTTCTAGCTCTGTGAACACAGTCACCAGAAAGCAGCCAGCATGTCCATAGAAGGAGAGGGATGTTTCCATCACACAGCTCTTTCTGCATAAGTCAGCTCCTTTCCTTGTATGACCTGAGCCAAAATGCCTCCCGCTCTGGACTTCCACTTCCTTATTAATGCAACAACAGTGTTGAAGTCAGAAGATTTAAAGAAGCACATAGCAGGAGAATCCCAGGGGCCCCAGTAACTGTTCTTGATAGTAGCTCTGATATCTTTGCCTCCATGGCCCAAGCAACAGCTGAACCTCTTTAAGTCAGAGCAATTCCCAGATGAAGGCCCAAGGATTGTGGTTGTATTGATTGGAATAGAAGATACGAAGTAGCATCTGGGGTAGATTCAGCTGGTACTCAGAAATGGGATGAAGGCTTGGGAGGGAGTAGCTTAAAAGGCAGAGCAGGTTCTAATACTATGTAATTCGGAGGCCAAAAAGAGAAGAACTACAGACCTCTATCGGGCACTCACTTAGCACCAGCCCTAGCACTGCTCTGACAGGCAACAGTTGTGAAGACATAACTATCCATCTGTGAACAGCCTGTGGAAGCATTCCCATTTTACAAAGAGCCTAGAAGGATCGAGTGACTTATCTCTCAGCTAGTGAGTGGTAGAGCCAAATTTTGAAAGCAGGAAGCCCAGTTCCCTTCAAGTTAGAATGAGAAGCCCCATCTCCCCCACATCATCCAAACTCTCCTACACTACTGTGTCCTGAATTTCAGAGAGGAAATGTCTGACGCCTCACTTCTCCAGAGTCAGCATCTGACAGCCTCTTCCCTACTAACCAGTCTTTTAAAACTATGATGTGACATAACTCCTATGAGTTTTGCTTAGGCAGCACTTAACCAGTGCTTTCTTCAACTTACCAACCTAAGGCTTAGGAAGCTGTGGTTGCAGAAGGGGGCTAAGAGGGGATGGGGACTTGTCAGGCACACTCTGGGACTGTAGTGAGAAGTGGCCCTTCTTGGGCTGCCAACTAGGGAGGAAATGGTAACAAAAAAAAGCAGCAGAAAGACTGCTTTTCTGTTACAAGCTAATGAAGAGTGCTTATAAATGACTGAGGCCTCAGTTGGTGTCACATTCTCACAAAGCCAGGGAAGTCTGAGCAGGGATAGAAGGGAAGCAGCAATGGTAAAGGTAGAAGACACAGCAGTTTTGGTGTCCAAGATTGAGTTAAAACCTCGTGGAGTAACTAGGGAAGGAGAGGGGTCTAGACATGCTAATCGTGGGGAGCAGAGTTGGGGTCAGTTCCACAGACTTAAATCATAGCTGAAGAGGGATTGGGGCTGGAGTTAGTGAAGCTCTCCTTCCTCACTTGTTTCCTCCCTTCTCTTCTGCCTCCACTCCTCTGGATGAGAGTTTCTCCAAGGAAAGGAAGGAAGGAAACAGGAGAGAAAGAGTGGGCAAATAAAAAGTAGAACATGACCAGATCCACAGGCAGCAGGCAGAACAGGCCTACCTGGCCCTGCCCAGCTAAGAGACTGTCTTGGCAGTGAGCCCTCTGTCTTGAATCAATTCATCTTGGCTCATTTAGTGAGTCTGAGCTTCTAAGATGTGATCTGAGCTTCCCTATGCTGGTCAGTGAGGTGCAACAGACAATGGCTAGGTTAAGTTCCTGTAGACAGAAGTTCAGCTGGCCTAAAGGAAGATGGCCGCGTGTGTGTGTGTGTGTGCGTGCGCGTATGTGTATGTATGTATGTATGTATGTATGTATGGAGGGGGTGGAGAGAGGGGGGGGCACACATGCCGGCAGGGTCCTTGTGGGATGGATGCACTGGAGGCTTCATTGTGTGTGAAATGTGTGTGAGGAAGTGTGTACGAATTGAGCTTTAGGAAGGAAGGCTGTGTGTATCCACATTTGAGTCCCTGTGCCTAGAACAGTGCTTGGCATGTAGGGAAATTGAGCTAAAAGCTAGAGGAGGAGGAGAAAGAAGAGAAAGAGCAAGCACAGTGGGAAATAAGGGCATAACCATGATGCGGTGTGGAGAAGGAGGAGGAGGAGGAAGAAAATCCCCAGGATGACCTTTCATTGCAGTTGCCAGAGCTGACACCTGATGGCAATACAGTCCTTAGTTCTTAGGCTTCCTCTCATGCCTAAGGTACATGGCAACCAGGCATCTTGGGTGAGCCTGGCAGCTTCTGTGAAGATTGGCAATGCAGAGGGGAAGGACATTTGGGACTTGGTAGGCATGAGATCTGAAAGGGAGCTGATGGTTGGGGAGTACAGAAACCAGCTTGGGTGGCAAGGCAGGGCAAGGGGCTGGGGAGGAAAGAAAGGAAGGAGGCTGGACAAAACCTCTGTAAAAGCTGAGCTGGAGGCTGGTCATGGGGTTCAGCTATTACACAATTTATCCACTGTGACAGCATGCAATCCAAGGGTTCCCTTTCTTCTTCCCAAGGGGAGGAAAATCCCCTGACAGACCACAGCATGTACAGACCCATGGGACTGGAAACCACAGATTAAACCAAAGGCACACAGGCTTTGGAGGAGCATGAGATGGAGAGCAAGTTCACAGATAACCAGAGGGCAGAACACAGGACTAGGGAATGGGGAGTGGGAGAGAATGTAACCCAAAACTGGGGAGAAGGAAGTTCATTCCCCAGCATGAGGCCTCCTGCAGCAGAGGTCAGGGCCCAGCAGCTGGGGAAACAGGTTAGTCTACAGAGCTGTTGCTACTGGGGTAGAAGAGGACTGCAGAGGAGGAGGGTCAGCAGAGGCCCAGGGAGAAAAGCAGGAGCTGGAGATGCTGGGTTACCGCACTGCCCTCTGGTGGGAGCATCCTGCAGTGGCTCTTTTATGGCTCTTCTGTGAAGCCTTTGCAAGGTTTCATAGACCCAGAACCAGTGTCAGTTTCGACACCTGGGGAGCAAAACAAAGCACGTGAGGGAGTCATGAAAGGAAATCAGCAGTGCCCCAGCATGTGTGCAGAAATGCCAAGAATGTTAGTGTCATTTATTCTAAATCTCAAAAGGAATGCAAACATTCATTTCCTGAAGGTTCTAAGAAGTAGGAACCTGGGGAAGGTGGAGGATAATAAAATCTGAGCGTGTCTTGGGGTGTTTGTGCCTTCTGGGGACATCCGTCCCTAGGCTGAGGGCAGGTGGGATGCACAGCTAGGAGGGACAAGCTGCAGTGGAATCTCTCCCCTTAGCCAGCTTATGATCTGTCTATCCAATAAGGGCCACCCAGCAGGCACCCCTGCCAGGTCCTCAGGCTGTGGCCACAGCAAGCAGGAGGTGAGAAGAGCTTGGAAACCTGGGGAGAAAGAATTAAGGGTGTTACCATAGTGAGCTTGCTCCCTGAGATCCATTTGCCAGCCATGGTGGCTTGAGGGGCTGTTTTGATTTTTTTTCCTGGCTCACTCACCCAACTGCCATGCCCCCTCCTCTTCCCAGCGCATGATGGAAGCCCGGAGGGCCCCTGTGTGAGGCTCTGCTCCTGTTCACAGTGTGTCATGTGTCTGCATAAACAGCCGTGTGTGTGTATGTGTGTATGTGTGTGTGTGTGTTGATGTGCCCATGTTGTCTGTCTGCTGGCTTCTTCCATCCTTTGAGTTTTTTTCAGTTCCCTTATGATTTGACTGCTGTTCTCTCATCCAAGCTTTTGGATTGATGCTGTGGTCTGGTGCTGTATAAATATTTTTTCCTTTTAATTTTGTTTTAACTTCTTCCTTGCCCTTCTTCACCCTTAACCCCTCTTCTGTCCCCACACTCCCAGTCCCTCCCACCCCTCCCTTGTCTCCCCCCCCACCCACACTCTCTTGTCCTCTTTCTCTCTCTCTCTCTCTACATATATAAATATATATATATAAATCTTTTCTTCTTTTGTCATTCAATCAAATTCCAACAACCCAACCAGGGCCAGTCAAATCCACCACAGTCTCGCGCTGAGCTAGGAATAAAGTTCACGTAATCACATGAGAGTGGAGAAAAGTCCCCCATCCGTAAGTTCAAATCAACTCAAAGTTCACAGTGTGACATGATGGCGTCATGTAACAAGGCTAAGAATCGGTTGCATGACACTTGCCGTCAAGTTTCGTGGAGGTGCTGTGATTGGAGCGTTTTTCTTGGATGTCGTATCCGTTGATGATTGGCCAGTCATGATCACACGTGCATTTTCTTGACTTTTGTGCTGCCACGATTTTTTGCTGTGCTCATTTTCGTTTCGTTCTTGGTGCTTGCAGTGGTTTTACTTTCTGTTGTTTGGTTTTTCTTGTTCAGCGTTTTTTTATGCTTCTCTAGATGTCACATAGAGAAAAAAAAAACCAAAACCAAAAGAACAAAAAATTTAGTAAAAATAAAGATGAATTCCTGAATTATAAAATATGGGATCATTTATGCAAACCAGTTTCATTTTTTTAAAAAATAAGGAAAACATCTTAAAATATCTATGCGTGGTTGATTTACTTGCACTTGAAAATATTGTGATTTTATTTTTTTCTAGAAATTTGGGGGCCTTTTTCAATTGACACCTTCCTAGGTCTGGTCTTTTTCCAGTTAGGCTATTTTAAATCTCACTTCAAAAGAAAATACGAAAACCAAAACTAAAACGTTTATGGTAACAAAAATGATTTTTTTAAAAAAATCAATGCCAAAAAAAGAAAAAAAAAAAAAACAGTAGAGTCCAAAGCCAGAGGCCTCTGAAACAGAGCCCTGTAAACAATTGTTTTAAGGTTTGTATTGTAGCCACTTCTGCTAAATTCAATGTGGGGTGGGGACAAAGGGGACTGGGAACTTGGGAGGGCTTTTTTGGTTGGTCCGGAAGGAATACTAGTGACAAAAGCAAAAATGCACCTTTTTGTTTACAACTGAAAAAGGGTCCTTGACAAGTGTTTTTCTTTTTTAATTTTCTTATTATTTTATTTGGTGTTGTAATTGTTTAGACTGCTGTGTACGGTTTGCTGTTTGTTGAATCAACAGTGTGAAAAACCTGCCAGCATGGATTGATATACGCATGACGTTGTCCCCCTCAACTGGGGGCTTTGCAGTTTTAACTTTCTTGATGTAACAAGTCACCTCATGTATAAGTGGAAGCTGCTTGCTAGAATGGAGATGAGTCTCATTTGTTAACTCACAATGATGAAGCATTCGCCTTCTGATTCTAGTCAGATCATGATTTTCTTCCTTTAAAGCCAAACAAAACAAAACAAAACAAAAAAAGAAACACCATTCAAAACAAAAACAAGAACTGAGTTAATTGATTTTAGTTTGATAATTAAATCTGCTCTGACCTTTTTTTAGATTGGTCCCATCCATTCCCTGGAAGTTCTGAATTTCCTCTAAATTCCCTGGCATGTATGAGAAAAGTATTATGTATGTGTGTATGTGTGTATTATGTGCATATGCATACACACATACCCATGTATATCCACATATGTGCAGGTGAATAGTCTACACATATATCCAGATATACATATATATACACAGCCTCGCAAATAGTTACTGACCTTGGAAATGAAGTGGTTGGCTGGAAACTGGGCAAGGATTCTGCAAAATTCAACTTATGGCTCTGTCTTCCTTCTTTTCCTCAAGCTGGGGGAGGGGTGAGTGGGCGGCTAGATTTTTGCTATCTTGTTTGCTAGGCTTCTGTATACATATAGTATCTGGGCTAGATCCCTCGAGGACATCTTAATTATTAATTCACACCCCCCTCCCCCAAATTCTTCCCTTAGTTCTAGCTGTCCCTCAATTCACACTCTAAAGACATACAAGTTGAGAGCTCTCTCACCAACTAAACTATAGCCATGACCAACCATCATCATTAGGCCACCCAGTGGTTTCTCACTTTAAATAGAAGAGCGAATTTCTTTTGACTGTATCATGATCATGACTAATTCTCATACTGGTCTCTCCTCCTTCCTTCCCACCATCCCCCAGAGTTCCCATCCTACCCTGAGGCAGGTTCCTATTGGTGGTTGGATGCATTTTATGTGTTCCTTTTTGGCTTAATCAGCCCTGATTTTCTTCATTTTAGGGCAGGATGCTGAACGGGCTACATTAAAAAAACAAACCTCTCTCTCTCTCTATTTATAAATGAGAACTGTTGGATGACACCTTTGACATATCAGCCAATATCAATCAAGCTGAAGACTCCAGACTCTCTGTGAGACTGTAAAATTTCTTCAAGGAAAGTATAGCGTCTATGGAGTTCAGAGGGCACGCGTTCGGGGGAAAATATACATGACTTAAAGAAGATGATGAGGAAGAAAAATGAGGGGGGGAAATCTACAAAAAAAAAAAAAGGCAACTTTAACACAAACTAACAAGACTGGATGGGGAGGCTGAAGGGCTGGGCACTTGGGAGGAGACGCTGCTGCTGACCAGTCATGGGGCATTTTCAGCCCATGGGCGCCTGAGGTAGTCGGGGGCAGGCGCAGAGCTGGGGCCTGGTCCCCAGAGGGCGGCTGGCAGGCCGCATTGAGCATCTCTATCTGTCATTCCTTTAGCTATTTAGGGACCAAAGGACCAAACTTTTTATTGCAGATGTGTAGCTCTAGTCCAATAGAGGGGAACGGAGAACTACCTCCTTCCTGCCTCCTGCTGTTCTTGAAACAGCTTAGAGCGATTCTATGACAAAAAAAAAAAGTAATAAAAATTTTAAAAATACAAAAAAAAACAAAAAAAGAAAAAATAATGCTTCAATGCTTTTAAAACAGCAAGATAATAGTTCTTTGATACTTTGAGAGGCGCTTTGATTACCCTCATTGAAGTCTATGACACTTTCCTATGGTTTTCTGTATTATATGTCTGGATAGAGCTGTTGAGACAAACAGATTGGTGGATATTTGGGGGGAAAGGAACAACAACAACAACAACAAACAAAAACATTAAAACTCGTTAACCATGAAGTGTGAGAAAACAAGGAGGGGAACAAGGGACTTCCAAGACAAGGTAATTGTTGTGAAAAGTCTGTAAATGCTTCTAACTCTTTCCCCCCTCCCCTTAAAAAAATCATAATAGTTGTACAGAATTTTAAAAAAATGGAAAAGTTTAAAAATACCTATATAATAGAAAAAAAAATTAGAGGAGAGCAAAAAAAATATTTAAAAAAAAGGAAAAAAAAAACTATAGACGTTAGCATTACTGCTAAAACCCCAGATGTTGTAGGACTGTACTTTTGTAGAGTTTAGACTGAGCATCCATCCCTTCTCCCCGCGAGTGCTGTCGGACGGACGCCGTCGTCTCCGAGGGCCAGGCCGGACTCCTCTCCCAGACTCGACCTGCGGGCTTCCGCGGGGACCGGCCGGGACGCGCCCGCCGCCAGGACGCGCCCACCGCCGCCGCCACCCGACCGTCGGGCCGCGCCTCTCGCTTCGCTCTGGGAGCCGCGCGTGCGCGCTGGCTCGCTCTCCGCAAGCCCCGGACCACCTGCTTCACTCGCCTTCATGCTTGTTCCAGAGACTTTCCGGGCCCGGGAGAACTGGGAACTTCTTTCATCTTTACACAACTAGAACACACACACATACACACACACACACAGAGGAAAAAAAAAAGAGAGAGAAACATAAACAATCTTTGAAGAATTTCTGAAACTGTTTACAAGGAATTTTGAAAAACAGGGATGTTTAAATGATGCCGGCTCTGTTTTTCTGTAAATAAATTTGCATATTTTGTAGGACTTTTAATTGTAATGATAGAGAAAAAAAAACAAGGAACTATTTAATGAAAGCACGATATTTATCTTTGGTAAATGACTTTAGAGCAGTTAAAGACATTGCTTAAAAAATCTCAGAATCAGAAAAAAAAACACTGAGTTATTTAAGAACACATATATTTTAAAGTATAACATATTTATTATAATTTATTTGGGAAGACTTGTGTTGGCACCTCTGCCTTGATAACTTTTCATCCACGTCTTGTTCATCAGGAGGCCTGGGGGGGGTGGGGAAGGGGGTTCTTGGACTTACCATGTTCTTTTGTTTTTGTTTCTTGTTTGTTTTCTTTATAACAAATTTCCAGTTCCTCTCAGGCCTCCTGCCTTTTTCTTTCTTTGTCATTTTTCTTTTCTTTTAAAAAGAAATTTTCATTTTCTTGAGTCCTCCTTTTACGATGTCCAGATGTTGTACAAAAAAAAAAATAACAGCTGCAGTTCAGTACAACTGCTCTTTTCACACCCAACTCCCTAAAACTCCTTGTAACCTTCTGTAACTATTGGATGACGCTTTCTCCAGCTTAGCCCTAAATAAAGCACAGTTTAAAAAAAAACAAAAAACAAAAACCCCAAAACTCTTCTTTGTTGATCTGTACCTCTGTGATTCTGGCCAACTAAACCTCAAGCCTGGAAATAGCTTTGGTCTTTCTCTTCTGGAGTCTACCTGCCACACAAGCCCTCACTATGAGACCAGGCAGGGTATGGCTTCTTCTTGGAAAGGATGGGAACTTGAAAAGACAGTCATGTTTTGCTCCGAGAAAAATCTTTTGACTGGTATGTTTTTTAAAGTCTTCATGGCAAACTCGTTCTTTTGCCAGAAAGAACAGAGATGCTCTTGGACAGAGATGGTCATAATGCCCAAATGTGACAAAGTTCCTGGTTTTTTGTTTGTGTTTGTTTTTGTTTTTTTCTGACATGAGGAAAACAAGACCACCTGACCAGAAGACAGACCAAGAGTTGGGGTGGGTGGTCTGATATTATTTTGTGTGTGGGGGGGGAGAGGCATAGAATGACAATTATAAAGGAAAAGGGGGATGAGGAAGCACCCTCAACTTTGCTACTGAGCCTGTTGCCCTTGATCCGGAGCCATACCATGCTGGGGGATGGGTTAGTCATGACCTGGAAGAAAAGGACTGGAGGAGCAGGTTTCCTGACAGATGCACACCAGCTACCTGCCTTCCTCTGTCCTGTTCCCAGATACTCCCTCCCAATTCCATCCCTCCTCTGTCTCCTGCCCTTAACCTTCAGCCCTGCAGCCTAGTCTAGAGATGGGCAGACTCCTTTCAAGGGTCCTCACCAGGGTGGTGGGTAGCAAAGCTGTGTGGTTTCCTGAGAGAGTTGACACGTGGCTTGTCATCCCCTGAAGACAGATGATAGGGAGCAGAGCTCAGAGACTCAGCTAGGGGCAGAGAACTACCTGCACCTCCTCACCCTTACTCCCCTCTCATCTGTGCCCCCAGAGCCAGAGGACAATCCCTGTGTCTCACATTATTCTGTGTAGTATCATTCTGGAAAGTCAAGCCTTTGGCTTCAATATGCAGATGGTTCCTAGAGAGACACTGTCCCTATACTAACTCCCCTAGTCTGCTCACCAGACTGCAAACTTCAGAGGAACAGCCTGCTTGCCCATCCAGAGTTAGTTGCATATCCTGGAAGGGTTCACTTCCAGGGGTGGATATCAAACTGAGTTTATATGCACTTCGAGGAACAGTGTGTTTTCTAAAGATTCTCTGTATATAGGGTAGGATCTATCTCAAAGTATGGGTTCTGTTAGATACTGCTGAACATTGTTGATAGCCTCAACAATTAGTTACTCAAGTGTCAAAATGTCGCTAGACTTCTCTTCTTCTTCTTTTTTAATCTATGTGGTATACCATGTGTCAGTGATACAGTCTGCTTTACCCACCACTGAAGGTACTCTGGCTCAGTGCTGTGCGGTCCTGGAGCTGCTACCAGGAAGGAGCAGAGAAGCTTGTTGAACAATTTTGCCTTTTCCAGGTATGATTGATTGAATAGAGATGAAATGAAATCACCAGAGCTACCTGTGAATATGCCAATTCTCTACAAATAAACCCTCTATTTGAAAACCGCATGCGTGCACACACACATACACACACACACACACACACACACACACACACACACACACACACACACACATACACCAAGTGACCAATCAATGTACACTCCATTTAGAATATATGGGTGCTTTCAACCTTGGGGGTAGTGGTAGTTGTAAATTTATCATAAACTTGCTCAGCACACTCTGTCGCTTTGCACAGTAGTACAAGACACTTGGGCATCTGGCAGCTTACCTGACCTTCCCTGATTAAGAGCTCTGGATGACAGGGTGAAGACATAGCCAATCCTTACCTGTTTATACTTTGAGTCTGTGGTTTATATCCCTCTGCTGATATCCTTCCTGCAACGTGAAGCCTTTTGCTTATTGTCACTTTTTTTTTAATTTCAAGCATAATAACCCACATAGAGATACCTCCATAATAACCCACCTCTATAATAATCCACATAGAGATACCTCCATAATGAACCCTAGGTGGTTACCTCCTAATACCTACCTATCAGCTCACAAAACATTTTGACACTGATCACAAACATTAGGCTTTGTATTGATACATGCCTCAGTTTCTCCTTAGCTTTTTTTATTAAAGAATTTATTAACAGTGATTTTCACATCATATTTCAAATGATGTATTCCTTAGCTTTTTTTTCTATCCTACTTTGAGATCTAATGGCTGGGGAGTGCCTTGCCAAATGGCCTTTCCACAGCCTGCTCTGAACATGGGGCCTGTCTCCTGGTGTGAGCCTCAGGCCTCTGTCCAGTACCACTTAAAATAGCCAGGACCTGTCCCAGCAGTGTTTGCAGAGTCTTTTTAAATCATCTGTTACCTCTTTATAGTATCAGCTTCACCCCCACATCTTTTTCTCTCCTCCTTTCTCTACAATGCTAATATGAGAAGAATATGTTTACTGAGATGATTCATTTAATAGCCCCCATATCATTCTGGATGTTTTTTTGTCCCATTCTGATCAAGGACTTAACCTTTGGCCCTCCCATCCTGCCTTGCACGTCGAATAACACTAGGGTGGGACACAGGCTTCTAGAGCTTTTCTGCACCAGAGCTGCTGGTGCTAGTTTGGGTAATTCTGCAAGTCCAGTCTTGAACTCTCACTGGTTCGAGCCAGATTTTGCTTACCTACTTGATAAGGTGGATGAAGGACATGTGGATAGTGAGCCAGGGCTCAGCTCAGACCCAACAACAACCTAAGACTTGGCTATGCATGTCACTTCCCCAAACAGAATCAGCATTCAAGCAAAAATCACCAGCTGCCGTTACTACATCTCATTGAGGAGACTATTTTCTCCTGGAAGTCAGTCAGAGCTTTTATTATTTTTATTTTTATTTTTATTCAGTACTGAGTTTTGAACTCAGGATGTAGGTACTATCCCTTAGCTTTTTCACTCAGGCTGTTACTCTACAACTTGAGCCACATCTCTGTTTTTTTCTTTTTCAAATAATTTTGTTAAGAATTTTTGTTGTAATGGTGATGTACAGAGGGCTTACAATTACATAAGTAAGATAATGAGTGCATTTCTTTCTGAAAAGTTTTCCTTCCTCCCTCATTTTTCCCGCTTCCTCCTCTTCTCCCCTCCCCCCCGGGCCCCCAAATCTTCTAAATTGTAAAGTTCATTTCTGAGAACTTTTTGGTGGTTAATTGGAGATAAGAGTTTTGTGTACTTTTCTGCCTGGGTTGGCTTTGAACCACAATCTTTATATCCCAGACTCCTGTGTAGCTAGGATTATAGGTCAGAGTTTTAGTCAGTGTTGACTCATTGCCTGCACAGGCAAGTTGAGGTAGGTGTTCTACAAATGTGGAACAAGTTCACAGCCAACAATAGCTACTGCAGGGGAAGCTTACAAGTATCAGCCCTTTAAGAGAAGAAACCTTCTAACTTCTCTCTCTTAATATCCCTCCTATTTTTTTCTAAGCTTGTCTTCCCACCTTCAAATTATGACCTTTTGTTAACAAGCTTTCCCCTCAATCTCTAGCCCTCAACATTCCCAGCTATCTTAAGCCTGGCTCCCCAGTACTGGCCCCCCAGTTTCAGTTCCTTACCTCCTGCTCATTCTCACGCCTCCAATTTGTCTAGTGCTTCATCTCCAAGAACTCTGAGCAATGCCACCTCTGCTTCTACCCTTTGTGGAAGCTGACCTAGTATTTGCCAAGACAAGAAGGGCCAGAAAGCCACTGTCATGGAACAAAAGGCATGAGCTCTGACTCCAGATCAGAATTCACCTAGTTCTCTGAAATGCCCTCTTTCCATTTTGGAAAAGTGACTTAATCTCTTTGAGCCTCAATTTCCTTATGTGCAGAATGGGGAAAATCCAGTCCCCAGAATGCTGTGATATAAAACAAAACATATCCTATCCCAAGAACCCTCTGAGTGGGAACTTTTTTATACTACAATTACTCCAGATGGGTAGTTCAGCCTGTGATCATGTCCTTTCCTTTCCTTAATTCCACTCCACGAACAACTCCCTTCTCAGCTACAGCAAGCTTAATCTTGATGCACTGGCTTAAGCCTTTTTAAGCACAGTGCAGTGATCCTGTGCTGTGGGAGAATTCCATCGTGTTGGGTTCACTCACCTCTGGTCTCACTGCTTTTATCCAGGGTCCCCAGTAGACTGGCAGTCCTATGCCAACTCTCATGTCCTTGCCCTTCCTTCTTCCCAAGAGAATTCCTGATGTCACCACAGCTGCTGCTGGCCACTGCCACCCCTCCTGGCCCACATAGCCTCATGCTGCAAACACAATGTGATCTTTGCATTTAAACATTTTCAACCATATTTTTGATTAGGGAACATAATCATTTATTTCAAAACTCAGGAGAAGGAGACAATGAATTCTTCCTAGCCTGAATCCAGCCACCCATTCCTTTCCCTTGAGGCAGCCAGAACTACTAGGTTTTTTTTTTTTCCATGCTTACCATGACCTTTAAGTATTCAGATGTCATATGCTTGGCATCAAGAATCCAGTTTCATCTTTGTTTTCACTGGGAAGGTACAGAACTAGGCAGGGATGCACTCAGACCATGGGATGTTTGGGACTCACTGGCCAAGAAGGAGGTACAGCTTTGCCAGGGAGGATCCACTGTTTAAGGCATTGGGATAGCTATCAATTATGGGATGATTATACTGCACTAGATATTGTGCTAAGAGCTGAATAATTACTATCTCATCTAATTGTCACAGTGATCTATGTTCTAGGGGCGATTACACCTAGAAAACATGTGGACTAGAAATATTAAATCCCTTGACAAAATTTTCCAGAGCTAAAGTCCAGGTCTATCTGAAGAGCTGTGATTCTCTACTCCATGTCTCCTTTGGGCTGCCCATTTCCTCTCAGGTGTACATTCCTCTCATCTCTCTTGACCCTTGCTTCAAGTTCCTGCCTCTATCTCATTGCCTGCCCCCCCCACAGGATCACCATTTTATTCTTAAGAAATGTCAAGTATCTATATTGGCTTGGGTGCCATTCAATTTTTCTTCCTCTTACTGTGATTATCTGAGCTGGAGTTCTTAAAGGAAGTGATGGACAAATTGCTAACTATGTTGCTAGTGGGTTCCCAGTTCTTCCTCTCTGGGACCTGCTGGTGGGAAGGGATTGCATGGAGAAAAAGAAATAAAATGTCTCAGAGACCCAATTCTCTTTTCTTATTATCAAAGAAAGGAAATCAAGTTGAAATAAGTTTACTGTTTTTTAAAAAACATTTTCTGCAGCTACCGAGAATTTAAAAGTCTGTTGGGCTGTATTAGCAGTTTCCCAAAATATTGAACTCTGGAGGAAATGCTAAGCAGATTTTAAGATCTATGAAAGCTGGCTCTCCATCACTTACTATAACAGGGACATGTTCACCATACTCAAAGGCTCTATGCTTCTTTAATGGAGATGTGCAGATGCCTCTCATCTTCAGGATCTCCAGCATGACCCATTTATCATTGTCCCTTCTCCTTCCTTTTTCCTGGGCCCATATCTAGGGGTCATGAACACTGGGGTGACAGAAAATCCAAGGGGCCAGAAACTGTTACCATGGGATCCCCTTTTACTGCTTCATTTCTTCTTGGAAATTACAGAGTCCTCAGAAGCAAAGCACTGATTAAACGAACATGGCTCTGGAGAGGGAACCCTTGCAGCTAACATGCCGTCCAGTGGGACACATTTGCCCAGGCCTTTTCTACCACTCCAGCTCTGCTCATCATTAGGCCTTTTTGTTTGGGTTTAGACTTTGGCTTCATGAGTTTTGTTTGAAAATAAAACTTACCTCAGGGTGTGCTTTGTTCCTTAACTTGCCATCTATATCTCTATCTGTATAGCTATCTATCTATCTATCTATCTATCTATCTATCTATCTATCTATCTATCATCTATTTATCTATCTGGTACACACACTCTGTGCTGAGGCTTGAAAGTAGAGAGATAAAGAAAACATACAAGTAACCAGCTTCCAGGAACAGTATAGGGTATGTTATGGCATAATCTCTGACCTAGAAGGATTATGCAAGATGCTGTTACTTATATACTATACAAATGAACAATCAGAAACTGGGACATCCGGTAGGTAATTTTGACCAAATCACACTGCAAAAAAGTAATAAAACCTAGATGAATGCACTTGCTAAAAGTTTCATGACAACCTTATTTAGGGTAATAAGGTGCAACTGTGAGGGGTGTGGCAGATAATCCAGACTGGAGAGGAAGAGATGCCTGGAACCAGACTTTGGAGGATGAAAGGGCGTTAAACAGACCTGAAGTAAAGGCATGGAACAACAAAAGATTCCCTCTGAAGAACTGTAAAATATGTTAGGAAAGCAGTAAATACACTGGGGAAACCATAGGGCCTTGTGTAAACATCAATCAAGCACTGACACCACTCCAGTTATCTGTCCAACATCCTTACTGTGATTCACCATGGAGTCCCACAGTGAGCAGTAGAGCTTATGGCTGAACCCAGATCCTCCTGACAGTGGATCTCATGTTTGGGGTCATCTTATGACACTGGGAAAAGCTTGCAATTTAAGGCAATCGCATGACTGACATCTCAGAAGCCTCTCTGCTGTGATTTCAAACTACAAACACATACAGATTAATTGCAGGGTAGACAGTGGAATTAAGCCTGTCCTGGAAAGACACAGACCTCTTCGGCCTCAGTTTCCCCTTCAGATGGTCATTATTGCTGTCAGCTCATTGCTGATCACTGGGAAATGGCAGTAGAGATGGTAACTTGATGGTAATGTATCTCTCATCTTGCAGGCGCCAGATATCCCAGAATGAGAGGATCTGACAGAGTGTTTCACCCAATATTCTCTATCTGCCTTCCCTTGGCTCTGGGCAGAAGATACTTGCTGCCTGAACCTGAGTGCTAAGTGGTCTTGAGAAGTCCTTAGGTTTAAGGTGTCCTTTTAGTCAAGAACTGCTTGAGAACATTCTGTATCTGCATCATTGACTCCAAGGCCTGGCACAGAGTAGGGGCCCAACAATGTTTGCTGAGTGCTTAAGAAGTGGTGAGGGTGAATGAGGCCTTCTGACCCTCTTCTGAAGTACCTCATGCCTGTACTCAACAAGGCTCTTTTGTCCACCTTGCCTTACTCTGAACAAGGACCAAAAGAAAACTTCTTGTCTCTGGTCTTGTCAGTTTCTTGGGGGATCCTGGAATGACAGACATTTGGGGCAAAGTACTATTTGGGTCCTGAAAGCTGACTTGTAGACAGGGATTCTCATGCCTTTTCCAGAGTTCTGATAGCTCAAATTCTCCTTGTCCCTGAAATCAGTGTCAAAGAACCCCCATATTGTACTCAAGCAAGGATCCCTTCATGGAGGGCCCGGGTTCAAATTTCATCCTGCATTGTTCAGGATATATAGCTCCCACTATAGCTGAACACTTTAAACACAAGAATAAATTCTCTTTTCCCAGTGTCATCTTAACCCTGGGCTTGTGGAAGCAAAGGAACAGGGTCATTGTAGAATACTATTTAAATGGAATATGCTGAATCTTCACTGATGATAGAACTAACGAGTAAAACATAGAAGAGAAACAGTAGTTAAATAGTCTCAAAGCATCCTTTCTTCAAGATAGTTATAAATCATCAAAGGGGAGTTATTTTACAGTGTAGAACTCTGGCTAGTAGCACCTTAACCTGATAATCAAAGTTTATATCACTCAAAATGTCACAAAGCTACAAGGGCATCTTAACCTGACATACTAAGGATACTACATCTCTTATTCTTGCTAAAACCATATAACTTGAATTGAATCATTAAGATATATTACTCAATCCTAAATTGTGAACATTTATAAAACAAATGTCTGGCTTTATCGAAGGTCATATGACAAGTTGTGATCTTGCATTAGATCTTTGGCCAGAATGTGTTGGCTTGTTTCTGATTAAAAAAAAAAAATTAGTTCTTGGGGCTGGGAGTTTGGTCTAGTGGTAAAGTGCTTGCCTAGCATGCACGAAGACCCGGGTTCAATTCCTCAGTTCCACATACAAAGAAAAAAGCCGGAAGTGGTGTTGAGGCTCAAGTGGTAGAGCTCTAGCCTTGAGAAAGCCCAAGGACAGTGCTCAGGCCCTGAGCTCAAGCCCAGGACTGGCAAACAACAACAACAACAACAACAACAACAACAACAACAACAAAATACTAGTTCAATAACTAGCAGCTAAAATTCAGTTGCTAGGTTAGGTTCCTGATTCTGATTGTATTATTAGGGAAGACTCTGTTCTTGTTTTTTAGGAAATACCTACTGAATCATTGAAGAGAAAGTAGGGTATCAGATCAGAAATTTACCCTCAGATATTTCAGGAGGCAAACAATGGTGTGAGTATTTTTCTGTGTGAAAAAGTGAATGAACAAACAAACAACAGTTATCCTTGAAGAAAACGAATGAAAAGTATACTGAAATCATTTGTCCTATTAAAACAATTTGTATGCTATCTGATTTTGAAATAAAATTTTGGGGAAAAACAACAACACAAAACCCACATACAGAACCAGTGTGAGTGAACATTAAGTGGGCCAGCCTGAGAAAGCTACCAGTCATTCAGAATGGCCATTCCAAGAACCAATCCCCAGGCCATGTGCTGGGTGACCAGAAAGGAGAACCCATGAACAGACTATGACAAAACTGTATGACAAGGCCACTGGGGTTTCTGCCTCCACGCCATTAAGGATACATTAGTTCTGGTTCAGAAATAACTAGGGATACTCATTCTCACCCCTTTGTCCAGGAGCTGCCCAACAAAATAAGGAAACAATATTATCAGGTATTTCATTCTGAAGAGAGAAGGCACAGGTGTAAAAGTAGCAGAAGTGGGGAGTAGGAGAAGGGTTTTAGAAAGGAGGAGAAGAGAGGGCAAGGTGTCCATTCACAGGTACCCCAGTGGAGGTAGGGGGCCACGTGGCCCACAGTTCAGAAGTTACAGCCCTGGGAAAGCTCTGGATTCTGTCTACTTGCGATATTGATTCAGGCTGGAGTCTAGACTGCTGGGGTGTCTGAATGAGGGATGAAGTTTGGGGCTGGTGGGATAAACAGAAGGAAACAATGCTCTGATGCTGCGACAAGTATGGCAGTGGGCTGCCCTGCTGCAGGCTAAGGGGCTGGGAGCACTGTTGAGGTGGGGGCATGAAGCAAGGAAGCAGCTATGGCTGGAAGGTGGCACTGTCAGCGCTTGCTTGCTGCCATGGAACCCCCAGATCTTGAGGCTTGAGAGGGGCCCGCTTGCTCCTTGCCAAATTTCAGATAAATTGTGAAAACACCTGGTGTGCACAGAGCCCTTGGAGCTGTTTACTCAGCAGGTGTGTGTGATCAAACTTTCTTTGTAAAAACCCCTGTACAGGATGAAATAGAGCCATCTAGTTTCCCTGGCCCCATTCTCTCTTCTGAAGCACAGGTGGGGGACTGTTATGCCACCCAGATCCATTCTGGGCTGCTTCTCTCATCCTGGGAAAAAGCAGGAGAGGGGCCAGGAACTCCGCTAGATAGAACCTAAGAACCTGCTCACATTCATCACGGCTCATTTTTTTCAAAAACCCAACACAGTAAATCTTACATTATTCACCAGTTTGATGTAGTAAGTTGTGTCATTTTGAGGAGAAATATACAATAGTATAATAGGACACTCGTGGATCTCCTCATCCATGCTTAGAAAAAATTATTACGATGTAAGAACGTCTGAATAGCAGGAATTTATTATAATGATTTAATACTTCTTGCACTTGAGTTAAAAATGCCCCTCCATAAATGTCCATGGAAAATAGCGAATTTGCACAGCTTATCATTTCCCAATGTTATACAAATCCAGTAAGTCTAAGTCACTTGCAGTTGGGAGGAGATCATGGAGAACAGGGCCGAAACTCACCCATTTAGCAGCAGCATGAGTTCCAGTATCTGTCCTCAGACTGTCATAGCTCTCAACTGGCTACCTCTAGACTCAGAGTGGGTAGAAGGATGCTGTGAGGATGGGGCACTACTTCTTATCTGCAGAACATCCAAAGGACAGTAGGCTCAGGGTATCCTGGCAGCAGTAAGAACAGGAACTGTTGTCTGAGTGATGATACCAATAAAGTGTTAGCCAAGGCTGCTCAACCCTTCCATACAGACTTAGCGGCATAAGACTTAAGAACTCATACAAGTCATTTCCAGGTATGTATGTGCCAAATACCCAACATCAGGAGAAGCCAGCTGTGAGGCCATTATCAGCTCTCCAATGGAGCCAGTTTTCAAAGCCAGCCACCATTTATACTTCTAGATGGGAATACTGTACCTAACTTGGTTCCTCCATGTTCCAAGGAGCCCCTCTTTGGGCTCCCCCTCCATCCCTCAGCCACTCTGCCAGTCCCACTTTATGGACATGTTGACCCTGTCATTATTGCTTTACTCTTGGTTAATTCCTGATCGGCTAACCTAACTGATCCAAAACTTGTAACTTAAATGATCACTTTCATCTTTGTAAGTTGTTTGATAAATTATTTTATCTGATGCTCATAGGGTATAAGTAAGTTACTTAAAGAG
Organism: Megascapheus bottae; assembly: GCF_031878675.1. Lineage (NCBI taxonomy): Eukaryota > Metazoa > Chordata > Mammalia > Rodentia > Geomyidae > Megascapheus > Megascapheus bottae. Next base: position 26,550,857 of record NC_143527.1, read on the forward strand.
CTCATATATTGTAAGGCTAGGTTCCTCTAGGTAGGTTTATGTTAAGACATAATATTCTAATAAGAAAGGCAAATATAGCATAACACAATATGGCTTAGAGAGGGGCCATAACAGCTGAACTATAGTACTAGTAGAGTCATGAGTACAGGATTTCTGGGAGATGAGGATAACTTCATGGAAGGGATGACAAATAAGCCTATCTGGAAAGATTCCCCCAAAAGAGAGGGACCTGAAAAGAAATAGAGCTGTGTCTTATCACTGGGACATGGCTAACAGTTGTGAGCTGCAGAGGAGGAAAGAAGATGAAGAAGCATGTAGAGGCCATATGCCTAGAGTACCAGTGCACCTAAAGGATGTGTTTTTTTGTCCTTAAAATACTAGGGGGTGAGTTGTCTTTGAGTTTTCAAGTAGGGAAGACATTGGTGTAAGAATGACAATGCTAATCATGGATATATAACTGGGAAAGAGAAAAGAACCCCCTGCCCCCTGCCAATACTCTGTAAGTCTCCTTGCCTTGTTTCCATGAAGGGAACTCCGTTGGAGCAAGGTCGGACATCTTTATCATTTATCCCTCTCTCCCTTATGCCTCTTTATGTAATTGGCTTCCATATTGGCAACAAATGCTATAGATCATTCTTATTGGAGTCCAAGTACTTCCTCCACCTGAAAGAAGGGAGTCCTTATCCTTATTTTGGCCAGTGTCTTTCAGAAGAGGTTCTCACTAGGATTATAGAAGTGTCTATTGCTAGAGGAAACATTCTCTCTTGGAATTTTTTTTTTTCAATGTGGATAGTGCTTTGCTAGAGCTCCTAGCCGGAACGAGGGTGCAACTAAACTTGAAAGGCTAAAGGAATAAATATGTGGCATTTTTCCTACCTTGTCCAAGCCTGTGAGGCCTCACTCCTGAATAATAGCAGGGGAATGCTCAGTCTTAGTTGATATTCCTTCAGATGCTTATTTTGGGGCATGGGATCAAAGCAGGTGATACACCTAAGATACCAACCTGGCAATAGACCTGCCGCTGACAGGATGTGGACCCTCAAAAGTCACTTTTCCTCCTTCTGAATTTTCTTCATCTATGAAATGAAAGTGGATGACCATGAGCTTTAAGGTCCAATTCATCTACTGAATTCTGTGGCTAGAATATGATGGATTTGTGGTGGGCAGATAGAACAGGCTTTGCACATTTTTTAGGAGTAGATGCACTGCATGTGTCCTTTTCTGCATTCATGTTGCTGATGTGATGGTATTAAGAGGCAGGGCTTTGTAAGATGATTAGGCAATGAGTACTTCATCATTGGTAGGATTATGGCCCTTATATAAGACACTGTACACAGCATTTGATCAGCTTGCTAGCTTTTTTTTTTAGCCATGCAAGGACTCTGCACCTCTGGAGGATGAAGTTCATTGAGACAATTGACCCTGTCAATGTCTTCTCCCTAGAATGTTCAGCCCCACAACGGTGACACACAAATGTTTGCCCTGTATAAATTATCAAGTTTGTAGTACCATAAATGGATTATGGATCTAACCCATTTTGTGTGAATTTTGTGTATGTGCTGGTCTTAGTTAATTGGAGACAAGCATCTCACAGACTTTCCTATCAGAGCTTGCTTTGAACTGTGACCCCTCAGATCTCAGACTCTTCAGCAGCTAGGATGATAGGCATGAGCTACCAGCCTGGCTTCTACCTACTGTTGACTGTATGTGGTAGAAATGAGGGAGATACATCTCTTTTGCTGTCCCTTGGTTATCTCATATTGTCACAGTATCTCACTTTGTTATCTGATATATTGGATATATTTGTATTTGGTTATTTGAAATTGGATAGGGAAGGGGGGAAAACCAAGATGGGGGGTGGGGGAGAGGGTAATGGGGACCAAGACAAGTGAAAGGGTATCCATGTATGTGAATTAATGCACCTTCTATCTGGCAAATATCATGTAACCCTTTTATTAATTACAATAATATATATATATATATGAAATGAGGGAGAAAGAAATATAGCCACAAAGCTCAAGTCTGAGAAAGTGAAAGGTCCCATTACAAATGGAGCAGTAGAATCTGAGAGGCTGAAGAAAACAGGAACCTAGTCATTGGTCTATGAAACTGGTTCTCTAGCTGCTTGCTCACATATTTAACTTCTCTCTAGTTTTGTCCCTAGACACTGTAACAACCTTATGGCACTTGTGACAATTGGCTTATTTCATTTTTGGCTTGACAGAAGGTAGACTAATGAATCTGTTTTTGCTATTTCTTCCTCTGAACAACAGCTACAGAGTCTCCTTGTTCTGGCTGATGTCCAGGCTGGCCTCCATAAAGGGAGCAAGGCAGGCTCTATGGCTGTCTTGCACATGAGTGTTATCTTAAAAACATGAATTTCAGGCACTCAATCCTTCTAGATCCACGTCTCCTGTCCCCAAGTGGTGGGACATTTCTCTGTTGGGGATACAGGAATAGGCACATAGAAGAGAGACAGAGGTGGCACACATTGAACCTAGAGGAGTCATTGTGTCCTCATGATGGGACTGAGCTAGATGTGGCATACTTCTTGTTTTCCAACTCACTGTGAGTTTCCATTGTTTAATAAGAGGAAAACCACTTTGTGATAATCTAGGCTATGCTGTTTCTTTCCAGCTATAATGCACTGGTCTTATGAGAGATGCTCGAAGGACCAAGTCAATATGAAAAGCACATGGGGAAAATGGTCATACAGATAATTTATTATTTAAAATTTCATATATATATAAACATCTGTCTACATTAAAAATAATGTATACTGAATTGTAGATAAAACGTGAACTCTGAGGAGTCTCCAGAGCCTATGGCTCCCTCAGCTGACAGCACTCAGCTCTGTTCTTTGAAGTCTTCTTCTCATTCCATAGAATTGGTCAGCCACTCCAGAATGCTGATGCTGGAAGCAGGGACAAGTGAGAGTGACTCTACAGGAGCATTCCTCTTTTGCATGACATCTGAATGCTCTGGGTAAGTTCCCACCAGGAGATCAGATCTGATTAACACTGTGCCTCCTGGAAGGGTGACATCAGTACAAGGTTTTCCTTGATTAACCTTGTGTTTTTCTAAATCAAGCACCGTGGGTCTTATTTAGGAAGTTTTTATGGATATACTCCATTATTGTCCATTTTACAAACACTGATTGGTTTTTCTCTCATAAACTGGTGGGTAGCAAGGTGGGCATTGTTGTAGTACTATTTTCAGTGCCCTTAGTGTGCATCCAGATTAGTTTGAGGAAATATTTGCTGGGGCAAGCAAAACTCAAGCAGCCTGCTAGGAATACTGTGTGTGTGTGTGTGTGTGTGTGTGTGTGTGTGTGTGTGTGTGTGTGTGTGTAGGGTCAAGTTCTTTGTGTCGGACTCTCTTAGTGTAATAGTAGGTTAGGCCTCAAGGCTCTACTAGAGTAATTTTAATGCTACAAGTAATTTTAATACTGAAGAAAATGCTAGCATGTTATTCAATTGGTCATTAAGATATATTATATACAAATTCACATCTTATTACCCTCACGCCAACACCAATAAAATGTATAGAGAATGGCAATTTGTGGTGTGTATGGGGGGAGCACATATAAAGATTGTGGTTACAGCTTTCCTCTTTCAAAGTGCGTATTTGACATTTACTCATTTTAGCCACACCAAAGAAAGCTCCAAATTACAAAAGCTCTTTGAAATGGAGTGAAACTGACTGGCTACTCTCAGAGGGATAAACTTTAAAGGGAAATTGTAAACTTCAATGATTTTTCAATGTTTCAAGAAAATGTCTACAGCTAGTTCAGTTCCACCCTTGGGTTTACTTTGTATTAAGAAGATGTCACTCTTTCCTCTAAAGGAGAAAGACCCAAGTGAAGCAACCCTGTGTAGAAGCAACAGGATAGCCTAAAAGGACAATGAGATTTGCTCTTTGACAGGGAGGCTATCCAAACTACCTAGCTTTCATAGACTGAAAGCATACACGGCCTGAACAACCAGGAACTTTCACCTGTGTGTGGGGAGCAGTGCCAGAGGAAGCGTATTAGCTGTAGCTGCTGGGCACCACTCTCCATCTAAAAAACTCTTCCCCAGATACAACCATGACAATTTACAAGGGCACATGTGATAAAGGATAAACTGATCTGACATTTGGGTCATTGAGAAATATCTAGAGCTTGCTTTTCTTAATTCAGGGAAACTACAGGGGCAGAAATCTGAACATTCATAGGAAAAGTATTTCAGTTTGTTTCCTGAATTTTTCCAGGACATATTCAAACATGCATTTTAAAGCTGCTTATTTCCAAGAGTTGGTTGGGTCCTTTCCTCTAGGCCCAATGCCCCTTTTCATTATAGGAATGTAATTTACTAGGCTGAAGACTACTGTAACTGACTCACAATGTACACCCAGTATTGTTTCTGGTGGTACCAACTCAAAACTTCAGAATTAAAGGATCACACTTTCAGAAAGGCAGTGGTGAGAGAACTGGGGGAGAATGTAAAAATCTTTATGAAATTTCTTATGTCACAAGGACTATGAGGTATCCTTGAGTGGAAAGGTTTTTGTCATGTACAAAAGAAAAGCAATCATTTTCTTCAGGAAATTGAAAAGGAAACACTCTATAAATGACAATGAATATGCAATGATGTCTGCTACGCAGAGAGTTTCCTGACATAAATAGGTACTGTTCCTCAGCCTACTTTCCTTTGACGTCTTATCTACTGATTGGTCTGATCAAAAAATACCCTGGGCTTGTTTAGGACAAATTCTATGTTCACATTGTATGATGCCAGTGAGATAGGTCCCTGTGAAAGGAGACACACAATTATTTTGTAATCAAGCGTTTTAACATCCTAGATTAGCATGTGAAGAAACCCACAAATTTCCTGTGGAAATTTTGTAGCTTATGTTTTGGAGTTAAATGAAAAAGATATCTTCCAGAATTTGATTCTCCTCCAGGTCTTCAGGAGTCTTTTGTATCCCTGTCTTCTTCCAGATCGATTTTTGAGGGCTGAGTCGTAAGGCACTGTGATTCCGAGACCCATCTTCTCTGAGTGAATGGGGATGAGGTTTGTGAGCAGACTTTGGGCTCAGAGAGTGAACCAAATCCAACAGGGATGTCTCATACCTGTAAAACACACAAAAACAAGATAGAAAAGGATCATACCATTAGACATTACAATCCAAGAAATCCAGAAGAGATGGGCTGACCAGGTCAAGAGTCATATCACAGATCACATTATGTGCAAGAAGTATCCTCAAGGAAATATTAGGGAAGGAAAACACTTGTAGGTCTCAAGAACCAGCCCTCTGCCTGTCTATAAGCCCTTTTTTACTGGTGATACCTAACAGTCCTTTCTAAACTGAAGAGACTTCTTTGACTACAGAAAGGGAAAAGGAATCACGATGTGTTGGTAACATGAAGTACTGAACAGCAGGTCCAGGCCAAGAAGGGCTCCATCACCAGGAACAGCTGGGTATTTCCACTGTCTTGACAGGACAGAAGTGATCAAAATTTCTCATTATGTTTTATCGTCTTTCATAAAATTTGAAATAATTTTCTTATTTTGTAGTTAGGCAAACTGATGTCCAGAAAAGAATAACTGAGGTGCAGAAAGGATTAAGTGAACTGCAGTCACAGATGAAGTGAGCAGCAGAGCCAAGTGGTTTTTTACTCTATGGAGCCCTTTTGCATTCTAGACTAGATTGACAGACTTTCCACCAAACAAAATAAGACTAACTAAAGGAAAAGAAGTGAATGGTTCCTCCAACAGGATCTTATTTAAAAAGTATAGCATATTTTTAACAAGGCTATTTTCTTTCCAACATATTAATCTGCCCCAAAGTATAAACACTTATTTTTATGGTTCTGCTATTATCATAGATTCCATTTCTTAGGAGCCATATCCAATCACGTATTATACTGTAGGTGAAGAAGCAGAAACTATGTACCTCAGAGCTAATGCTTTTCCACTAAGTGTATTGGCAGTAATTTTTGTTGTCAGAAATGACTGAATAATTTTACAGATGCCAGTCATGGGGCTTGAACTCAGGGCCTGAGCACTGTCCTTGAGCTGCTTTGCTCAAGGTTAGTGCTCTACCACATAAGCTACAGTGCCACTTGCAGCTTTTTCTGTGTATGTGGTACTGAGGAATCGAACCCAGAGCTTCATACATTCTAGGTAAGCACTCTACCATGAAGCCATATTCCCAGCCACTCAAGATATTCTCAATATTAATTGTATAAGCAATTTTAGATACTACCAGTATCAAGCATATTGTTTGTAGCTGTCTCTCATTCAGTATTCTGCTCTGTAAATCCTAGCAACCTTGATCTCCTCATACCCCCAACCCTATCTCCTGTCAGTATATTTGGCTCTTCTTAGATTCCTGAATTGTTGTTTAGGAATGTAATCTCACTTGTTTCTCCTCTCTAGGGATAACCATTCTATACATCTCATATATCTTATTCTTTCAGTTTCTTCAGGTGGGAAGATACATCCAATCCCAGTTACTCCACCTTAGCTGGAAGAGGAAACACCTTATTAAGGCTCTTCATTTGAATTACAAACAAAACAAAACAAAAATATGCTTTAAGAATTGGCTTGGTGCCTTGTGAGGCTGAGGTCTTTGGATCAAAGCCAGCCTGAGCAGTAAAATCCTTGAGACTCTTATCTCCAATTAACCAGAAAAACAGCAGTGCCCATAGAGCACTAACCTTCAGTGAAAAAGCTCAGGGACAGTATCTAGGCCATGAGTTCAAGCCCCATGACTGACAGAGAGAGAAAAAGACAGAGAGAGAGAGAGAGAGACAGAGAGAGAGAAAGAGAGAGAGAGAGAGAGAGAGAGAGAGAGAGAGAGAGAGAGAGAGAGAGAGAGAGAGACAGAGACAGAGAGACAGAGACAGAGAGACAGAGAGAGAGAGAAAGAGAGAGAGACAGAGAGACAGAGAAAGAGAGAGAGACAGAGAGAGAGACACACACAGAGAGACACAGAGAGACACAGAGAGATAGATTATGGCTGAGTTAGTTTATATTCCCTTTAATGCTGACATATGCTTCCCATATGTCATCCTCACCAGCATTTGTTGTTTCTTGTGTTTTGATGATGGTAATTTCATCAGAGATAAAATCTCAGTGCTTTAATAGGCATTCCACTGGCCAGGAATGTTGAGCATTCCTTTATGCATTTATTGGGCATTTGTATTTCTTATAGATTATCTGTTGAATTCATTTGCCCATTTATTAATTGGGTTTTGATTCTTTGGAACATTAAATTTTTTGAGCTCTATTCTGGTTATTAAACCCTTATTAGATGCATAGCTAAAAAGGAATTTTTATCATTCTATTTTTGTCAAGTCTCTTCTGTCTAGTAACTATTTCCTTTGCTTTTAGGGGATAGAGAAACTTTTAGAAACAGATTGAAGATTAGCATCCTGGAAATGCCAGACCTTAACACATTTCTCAGAATACTCACACTGAAGTTATAGGGGAAAAGATGGTTGTATTCATGTAATGATATTTCCAGATACTCAGGAAGAAAAAAGGAAAAATAAGGTATTTGTTGAGTAATAGATATTTCAGTAGCAGATAATCAAGTTTAAGCATGTGTAATAGAGAAGGGAATGAGAGGAAGTAATAGAAGAGATGAACTTGGTAGGGATACATTGTATCCATGTATGCAAATAATAAAATGAAGCCTTTCTGTACTACTATTATAGGACAGTAAAATGATTTTTTTTAAAAAGAGAGAAAAAAGATGTGACAAATGAATAAAAATCAAAGGGTTATAGTTTGAAAGATAAAACATGTATACCAGTTGGGAGTTTGGCCTTATGATAGAGTGCTTGCCTAGCATGTATGAAGACCCAGGTTTGGTTCCTCCATACCACATACATAGAAAAAAGCCAGAAATGGTGTTGTGGCTCAAGTAGTAGAGCTCTAGTCTTGAGAAAGCCCAAGGTCAGTGCTCAGGCCCTGAATTCAAGCTCCAGGACTGGCAAAAAATATGTATGAATGTAGCCAGGCAGCCATGGCTCATGCTTGTGATCTTAGCTACTCAGGAGCTGAGATGTAGAGGATTAAAACCTGAAGTCAGTTCAGGCAGGAAAGTCCAAAAAACTCCATCTTCAAAATAACCAGCAAAAAGCCAGGTTGCCAGTATGGCTCGAGTGGTACACCATGTTAAATCAGCAAGCTGGGTGAGCATAGGGCCTTGAACTCAAACCTTGGTACCTGAAAAAAAATTGCATGACTGTAATCTAAATCAACAGCATCATTTGGTCAACTCTTCAGTCCTCTTCTAAAGCACCTTTTCTTTCTCGACTGAATCATTTCCATCAGTGTTTAAACATGCTCTAATATCGTCCAAATTAAAACATATCCTTCATTAAAGTTCTCCCTTAGAGAGAAACCAAACCTAATAAACACAGACAGAATAGCAGCAAGAAAAAATATAACACATAATCTCATGAACAATTATTAATGGCTGCTAAAATTATTAAGTAAAAGGTTGATGGAGACTTTCTTAATAGACAGGTTGAGATGACATTATCTAATAAGCCCACTTATTCATCTTAAATCACTAAAAGTAGGACAACCAATAATAATGTTCTTCCTATTATAATAGGAAGTATACAGCATTACCTATGGAAGGCTCCTGGCATAAAACAATTAAAACGTTAACCCAATCAAATTTGTAGATTTAATTGTCAATTTACAAGAAATATAAAGTACAAACACACTAAATGACATTTCAAGGATATAATCAGCCAGTAACAAAATGTGTGAAATTATATGACAAAATGCTCAATTATATTCATAGCATTAAGAAGGAAAAACTGTAAAAGATTATAAGATATTTAAATGATCTATCACCCACATAGGTACATGCACTTTATTTAAACAGTGATTCAAACAAATCAATGGGAATTAGTTGTACTTTTGAAATAAATCAGGAAAACAGGAACAATGGAAAGATGGTGAAATGATTATCAAGGAATTTTATTGTTGTTTTATGTAGATAATGGTATTGCAGTGGTGTTAAGTTTTTAGATTTGTACTTGGCATTGGTGGCTCACTTTTGTAATTCTAGATTCACAGAAGGCTGAAATTTAGAAGATCTTGATTCAAAACTAGGCCAGGAAGAAAAGTCTGTGATACTCCTTCTCCAAAATAACCAGCAAAAAGCTGGGTTAGAGGCATGGTTAAAGTGCTAGAGTGTCAGGGGGAACAAGCTAGTGGAAAAAGCAAGCTGAGCAAACACAAGGTGTTGAGTTTAAACCCCAGTACTGGAACTACAACTGGAGCCATAATAACACAGCATCCCTTATTTGTTAGAAATACACACTAAAATACATACAAATTGGTAAGAGGACATGATACCTGAAATTTGATTCATAATGTTCATTTTTAAGAAAGGTTTACTGGGAGGTTATAAGAAAGAACACTAAAAAAATGCTGAAACTGAGCAAACTGTATGGCTCATTATATACTACTTTTGTGTATGTCTGCAAACTTTCATGGTACCAAAAAACGCTCATATACTGCTTTCCCATACCATGCTTCTCTGTATTGGTGAGATTTCTGAAGCAACAACATATATTGTCTCCAATTACTCACTTCTCATTCAGTCTGTAAAAACTCTTACATAGTGTTCCCCATACCACTTGTTTGAAACCTCTTCCAAAAGTCACCAAATAACTTTCATTGGATACTTCAATTATTCTGACTTCTCATAGTCTTGTATTATATATATATTTTCATTTTCAATTATATTTTTATTATTTTTAGTTTTACAAGGGAACTATCATTCAACAAATCAGTTAATAAATACAGCGCATGTGGAATGATGTTACCTCTTTTATCACTTTCCCACATCCCTCCCAATCTAACCTGTCCCCTCAATTTTCTCAGTTTCATTAGATATGCATTGAATTTTATCACTACATGGTCTATCTGCCTTCTTCTCTTCATTTGTCTACCCTCCTCTCCTTGATCTCCTCTGCATACCTTTCAAGTATCAGTTTTCAAGTATTCATTTTGTTGATATCAGACTCCTACCGAACTACCTTTATTGCCTCCACCCTTGTCTGCGTTTTTTTTCTTACTTTCGGGTCACTCCTCAATGTAGGCCAGAGGTTTCCTTAGTTCTCTTTGAGGAGCTCTCAATACTGTATGGTATCTTTGTGCCTGCTCTCACATTTTCATATTTAGTCCAAGCTTCAAAGTCCAATCACTTGAGTTCTCTACATGCATGTTTCTAAGCATTTAAAACTCAATTTCCCCTAAACCAAAGTCTTCACCTTGCCTTATATCAACCCATTTCATCATAGCTAAATCTTCTCATTTTCATTTTTTTAAGGCTTTCATTCATTCTGCTACTGAAGCCAATAACTCTTAGAGTCATCCTTGGCATTTCCCTCTCTGTACTCTATTTGATGATTATACATTATAACCACATCTTAGTATTGATTATTCTTATTACATTCCAAATTTGGGTCTAGACATTATCACCTCTTACCTACAATGGTCTCTTCTTCCTATTTTTGGAATGGACACTTCATTCCCTGCCTCAAGACCTTCATATTTGCTATTTTATCTGTTAGGAATGGTATTCCTTTTTCACTTCTATTAACACAAAAGATAAACATTTGCATATCAAACCACCACTAATTCTTCTTTTTCATAATTCTTTGCTCTTTTTGTCAGCATTTGTCATAATTTCTAATTATTTGTATGAGTTTGTTTTTCTAACATGTCTCATTGTGTATCACTACACCATAATGTCAAGTACTCAATAGTGAATAAAACTACCTTGTCTCAATTTTCTTAAGAATTATTAGTAATTTCAAATAATTTAATATTTCCATTGTAAAAATCCAAATATATAAAATTATGTGAAGAAAAAAATTAAAATCCTTTCAGTACACCATTCTTTTTTATCTTTTATTTTTTTTCATATATTTTTTATTGTAATTAATAGAAGGGTTACATGATATTTGCCAGATAGATGGTGCATTAATTTCCCATACACTGATACCCTTTCACATGTCTTGGTCATTTCCCTCCCCCCCCACCCCTCATCTTGTTTTCCCCCATTCCCTATCCAATTTCAAATAACCAAATACAAATATATCCAATATATCAGGTAACAAAGTGAGATACTGTAACAATATGAGATAACCAAGGGACAGCAAAAGAGATGAGAGATAACATAGTACCTTAAGAACAACAATCATTCATTATATGGCTTATGTTTCTATATCCTAGAGATGGTTTCATTTAGCATCCTACTATATGGCCTTCTGTATCAAAGTTTTGTTCTATTGCAAATCTCTGCTAGGAGAGCCCAAGGTTTCTACTGATTATGACAAATGAGGGAAACCATTGAGTCTGGCTTACTTCATTTAATATGATCTTTTCTAAGTCTTTCCATTTCCTAACAAATGGGGCAATGTCATTCTTCCTGACAGCAGCATAGAATTCCATTGTCAGTACACCATTCTTTTACTCAAATACCAATTTGATTTCTACCCTCCGAATCATTGGTAACAGTTTATTATGTATGTTTTCGAATCTCTTTTAGCACAATTACATGCATCCATGTATATGTATAAATACACAGATATCCATCCATTTACAAACTTAAAATTAGGCCATGCTATGTTGAGATTTATAATCTGTTTTTTCACTTGTCAGCATATTTTGGAGATCACTGCAAAAGAGTACATAGAGATTTGGATAATTCTTGTAAACTAGGACAGAATGTTCTATTTTATGGATGTGCCACTGCCCTAATTTTAAAGAATCCTCATAGCTTTTACTAACTTAATCTAGCTAAAATTTATATTACCATTCCTATTCTAGTATCTTCAAATTTATATTAGCATTCCTATTCTAGTATCTTCAAGGGGAAAAAAACAGTATTTAATCATTAGTGTTGATTTAATGACAATTTACTTAAAAATATTTCCGTTAAAGTTTGCCCTACTTGAGCTAATTTGCTAATACATTGATGCAATTTATGTCAACATAACCTGTTTTAGTGAGAATAAAATGATAAGATCCTAATGGGTTCGGGAATTATTAGGTAAAATTAGGATTGTCATTGTATCCTTAATATGCCTCTGCCCTACATTTGAAGTATCCTCTTATCTCCTATTTCCCTAATCTAGCTATATTTTGTAATTATTATTCCTTTTCTAAAAGTATCTTAAGGAATAGCCATCCAGATTCATAAAGATCTATTTTCTCTTTTCCTTTTTTGAAAAACTGAATTTGGTAGACTTCAGAGATTGCTACATGAGAGAGGAAATTTTTTAATTTTTTTCTTCTCACATTCATGCCAATCAATCTTTATAGTCTTTATGGCATAAGGTGTTTCAGAGATTAGAGTTCCTACAGGTAGTTTTCTGACTTCTTTCTTTTAAATTTATTTTTATTGTAAAGGTGATTTTTCTGACTTCTTAATGGTATTTAGTTTTACAGTTTTAGTCATATTCAAATCTTCTTGGGGAAAAAGGTGAATCCTATTTTTATGCTAATGTTTTGGTTCTAATCTCTAGAGTTATGGGGCTAATTGTCATACAGTATATTGAAGATGTTAAAAGTAGATGAAGTTTATGTAACTGCTATTCTAACAAATCTCTGTCATCTAAACAATGCTGCAATGTAGACACTTCCAGAAAAGTAGAAAAAAAATCAATCAATTAAATTGACATAAATATATACTTCTCATAAATGAGTTCTTTTTTTTTCTTTAAGTTATTGTAAATGGTGCTATTACTTGTATGGTGTTTTTTCTATCAAAGGTTCCTATTTTGTAGGCATGCCCTTTGAATAGATGTAGGTATTTCTTGAGAGACTGGTTGTTATTAAAACTTTGAGCTGGCATTACCCAGTTTTGCTCTGGCTTCCCAATTAACAATGTGAATCTCTGTTTCATATGTAATTCTACTATCAGCATGTCATGAGGGGATACACTGAAAGGGTGAGACTGGGGACAAGAGTTTCACCAGGGATTATACACCATGTTGCTCAGACACTCAGCGTTCAAAACTGTAACTTAAATAAGCCCTTTTCTCTTTATAAAGTTAGGGCGTTTCTGGTATTTTATTCTATTAGTGCAAAATGAATGAGTGTAAGTGACATGGTCTTCCTGAAACACATGAGACGCAGGTAGTAACAAAATGTTTATGAAAGAATTTGTGAGTCTTCATACCTGAAATTTTGTTATTTGAGGATAAAAATCACAGCAGTTGTTCTAGTGGGGCCAGTCAAAACTTAACTAGACATTTCTGTAATGACTCCAAATTAGCATTATACATAAAAAATTGTATTCAAGGTAGACTCTAAACTAAGATTTTATAGAATGTTGGTTCTATCAATTTCCAACTATTTGATCTGAGGCATTTTGCATATTATTAAGTTTCAGTTGCTTTATCTGTAAAGTGTGGGTAAAACATAATGCCTGCCTTTCTGAGGATTTATGATTACACATGCACACACACATTACTTAGCATTGTGCTGGGCATATAATTAATTAGTGCTTAATAAATTCAAGTTATTAATATTATTATTTATGGGAATAAAAAGGATATAATCAAGGGAGATTATCAGAGTAATTGGAAAAAATGTAGATAAAAATAACATTAAATCTTAATAGTGTAATGACTATAGACAAATCAAAAGTTTGCCTGATTCAAAACAATGAAAAAATATTTGTGATCAACAAGATGTGGTATTTGTACACAATGGAATTCTATGCTGCTGCCAGAAAGAATGACATTGCCCCATTTGTTAGGAAATGGAAAGACTTAGAAAAGATCATATTAAGTGAAGTAAGCCAGACTCAAAGGAACATAGGCTCAATGGTTTCCCTCATTTGTCATAATCAGTAGAAACCTTGGGCTCTCCTAGCAGAGATTTGCAATAGTGCAAAACCTTGATACAAAAGGCCATATAGTAGGACGCTGAATGAAAGGATCTCTAGGATATAGAAACATAAGCCATATAATGAATGATTGTTGTTCTTAAGGTACTATGTTATCTCTCATCTCTTTTGCTGTCCCTTGGTTATCTCATATTGTTACAGTATCTCACTTTGTTACCTGATATATTGGATATATTTGTATTTGGTTATTTGAAATTGGATAGGGAATGGGGGAAAACAAGATGAGGGGTGGGAGTGGAGGGGAGGGAAATGGGGACCGAGACATGTGAAAGGGCATCAATGTATGGGAATTAATGCACCATCTATCTGGCAAATATCATGTAACCCTTCTATTAATTACAATAAAAATATATGAAAAAAATTTAAAAAAAGAAAAAAATATTTGTATTGGTGAATGATCTGCATGGACGAGATTGACATAAAATGAGAAAGTAAAAAATAAAAAAGACAAGCTGGGAAAAATACATAGGTCATATTACAAGAAGGGTTAGTGCATCTGTAAGTAAACTAATACAACAATTCAGGTAAAAAATGAATAAAAATATTAAGAAAAATAAAACTTAACTCATAATAAGAAAAATATTAATTATAACTATAAGATATAATTCTCATCTACAAGAATAGCAAAGTATCCAACTTTTAGGTTACCTTTCTGAGGAGTAACAGAATAGTCAAGTTCAAGTATGATTGGTGGAACAGGTATACAATTTCCATTGAAACAGTTTGGAAGTATCTATGGTGAATTAATTTAAATTCTACAGATAGAATAAATGTTCTTCATATTTACGTAAGTGACATGTATGGGACTATTCATTGCAGCATTGTTGCAATTAAAAAAGAGGATATAAACTAGATATCTACTCACGAGTAGGCTCGTTAATTATATCATGGTTGTTCCATTTAATGGAACACTGTGCAGCAATTAAAAAGAACAAAGCAGCTCTACAGAATTCACATTTGTACAAATGGCCTCGTTCATTCAGGTATAATCATCCCTACAAGACATAAAGGAAATTGGTATTGCCTCTATCCAAAGGGATAATTGGCTGGGTGATTGGGATAAGGGAGAACCATATTCTTTACTAAATATCCTTATGAATTTATATTAAATATGACCATCATTATAAAAATAGTTCTGTTTTCTGCAAATGATAAGTGAATACATACCCTAATGAGTTCCTTGTATAATCTGTTTAACCTATTTGCCTAATTTTATAGCATCAATCATTTCTGAAAGTATGGTAGTAGGTAATAACTAATATAAAAGCTATCTTTTGGGCAACACATGAAGAAATGATCTGGAGGAAAGTAGAGATTTGGGGGTAGGAATAAATAAATATATAAATAAAATAAAATGTCTGAGTGGTCTAAGATTTAAATTTGTAGCACTGAAAACTCAAAGATTTTGCATATTTTTCTATAGGTTAGCTCAAAACCTATATGATAATAAAATCTAACTTGGAATTGATATGAGGCAATGTCCTCAGTTTATTCCACTGTGAATAATCATGCATTATGTAGACCTCATATATGTGCAATGTTATTAAAAATTGATATATTTGATTCCTAGAATTTTGAGACTATAGATCTGTATCATTGCTCTTTTGGCTATTAGTCTTGAGTTAAATGTTCATACATATTTATCAACAATAAAAAGAACCTGAGATCTACCCTTTCATTTTTTTATTAAATAATTTATTAACATTGATTTTTATATCATATTTCAAATGACAAGTTTAATAAACAAGTGTTCAAGAAGGGAATATCTATATACAATCACTGGGACTTTGTTTTTAGAACTTAATCAAAATTAGGCTAAGGGTTTGTATATCATAGAAACATATTAATTTATGAAATAAAACATTATGTCTATAGAGTCATAGGTTTTTATGTCTATATAGTTACGTTTATATTTCCATTACCATGTCCATAGCATTGGGGTATGCAAATATTGAGTCCTCGCTCTTGTACTCTTTGGATTTAATAGCCACATATTAAGGATACCATGCGCCTTTTGTTCCTTAGGTCTTGACTTGTCTAACTCAACATGATTCGTTCTAGATTCATCCACTTCCCTGCGAATGCCATTATTTTATCTTGTCTGTTGGCTATGTAGAATTCCATTATATATATATATATAATATATATATATATCACATTTTCTGTATCCATTCATCTGCAATAGGGCATCTTGATTGTTTCCATCACCTGGCTATTGTGAATAGTGCAGAGATGAACATAGCTGAGCAGATGTCCTTATCATATCTTGGGTTATGATGTTCAGGGTAGATGCCCACAAGTGGTATGGTGGCATCGTATGGAAGGTCATTTTCAGTTCTTTAAGAAACTTCCACACTGCTTTCCAGAGTGTCTGAACTAGTCTACATTCCCACCAGCAGTGTAGTAGGGATCCTTTTTCTCCACAACCCCGCCAGCAAGTGTCATTGAGTTCAAAATCTTGGCCATTCTTATTGGGGTAAGGTGGTATCTTAGGGTTGGTTTTATTTGTACCCTTTTCTTTTTATAATATTTCTTACCAACAAGGCTGACTCTTGGCGTTCTTTGGGAGTTTTGGTAAGGCACAGTCCCTATAGGGCTAGGTATGTAGGAAGTATATAGGGATAGGTGATTAGGTAGCATGCAAAGTCCTGGGTTTGGTCATTATCAGCACTGAATGAAAGTCTATGACTATTACAAGGCAAACAGTGTACTTGATCTCTGAGATGATAAATAGAAGGGAAATCTATTTTCCTTTCTTTTCTTCTTCTTTTTTTTTTGTCTTGGTTGGTCATGGAGCTTAAACTCTGGGCCTGGACGCTGTCCCTGAGCTATTCAGCTTAAGGCTACTGCCTTACACCTTGGGCCACAGCGCCACTTCCAGCTTTCTAGTGATTGGCGATAAGAGTCTCATAGTTTTTAGTGCCTGTGATGGTGTTGAACCGTGAATCTCAGATCTCAGCCTCCTGACTCATTAGGATTACAGTCCTGAGCCACTGTGCCTGGCTTCTGTCTTCTTTTATGCATGGGTTATTCATGAGTCTATCTTTGGGAGAATGGTAGGAGGACACAAAACTAGAGGGAAAAAGTACAACAGTGGAACTCACTTGACACTGTGATGAAAGTGCACTATACAATTTGTGGGTAGAGATTGAAGGGAGGGACTGGGAGAGAATGAGGGAGGGGGAAAATGAAAGGAAATCTTGGAAAATCTAATTTGTGCAAATTATAAAAACTGAATAATTAATATACCTTATTTTCTAGCATCAATTATTTGTGAAATTATGATGTTTGGGAAATTATGATGTTAAGCCTTTTAGTATAACCTTTCTGTACAGAATTGTAATTTCCTACTAATAGTGAATTAAATCTAATTTTGTATGGCTGAAAGGCAACACGAATGAGATGTATAGATCTTAATTTTAATTTTATGAGACAAGCACTGTTGGGCAGCTTGGAGTCAAAGAATGTTATCTGCTAGTCCACCAAAGGAAAGGCAGTAAGTAAGCTGTCTGCTAGAAAATATAATGCAGAGATCAAAACCACAAAGAAGTGCTTTCCCTTTGACTCAACAGGTCAAAACAATACCAAGCTGTCCTATTCATTCGTGTGTATTTTGAAAGTTCAGGACATGTATGAATATCTATTCATTACATGTCATGCTACCCATTATTGAAAATATATTCCACAAAGTAATAATTTATCAGTAAATTCAAAGATTACAAAAACCAAATGATAGTGTTCTATTGTATGAGAGTTTATGCTTTTCAAGGAGAAAAAGCACATTAATTATACAATCTCTATATGGGCCTATTAGGCAAAATAGAAGGCAAGTAGCCCCTCAGCACTTTCCTCATGTACAATTTCTCTTTGTGTATGCCATAAGCTCTTATCTTTAGTTATAGGTGAAAACAGGTGTTTAGTATTGTTTTAGTGAAGACAGATTGGACAGGAGGTTATAGCACTCTTATTAGTGCTAGCTAAATGAATGTGAGCAAGCTGAAACAGGATTCTTCCCATTCTTCCTTAAAATGGAAGCTTATATTACCCCGCTTCTTCTGGTAACAGTTTAAAAGTTTACCTATTTTGCTGATGAAGATAGATAATCCTCCAAATATCATTACTTAAATAAATGGTTGGTAAGGATTATGGAATCACAGACTATGTCCCTAATTCTCAATATGACTGCATGTTAAATTAATACATGGCTGCAAAAGATTCCTCAGATAAAAACGGTAGCCAAAAGAATATGCAGATCATTGGGCTAAAGTTAATATATTGTATATATCCTAGAAAAGGTAACAACTCAATTTTCCCTTTAAATGAACAGTAGAACACTGAGTAAAACAGCTGGCAAGTGAAAGTTATGTTGTATTAGCTCCCTGGATATCAGGATGATCTCTTATGAAATAAGCTTCTGACTCAGGCCACCATCAACAGATGAGATTAGAGTGCACTTAATGCTATTTTAATCTGTTATTGAGGGAGCATAAGAAATAGTACAGGCCTAAGTATAAAATCTAAAGTATGATTTGTTGGTCAAGTTGAAAACAGTAGTATTTTTAGTAAATGGGCGTATGATGGCAATACAATGTATGTGATGGACTGTTTAAACACATATGTGCACATGAAGTTTCTTAAGCAAAGGGGGAAGAGAAAGGAAAGAATAGGAGAAAGGAAGGAGGGAGGGAGAGAAAGAAAGGAATGAGGGACAGAAGAGAAACAGTTTGGAAAATCATGTTATTTGCTCCTGCAACTTCCTTTAATAAGCTTTATTGATGTCATGAAAATTAGAATGCTTCAAAAAAGTAGAAGGAAAATAAAAGGAGTCAACAAAGGAAAAGAGTAACCAAATATTTTAATTTTTAGACAAAGGGCAGATACAGTAGATATTGCTAGAGAGAAAAAAGTTCCAGTGGAGCATTGCCAAGACTAAAGGATCTACTGTCCTGACAGAAGAAAAAAAAATGGAGAAGAGAGAAAAGTAGCCCAAAAGATTGACTGCCCGCTCTAGTTTGGAAGAATTAAGAAAACTGAATGGAAAGGAAAAGCCCAATAACTTATTATTGAAATGCAAGCGATGTCAATAAGAGAGATTGAATCTGATGAAGATAGATTCAGAGGCAGGCCCATTACAGCTGTCACTGGGGCAGCACAGTAATTGAAACTGACAACGCCTTGTTTTGATTAAAGTCAATGGGAACTGGAAGTAGGAAAAGAAATAAACAAGTAAAAATATGACACCTGTTCTGGAGTCTCAGAGTAAGAGAATAGCATTCTTTCTTAGCTCCAATGTCAGTGCTTAGAAGAATGAAATGACAGAATTTGCCAAACTAACCAAATACAATGACAACTGGAAAACTTGATAGACATCTCTAGGAACTCCCTCTGCATTACCTCTACTCAGGAAGATTCTGCTCAATCATTTTTTTTTCCTCTATAAAGGAGAATATTCTAATTGCTTGAGTTAAACTTTAATACATATTTCTTTCTCACCTCAAAAACAGAGGTTGGAATAATTTAAATACTATACTAAATATTTTATAGTTATACTTTGTCTCCAGATAAAATTTCTATGTAAATCTGTCTAGAAGTACTATTATACTTCATTATTTCTAAGGTAAATTAAAAGGGAAATGTGTAGTAGTATACCATCTATCAGTTCTGCTACAGGCCATACTAGGCAATTTTATGAAGCATACTGAAATCCCATCTACCTCTTTTTTTTTTCCTTTTTACTTATGTACCTAATGTCAAACACAAAAAAAGCAGGTGTTGAGTGATTCAAAAATTGTCTGTACATAGGTTTTAAAATTTTCATTTAAATCAAATATCCAATTTAAATTATGTAAGATTTGTTTCCTCCATGTTTTTTGTTACCCTAATCCAGACTTTCCTTATACTGAATTTTCTCTACTACATTTCATTTTCTCTTCTAAGCAGCTATGTGAAAGAGTTATTTTTATTTTATTTGTTTTTTTACCAGAACAGGCTAGGTAGAAGAAAGATCTTGGACTCAGTAATGATGTCTTTTGATCTCCAAATATTTATCATTTCAACCAAGAAATTTATGATAATCTGTGCTAACAAAATATAGCAGTGATGAATGCTAGCGGACACTTTCCTCCTTTGAGCCTGGGGACTTTACTCACTCCTCTTAGCTGAAAAGAATTCTTACATTTTCTTTCTTCTCAAAGAATAGCTTTTTGCCAACAGAATTTTTACTTGTTTGGAGATCTCAAATGGATCAACTGTACTTTCAATCTAAAATGAGCATGATACAGGGATTTACCCTTTATGCATCAAGAGGTGCAGAGAGAGCACAGAAGTCTGCAGAGTGTGAAATTAAAATGTTCACAATGATGATAAAAGATATCACTGAAATAATGATACTGTCTGTTAATCTTGCCATGAAATTCAGATTGAGTAAGTCAATGTCAGGTAGCCTATAGTTTGTAGAAACATTTTGCTGCTCAGAGAAATATTTGTATACAAAGAGAGGAGATAAAAGAACTGATAGGGACAGTTCTGGAAAAGCTATGGAACTCTAGCAAGACCAGAAACTGCTATACTGGCTGAGAAAGGCTTGTCCATATGCTCTAAAGCAATTTCAGTGGCCTCCAATTCTTTGTAAGTGATCAGGTGATCAGATTTCCAGTGGCTTCAGTGCCAGTGTAACTTGGTTCTATCACCAATGATCTTGTTCATTTGTAAGCTAGCAGTTTGTGTTAGAGTTACAATCTACTACACAGAAGATATATCACCTCAGCAATCACCAGAATCTAGTTCTATCACCAGTCCTTTCCTTTCCAAAGCCCAGAAGACTATATTGCAAAGTCCTGTTGGCTATGAGGTATTATCAACTGGTCTTCAGGGAAGTTTTATTTTATGAGAGTACATGTCTCAGCCATGAAACAAGAGGGAAAGAACAGGCTAGATGAAAGAAGTGGACAATGAAAAGAACTCTCCTCTGATTGAGCTGGTAAAAACACTTCCACTTAACCATGACAGGACCACACCAGTTCATTAACAGAATAGTTTAAAGCATCGGGATGGAAGTTCACCTTCACTGGTCTACACAAATGTGAACTACATGCCTGTGGTGGATTCTACAAGGCAGACTCCTTCCAGAATGCACAGATTATATAGTTCCTAAAAAGTAATAAAGTGAATAAACATTCTAGCCCCATATTTCTACTTTTGGTCTTAAACATGCCTCGGTAGGGTTGTTCAGAGTTCTAAAAAGAAGAAAATTACAAGGCATACAATTTCTAGAATCTTTTTGTTTTTCTACTGAACAATATTTGAAAAATAATTCCCCTGGTTAACCAAGGCTTTTATCTTATTTTTTAATTATATATGACTCTACTGGACATACAACTGTACACAACTGCTTTCTACCTTGTGCTTGTTATTGGTTTTGAGAATTTCTTCTCTGTGGTAATTACTGCCTGTGATTCTGAGAGGTCTATGTAAAACAAGAGCTTGAAGCTGGGTCACTCTTGTAATATAAATTCCAAATGACTTAAGAATCTTCTAATTCTCCCAAAGAAGAAACAGCCCTGAGAGCATAACAATAATCACTTGTCTATCAAAAGGTTTCTATTGCAACCACGATGAATATTTGTTTGTGTGTACATGCGTATGCACACTCATACCAGTATGTGTGTGTGCACACTAGTCCTGAAGTGTGAACTCAGGGCCTGGGCACTGTCCTGAGATTTTTTTTTGCTTAAGGCCAGCATTTGACCACTTGAGACACAGACCCATTTCTCACTTTTCTGGGGGGATGGGGAAAAGGACAGTTGAGTGGAAAGAAGAATCTCATGGACTTTCTTGTCAAGGCTGGTTTGAAACTGCAATCCTTACATATATCTCACACTTCTGAATAACTAGGATTACAGGTGCCAGCTACTGGAACCCACCCTCAAGATGAACATTTTCAAATCATTTAGGGGAAGAGGACAAGCAACATGATAATAATGAAAGTCATACTTTACTATACACCTGTGAGAGCAACAAGAAGAAAAGAACACCTTAATGAGTAAACAACTAATAAGAATAACTTTAATGAGTAATACAGGTTGAGTATCCCTTATCTGAAAATGGGACTAGAAACAAGTACCCCAGATTTTGGAACTTTTCAAAACATGGCATATTAAAATTTGGAAAGTTTAGTGGTTGAACACTGCTAATTTGAAAATATGAAGTATGAAAATACTTCAATATCTGAAGTTTTTGAGTGCATGTTGGCACTCAAAGTTTCAGATTTCAGAGGACTTTGGATTTTAGATTCTGGATTAGGGATGCTCAGTGGATATTTGGATTTATACACTAGGATTTCTTTTTTAAAACTATAGCAAAGATATTTTGTGAGAGAGCATGAGTCCAGTAGTCATAAGGCTAATGTTCATACATTTCCTTTTATTATATACCAAGAACTATCACATATATAATATATATTTATGCATCTTTTACTTTATTTTTAAATACATAAAAAGTTGCAGAAAATAAAAATGTTATGCTGCATGTTGGTGGCATGCCTCTAATTCTAGCTACTCAGGAGGCTGAGATCTGGGGATCATGGTTAGAAGCCCTTCTGAGCAGGAAGTCTGAAATGAGTTTTTTCAAAACAAAGAAAAAACAAGCTAAAGGACCTAAGAGTTGAGTGACTCATGATTTTAATCCTGGCTCTTCAATAAGCCATCCTCCACATAATTATTTTTATAATAAGACTGATATTGACAATGGGGTTTTTATTAACTAACTTCTCATATCATTAGTGTAGATTAATAAGTGGATTTCTGCAGAGATTCTTTAACAGGTTTTTTTTTGTTTTTTTTTACTAGTCCTGGGGCTTGAACTCAGGGCTTGAGCACTGTCCTTGGGCTTCTTCCTCAAGGTTAGTACTCTGCCACTTGAGCATACCACCACTTCTGGCTTTTCTTTTTCTATGAATGTGGTACCAAGGAATCAAACCCGGGTCTTGGTGCATGCTAGGCAAGCATTCTACCACTAGGCCAAACTCCCAGCCCCTCTTTATTTTTTTTTATGCGGTGTTAATAATATATTCTAATGATGCTTTGAGGAAAAGATGACAATAACTACATAATGAAACGAAAAGGATTGGTCTTGGGGTTAGGCAAAAAGAAGAAATGCTGTTGGTATGCTTAGATTAGGTAGTGGGGGCTCCAGAGCAGGAGTTTTCAGATGTGTGAGTTTAGATCAAGTGGATTGGAGTTAATTTGGAAAATATCCATAACATTGGAGCCCATTCCTATCTTTTTTTTTTTTTTTTTGGTAATCTAGGGTAAGGCCCAGAAAATGTTCTAATGTGCAGACAGATCTTAGAAACACTGCTTAAAATTTAAACCTTGCAACATCCTTCTTTTCTTTCTTGATTCAGTCTGAGTAATGAATTCGGGGCCTTGCACACACTAGACAAACATCGTACCAGTTGAGCTATTCTTTGCTAGGATTTTGTTTTTATTTTGAAAAAGTCTTGCTACTTTGCTCAGAGTAGCCTCAGACTTACCATCCTCTTACTTCTGCTCTCTGGGTAACTGAGATTACAAGTGTGTACCACAATGTCTGTCTTTGCCTTAATTCAGAAAGAACTAATTTAGGAGGTAATCATTATTAATAATTTCAGGAAGAGTGAACCCTAAAACAGATGTCCTAGAAACACACTGAATTTTAACTATCATTATGCCAAGAAATTTTATTCTTCACCCTCCTCTCAAAAGAAAAAAAAACAACTAAGAGACTTTTCAAGAAAGGAGAAAAATAATTTGCATACTGCACAGGAAAATCTTTTGAATGCAGGATCACGCAAACCACTTCTAAACCATATCTTTGCAGAGACATTGCTGCTCAGCACATTTGACAGGGAGGCCAGTATCATTCATATGCACTACATCACATGCTCAGACAAGCCCTGTTTCTCAGAGCACAAAGGAAGAAAGATAACATGGAAGTAGCCAAATGTTGAATTAAAGGCTCTGTACATTTTATTCCATTTAGTTCTTTGAGGAAATTTATAAAGCAGTTGTTAATATTCTTATTCTTGACATGAGCAACCGGACTTATAGGGATAAAGTCACATTTGCAAAGCCCACATGGAAACAGACAATTTGATGGACATGGTGGCTCATGTCCGCAATATCAGTGCATGGGAGGCGGTGGCAAAAACATATCAGGAGTTCCAGTCAGTGAAACACTGTCTCAAAACCAAAATAAGAAACAACAGCAGCAAAAGAAGCACATAATTCAATTGTACCTCTCAGAGATGAACCTAACCATATCCCTAACCTTTTATTAGGTTAGGGCTTGGAATTGAAGAATAAGCACCAAACCTTGAAGTATTTTTCATTGCTTGTGTGATCTTGGGAAGTACTATAATGATAACATTTGTGGTGAACTTAGCTATGTACCAAGATAATGCTTAGTATTTTACATATACTATCTTGTTTAGTCATAATGACAGAATTATGAGCATTATGTTATTATTCTTATTTTATAGATTAAATGACTCACTCAAAATTCCATAGCTAATATTTAAACCCAAGTCTATAAACCTAGGTATTAAAGGGTTCTTAATTGTTCTGTAATTGCATGTTCAAGTTTTACCTGGTCATGACTGCAGGGATTACGTATGTATGTATGTATGTATGTATGTATGTATGTATGTATACATGTGTATGTATATATAGGCACTAAAATGACTGGAATAGTAAGCGGTACCTAATATAATTTTCTGAAAGTTAAAATTAAAGAAATTTATTGACTTAAGATCAAATGAATGAGTAGGTTCTAAATAACATTTCCTGTAGTAAAAAACTAAGATACCAGGGGCTGTCAATATTGAACAGACATCACTGATCATAGAGTTTGCTGAGTTCAGGTGACATATCAAGGAAGCATAATCGTTGCCTATTGCTGGGCTGACAAAATACTGAATAAACATAGCATATGTGTTACAAAAGCCTTTGCAATTACTTGGAACACTAAGTGTAGTGTTAAATTCTGAAATGAATTTATCCTCTACAAATATGTTCTCTTCTTCATTCGCTTCATTGTTTTGTAAACTGGGTGGTGGCACATACCTGTAACACCAGTCCTTGGAATAATTAAGTAGGAAGGTTAAATATTCAAGGCCAACTTGAACTACATAGGGAGATTCTGTCTAAAAGTAAATGAATAATAAACATTATTTAAAAATTATTTTAGCAATATATTATTTCTATAAAACATAAGGAAAGAATAGTGAAGTACGAAGAATAAAAAAGCTCATTATCAGGGCCTGGAGTTTGGCCTAGAGGTAGAGTGCTTACCTAGCATGCACGAAGACCACGGTTCGATTTCTTGGTTACCACATACATAGAAAAAAGCCAGAAGTGGTGCTGTACCTCAAGTGGTAGAGCTCTATCCTTAAGAAAACCAAAAGACAGTGCTCAAGCCCTGAGCTCAAGCCCAGGACTGGCTGAATTTTAAGAGTAAGAGGTACAGTAGTTGCATACTCCCATAGCCTGATTCAAAATCATATGTTTTCATCAGACATTTAAGAATTTCCATGCATTCAGAGATTCTTGAATTCACCTGCTGGAAGGGAATTCCAAGTTACAAACTCAATTAAATAAAAACCCTTTTGAATAAACTAGGCCTTCCATTCCCACGGTTAAACATGGAAGACAGGAATATTTAAAATTTCTCATTTTCTTTTACATGTTTAGTACATTCTTTTCTGAAGTTTTCAGGTTAATTCATTAAATTGTTATCAATATATATGCATATTTTTATTAGGCTTTATCATTTATAACATGTTTGCAATGAGAACGCTACAGCTGATGCTACTTTGATTATGAGTAATGTGTAAACTATCATCTTAAGCCAGATAATGCTAAAATCATTGTTCTTGGCCTATGGTTCACATTTCAGGAAAGCTATTTTGAAGTCTAGAAGAAACATTTTGTGTGTATGTAGACTGTTATTGGGCTTAAACTCAGGGCCTGTGTGCTGTCCCTTTGCCTTTTCTATTCAAAGCTAGTATGCTCTACTACTTGAGCCAAAGTTCCACTCCCATCCTTTTGGGTGGTTGACTAGAGATAAGAATCTCATAGACTTTGAAGCACATTTCCCAGATATGAGTAGTTAGGATTACAAGTGTGAGCCACTAGCACCAACCTGAAATTCTAGTATTTTGAAACTAAGCTTTAATGTAAGTTAAACCTTTATAATAATGTATAATGTGTATGAATTTATTAAAAATATTTACATATGCCCAATATACTTGGTATACAATGGAAATTTAATGAATAACAAGCCAGTATCAATGATGTCATATATGGCTTTCATTCATGTACTATAATGTAAAAGCAGTAGGGTCTGCCATTCAATCTTACAACAAACTTCAGCAGAAGTTTGGGACTTTGGCTTAGCTTATTTCTAAGGATTACAGTTACATACATAAGATAATAATTATATTCATTGTCAAATATTGTTACCTCCTCCCTTATTTTTCTCCCATTTTCGCTACCTACTCTCCAAGTTGTAAAGTTCATTTCCAACAGTGTGTCTTATAAATACGTCAATTGTGTAGATTTTTAATTCACCTGACATTTGTAACAGAGCTAACAATCAGGAAGAATGCACTCATAATGACTGTCACTTCTCCTCTATCTAAATAGTTACTAGTAATGTGACACAGGAATGGTGTTGCATTGCTCATGAACAATGTGTACCACCCAGAGAAAGTAAAGAGGACCAAATAGAGAAATCTTCTCTTCACAGAACAGCCAAGAACTCAAATGCTATCAGTTTTTCTAGCACTTTAAATTGTATTCCTTCATTATCTGGAGCTGAAAACTAAATTTTCATGCCAAGTGACTTAGGCAAAAATAAATACCTTGTTTATTCTGTTTGTTTTTGGTTGGTAGTGAGACTTTAACTCTGCACCTGGGCGTTGTCCCTGAGCTCTTCAGCTCAAGGCTACTACCCTACTCCTTGAGCCACTTCTGGTTTTCTGGTGGTTAATTAGAGATACGAGTCTCACAGACTTTCTAGTGCTCTGGCTAGCTTTGAACCGGGATCTTCAGATCTCAGCCTCCTGAGTAGCTAGGATTACAGGTGTGAGCCACCATGTCTGACAATACCTTGTTTAAGACAGATATTTTCTTCCCAAGTTCCCAATTCTTTTAGGCCTAGTTCCAGCATCAATGGGCAAAAGATGTCATAAGCTCCTGTCTAGTTCTCTACGTGCAGACTGCTCCCTGTGAGCTCGTTGTACATTTTGGAAAGCACAGCAAGGTATAAGCTTACAGAAACATTTTCAGAATGCATTAAGTATATGGTTTCACTGTAAAGAACCAAGATCTTTAAGCTGTCAAGTTCTTCAAAGCACATAGACAGGTATTTCCTATTTCTTCCCAAAACAAAACACCCCAAAACCAAGACCTTAAATCCCTTATAACTCCAAAAGCAAAACAAAAAAATCCTTCTGTGTTGTGATTTAAAAAAAGGAAAACAACTTTTTGAAAAAGGAAAAAAAAACTGTAAGTTGACTAAATCCAACTTCAATTTCAAAAATTCATTGTTGGGCATGCAAGAGTCTCAGGTGTAACTCTTATGAGTCACATAAGAAGAGAGAATAGGCTGAGTAACCTTTCATTTCAGGGACTGGGAATTTAATCCTGCCATGGTGTTTGTCTCTGTTTATCAGTTTGGAACAATCATTACCATATTGTCATAAGACTGAGAAAAGGAAATTTGATCAGTGTTTTAAAAACTGACAAGACTTCTGTTGCATGGAACAATCTCCCAGAAGATACTATTCATTTTAATATAAAATATATTAGATCTACATATCTGAATAAAAATGATACCAGCAGAGAAAGGATATGCAGCTGTAATAAAGCTTATTTAAACATACATTCATGCAAATATCAGTCTGTTGCAAGTATACGTTTTGATTAAATTGGCATACATCAAGTAAAATTAGAAAGGTTATTTACAAGGAAGCAATACATAATTCTGCATCCTAACAGGTATGACAATCATAGACCATGGTTGCTAATTAACATTACTTCTTTTGCTTTGGCTGTTACAGAGTGCCTTTATTCTTTATGTTTAGCAATGGACATAACTAATTCTGTAAAGCACAAAGGGTTAATTATTAGTAACACTGTGCTTCTAACACATTTACTGAGAAACCAAGGGTAACCTACCCAGCTTTGGCTTCACACAGGAGGATCAAGTAGAACTGGCATGGTACTAAATGTATATATTCAGTTTTTAAAGCCAAAGCTTACCTTTCTACTAGGTGTTCAGAAGATGGGGAGAAGAGACCTTCCAGACCATTTTGGAGTGGCCTGTGTGGGTGGTTGTCTGCACTGACCAAGAGGAAAGGAACGGCACCCATTAGAAAAGTCTTGCCACCTTCTTTTGCCAATGTGACAATTGTCCTTATTACCCTTGACAGCTTAGGATTTTGTGATTAATACTGGAACCAGAAGTAAAACAAGGAAAACGAAGCACTGTGCAGACCTCTGCATGGAAGACTGTAACGCCCTCTTTGCTTATTCTGTAAATTACATATTTATTTTCTTAGCACGAGATAGATGCATACAAAGGTGCCTAGCTAAAATCAGGATAAGTGATATTAATGTCCTATGGTCAGTATTATTGAACCTGGAAAGCAATAAACTTTATGAGTCAATAAATATTACATTTTCAACATAGTTAACATTCCTTTACTGTCTCTAGCACTTATTACACATTGTAACCACAAGTATACAATACATTATTCATATTTGGGGTGTCACCAAGTGATGGATTGCTGTAGGAGAGGCTGTCCTTTAAATAAGTCAACAAATAAAAATGCAAATGTTAACATTTTCAGCCACAACTTTTTCCATGTTGAATGGGGAATGAAAATTTCACATTATATCAACAGTCTGCAGAGAGAATAATTAACAGCCTATAGTGTGAATGAGAAAGATGATTCTGCGATGCCTTTTTTTTCCACACTACTTGGAAGGATATGGGATACTTCTATGTATATTCAAAAGAATAAAAAGTAAAAGCTGTATCTCACCATCTCTAAATAATCTCCATCTCTTTTTGAAAGTCTTTAATATTCTTGGAATTTAGGGTAGAGAGAATAAAGGATTTTCCTCACAATCTCCTTAGTAACTTTTAAAGCTTTGTTGGAAGACCTATAGTTTGCACATAGTTGAAAGGTAGTTTATAAAAAAATGACTTCTGAGCCAGGCATGGTGGCTCACGCCTGTAATCCTAGCTACTCAAGAGGCTAATATCTGAGGATCAGGACTGCAGTTCAAAGCCAGCACGGGCACTAAAAAGTCTGTGAGATTCTAAGATCCAATTAATCACCAGAAAACCAGTAGTGGTGCTGTGGCTTCAAGGGGTGGGGTGGTAGACTTGAGCTGAAAAGCTGGGGGACAACACCCAGGCCTACAGTTCAAGTCCCACACTGACAAAAAAAAATGACTTCTGTACATTTTAATATAAGCATTATTCAAATAACACTGATTTTTTTAAGTTTGTAAAGAAACCACTTTGCTATTGTGGTCATTGATTTTCATAGTATTGGATCTTTTTTGAACTCTACACTTTGTATAATTGATCTATGCCACTGTGCATTTGGAAGGATAAAAATTTGTGGTACACATTGTTTTACTTAGCCAAACACTAAGCTTCTATGAACCTATGTTTAGCTGATATGCACTCTTAAAGAATACAGACTTTTTTTTAACTTACTTTATTTTTTGTTTCGGTGCAAATCCTGGGGCTTGAACTCAGGGCCTGAGCACTGACCTTGCACCTTTTCCTCAAAGCTAGCACTCTGCCACTTGAGCCACAGCACCACTTCTGGCTTTTTCTATGTATGTGATATCAAGGAATCAAACCCAGGTCTTTGTGCATGCTAGGCAAGCACTCTACTACTAGGCCAACTCCCAGCCCCCAGATTTTTTTTTTTTTTTTAATCTTCACAGAGATTTAAACCTGGCTTGTAAAACTCTACTAAGTTGTTATGGCTCATGAGAAAATTAGAGCTTAGGACATTTTACAGAACACTATGGGGAAACCTTTTATTCCTCTCTTTTTAGGCTTTTCTCTATCAAAGTAGTGTTAAAGGTCTCATTTTAGGGCTGGGAGTGTGGCCTAGCATGTATGAAGCCCTGGGTTCAATTCCTCAGTACCACATATGCAGAAAAAGCCAGAAGTGCTGCTGTGGCTCAAGTGATAGAGAACTAGCTTTGAGAAAGCTCAATGAGAATGCCTAGGCCCTGAGTTCAAGCTTCAGGTCTGGCAAAAAAAAAAAAAAAGAAAAGAAAAGAAAAGATCTCATTTTAAACTTTAACAATAGAAAAAAAAATCACTGAATCCATATAATCATTTCGATTTGCTTCTCACTTCTCCAAGGTGAACTAGATAGAAACTCTGAGCAAGCCTGGCATGGTAGCTCCCGCCTATAATCCTAGTTACTCAGGAGGCTGAGATTTGAGGATCCAGGTTCAAAGCCAGCCCAACACTAAAGAATGTGAGACTCTTATCTCCAGCTAACCACTAGAAAACTGGAAGTGATGCCGTGGTTCCAGGAATAGAGTGGTAGCCTTGAGCTGAAGAGCTCAGGGCCAATAACCAGGCCCAGGGGTAAGGTAGTAAGCCTGGAGCTGAAGAGCTCAGGGACAGAGCACAGAGTTCAAAGCCCCAGGACCAAAAACAAACAAACAAACAAACAAATAAATAAATAAATAAATTTGGTTACTTAAGAGTCCAAATGTACAACCAATCCATGAAAATGGGGAAGGACCTGATTGTAAGCATATTTCCAAATAAAGGATAGAATTAGCTTTGAGTTTCCATAGAAATCCTTGCCTACTGTTCTTTTTTTTTTTTTTCCCATTCCTGGGCCTTGAGCTCAGGGCCTGACCACTGTCCTTGGGCTTTCTCAAGGCTAAAGCTCTAGCACTGGAGCCACAGCACCACTTCTGGCTTTTTTGCTATGTATGTGGTACCACGAGGTATCTAACTTGGGTCTTTGTGCATGGTAGGCAAGCAATCTACCACTAGGCTAAACTCTTGGCCATACTGTTCTTATTGAGTATAAAGAAAACTCTGTGTGGCCAAATTTATATTGTTCAAAATAAGGACCTCTTAAGTAAGAACCACTAAAAATCAAGAGTTTTCTAATTATTATTTTAAAACATCTCAGAAGATTCTCCTATATAAAGAATATTAATCCAAATATTTAATATTAACTATTAAATCAAATCCGTAAAACTCACTGGGAGATGTTGTTTTGGGATGACGGTGAGGCTGAGGTTACCAGCTCCTTTTGGCTCCTTATTAAGATAGGCGATGTAGATGCATCTTTTCTAACTTGTGTCACTGTTCCTATATGAATAATAAAGAAATTTAGTCATTTTATTGCAACATGTGGAAAATGAACAACATATCATTGAATGACAAGTGGATCACTGAAGAAATACGAGAGAATAGAAAAAGTCCATAGAATCTAATAAAAATACAACTTACAAGAATCTTTGGGATACAGAAAAGGCAGCCCTAAAAGGTACATTTATAGCTATGAATGCTAACATGAAAAACAAGAAGAAAACTCGAAATAATTCCCTAATGATGAATTTAGTACTTCTCGAAAAACAAGAACAAGCTAAACTCAAAATTAGCAGATGGAAAGAAATAATAAATAAGATGGCAGATGTTTGAAATGTAGACCTCAAAACTATACAACTAAGCCAGGTGGCTCACGACTATAATCCTAGCTACTCAGGAAGGTGAGATCTGAGGATCCTGAGACAACTAATATTTGATAGGTACAATTTAAGGAAATAATTTTGAAAGAGGATCCAGAGACTTATATATATATATATATATATATATATATATATATATCCATGGATATCTTTCATGGATACCTTAAAACTATAAGCACAAAAATCTGTATATCTGTGCTTACTCATGTTTTTTGGAGAGTACTATAACTTTATCAAAGTTTGAGAGGATATAAGACCTCTAAGATGGCTATGAATATTTACTCCAAGGTATATGTCAAGTTCAATTATTCCTTTTTCATAATTCTCTAATATCTATTAATTATAAAAATTTCAGAAAGTATATAAAATTTCAGATCAGAAAGCTTTTAATTGTTTCTTCTATAAAGTTAGACATATGTAAGTTTAGTAACACAGTTATTCATATACAAGTTAGCATATAATTGCATATTTACAAATATATAAATATACAGATATATACTTTTCAAAATACAAAAACTTAATACTTTCATTTACTTAATTCTGGAAAGAATATTACCCTTAGATTGATGAACTTCACATATAAATGTGTATGCTTATATATCTGTGAATATACAAATATATTTTTGCATATAAAGATGAACTGACTATAATGGATCATGTCCTATTTATAGATAGCTGGTTCTGTCAATCCATCCATCAACAAACATTTCTTGATAATTCTTTCTTAGAGCTCAGTGATTAGAAACCTCTCTTTCTGGGCCCTTTATTTTATATTTTCAAAACAGTTGAGTTATTTTAAATATTCAGTTTAAAAGCATGAATTTTAAGGAAACCCCTTCCCTGATCAAAAAACTTCTTGCTTCTGGCACCTAGATGTTGTTCTGGTAATTTTTTGCTTTCTGTTCTCTATAGTGTTAACATGATTGTATTAGGGGAAAAATCATTTATACCTGTAGTCTTCCTTCTTTCTTAAGGACTTAGTATTGCGGCAAGGTCGACAGTTTAAAGGTAGCTCAGGCAGAAAGTCCATGTGACAGTGGCCATTTGGCCCACAAAGCCTGATCTATTTACTATCTGTCCCTTTAAGGAAACTGTTGAGCATAAAAGGGTCAGCACCCAGGCCTTAAAATGTAAGCCCCTGCACACACGCACCAGTTTCCTGAACTCATAAGACAATGGTTTTTCAGACTATACCCTACTGCCTTCTCTCTGACATAAGCAATCAATCATTATAAAGACTTTGGAGGGATAAGCAGTTATTTTGCTTAATTCACAAAAATTACTGCACGCGTTGAGGTTAAAAGGCTTAACTGATTAGTTCCTTATTGTGAGAAATCAGGACAAGGCATGGAAAAAATCAATATATATAATGTTATGTTAATTTGTTCAACAAATATATAATGAGCACCTACCACATGTTAGGTAATCGGGATAAAATACTGAATCTACAGAGTCTACATTTTAGTGAGAGAAGATATATAAAACATATTTAATAAATAGGCAAACTAGACAATTTGTGGATCTATTTTTTTCCATTGTAAAGGATGAGAAATGTGGGCTATAGTTTAGATGACCATTTTCCATATATAGCAACTCCAACTCTTACAATAATCTCTTATACTGCTATTGTTTAATGAAATGGGAAGGAAACTTTATTCTACATGTCTGGGTTTATTCATCATACTCTAATATGCTTGATTTCTGTATGTTGTTGATAAAACCATCAATGGATATTATATCTTTTTTTTTTAGTACTAGGGATCAAACCCAGGGCATGATACTTGCTAGGCAAGTGCTTTGCCAATGAGCTACATTCTGGCCTGGATATTATATCCTTTATCTGAGCCTTCTGGGAATCAGAAGAAATATCTCATGGTACTTTTTCTTATGATTAAATACACATTTTTTACCATTAAATAGTAATAATAGTGATGGTAAAGGGAAAGGGAATGATCCTCTACAAAAGATGGAAATGGTTTCCGTACTTGGGATACTTCAACTTAATTATTTAATCATGTACTATTACTATTGGCAATAAAGAATATTCACATCATTGAAAGCATAAGGTCAATTAAAAGACTTATTGGGAACTTTTTGAGATTATCCTTTACTTGGAGTCAGCAGTAGTTTTCTTTTAGTAAAAACACAACACACAAAAACAACAACAAATCCCAAAGACAAATCAAAGGCATGGCCAATCCATCAAATAAATCCAAATTATGCTAGGAGTTAGCATGTCTAGAAGATTTACACTGATGTAAATACACAGGAAAAGAGGTTCAAACAGTGCTAGTTCTAAATACAGTAAAGACTTTGTGATGGCTGTAAATGTTCAGGAACAGGCTAGTGTCTAAGCCTAGGTTGCAGCATTTCAGTTCCTATGCTCAGGAGCTTCTGCTTCAGTTAGTCTATCAACATAATGAAAACAAAATGTCCTCAAATTCAACAGCTTTGAAAAGAAGGAATCAGTAATTGCTCAGGAAGGAGGAATTCCAGGCAAAATGGCAAAGAATGTTTTGCTGTTTTATGAAAAGAAAAGGGAGGAACAAATATCAAGTGTTTGTAGATTCAAGCCTTACAAATGGCATGATTTTAGATTTTCTCAAGTGATCTAAGTTTAGATCTTTTCAAGTAATTTCTCTTTATTCCACATAGCTCTATAAAAGCAATTAAATAGAATATAACATTCAAAGTTTATGTTTCAAGTATAACACCGACAATACTGTGCATATTTTGCTATTATAAAGTTGTTCATTGAGTCAATTAATCTGGCCTCTTTTATATGTTTGGCATCAGTCAAGCTGGAAGAATGCTGAGGAGGATAGAGGTAAATGAATAGGAGACTAGAATAAGGATGAATGGTCCTATAGTAAATATCTCGTGTAGCCCCTGATGATTAAAGGACACATATGAAAGAAACAAAGGATATAAAACATAAACAATGTTGCCAAAATATTCAGACACCCTAAAGAGGGGGAAGCAATTAAGTAAATACCAGATCTAGCAACATAACTTGGACCATCAGCACCACATCACTGATTTTAAAATTAACAAGCATTTAAGTTCATTGCTCTGTATACTTTGGGAAGCAAGGTCTTCCATGTAGTTGGGTTCCCTAGAAAAGGTTAATGCAATAATTTTGTCCTGTCCTGGAATCTGAACACAATGATCTACAATAGTAGATCAAAAGGGGCAACTTCAGCTTCTTTAATAGTTTTGCTAATTGCTGAATAATAGGATGAAAGAAAAAATACAAGATAGCTTTCACATGAATATAAAAGCATATTTTTGAGAATATCTTAAAATATTTAAAAAGATAAAAATGTTTCTGTATAATTTTTCACTGTAACATTGCAATCTCCCTTGTAATAAAAAAAAAGAGTAAAAGTAAAAGCAAAACTAAATAAAAAACAAAATTAAACAAACAAAAAGACCAGAACAAACCATGAGTGAGAGGGTTCCGGAAAACTTCACAAATTCTAACTGCTTTTACTCTGTTACATTGATTTGGTATAGCAACATTAGAAAACCACCATTAGGATTCACTGTGCACAACAAAAAAGTGCTGAAATGTCAGCAGAGTATACAGCAAAAAGTAATGGGTTCTGAACTCCTGGTAGTCAAAAATGATTTTGTTTCAAATTAGAAATTGATTTTTTTTTGGACATAAGCCCTTTTTGGGCTTCTAGCTTTGGTACTTGGACCCAGGAGAGATTAACTACCACCACAGCCAAAGGCTGGTCTGATGATACCTTTCTCAAAGTGTCTTTCCAGTTAATGCTTTCTAATGTTGCTGTGATCTTAACTAATGGCATAGTTATTTGTCTCTTTGCTATTGCACTGTATTTTTTTTTCCATGTTGGCATTTTATTTCAGTGCTGACACACTGCATGAATTTGTTGACAAGCTAGCAAAAGTCTATTTAGCCTTACAGTATAGCTACCAGACCAGTTCTCACTGGTTGTCATTCTCCAAAGTATAATGACTAAGAGAAGATAAGGATGAAGTGAGGACTTCCCATATCTGAAAGACTATCTCTCAAGAAAGGAAAGAAAGGGTGCTGGTAGCTCACACCTGTTATCCTAGCCACTCAGGAGGCTGAGATCTGAAGACTGCAGTTCCAAGTCAGCTTGGGCAGGAAACATTGTGAGACTTATTTCCAATTAATCACCAGAAAACTGGAAAAGGCACTGTGGTTCAAAGTGACAGAACCCTAGTCTTGATCTGAAGAGCTCAAGGACAGTGCAGCCCGAGCTCAACCCCTCAACCACAAAACAAACAAACAAACAAAAGAAGAAAGTTCTATTTTACACAGTTTCAATTTGGTTTTTGGTAGCAAAGTGTGATAGCTAAGAAACTATTGGGTCATCTTAAGATGGAAATGTGCAGAAGATTTTTCTTATGTCAAAGAAAACATACTTTTGTCTCCAATTATGGAGTCTCACTTGTGAAGTTGGGACTAATTGTCACTTTACCTCTTAATTACCTGGGAGAGTATTAATCAATTTCTAGATTAATTATAATTAAAACCAGATGTCACAACAAAGCTGGAAACTGTTAAGAAAGGCAGGTAGAAATATACAAGCAAGTTTTTCTCACAAAGCAATGTTCCACGCTCAAATAAATAAATTTAATAGTGGCTAGAGGTAAAAAGGTAGGTAAATATTAGATGATAAAGCTATGTGAGGGCCGGGAGTTTGGCCTAGTGGTTAAAGTGCTTGCCTAACATGCACGAAGACCTGGGTTCGATTCCTCGGTACCACATACGTAGCAAAAAGCCAGAAGTGGTGCTGTGGCTCAAGTGGTAGAGCTCTAGCCTTGAGAAAATCCAGGGACAGTGCTCAGGCCCTGAGCCCAAGCCCAAGACTGGCAAAAAAAAAAAAAAAAAGCTATGTGAAAAAAAAAAAGGTACATAGGGAATTGGAGTTAACAGTTGTGAAAAGGCAAAAAGATGAGTGTTTACAAAGTCTGAGGAGAAGGAGTACAGATCTCTTCAGCCCTCAACCCTTCTTCTGTAGAATGAGGCTCATTACTTCCCAAGTTATACAAGAACCATTCCAAGAACTTACCTTTTTGGGGTTTGCTTGTATCTGTTTTTGGACACACCCACTGGGCATCATCTTCTATACATGACTGAAATCCAACCGTCTTCTTCTCCCTTCTATTCTCTTTACTGTGTGGAGAGTCTTGGTACTTTTTAAAGGATGCTGAGTTTGCAGATGGCCACTCATCACACTTTAACGTTAATAAACTGAAAGAGCAAAAATGAATAAATTGTACAGCATACGAAAAGGGATGTGGGGCCAGGAGTTTGGCCTAGTGGTAAAGTGCTTGCCTAGCATGCACGAAGACCCAGGTTAAATTCCTTAGTACCACATACATAGAAAAAAGCCAGAAGTGGTGCTGAGGCTCAAGTGGTAGAGTTCCAGCCTTGAGAAAGCCCAAGGACACTGTTCAGGCCCTGAGCATAAGCCCAGGACTGGCAAAAAAAGAGGGATGTGTAACATACAAAGATAATTAAATGCAATTTATGGCATCGAGAACTTTCTTTTTCTTATATTTTTTTACTTAGGTATAGATTGAACAATTAGCTAAATGGCTATTTTAGGTCTTGCCACAATAATTTCAGAGGAAAAATGGTCTTTATTGTCAGAATCATATAATTGGAGTTGGAGAAATGAGACTCAAACCTATGAAATTGCTAAGTCTCAGAGTGACTTAGAATATCTACAGGAATTAAAAAAAAATGACACCTGCACATCTAAAATATTTTCCAAACACGAAAAATGGACAATAGGGATTAAAATATCACCAATGTACCACAAAATGTGTTTGTATTTTTCATTTTTCAATTGTATCTTCCTAAGATTAGAGCAAGATCAGAGTTTCCATTCTAAACTAAAACTTAAACCACACGCTTGTCCGTTTAATGGAAAGGTTTATAGTACTATTATCAGTGAAAGTGTGGGGACAAAAGCTCTTTAATACACTATTGAAATAACTGCAATTGACATGGTTCTTTTGTAGGTGATATGCCAACATAAAATAAAAATGTACTTTCACCTTAATAATTCTACTTTTTTGTGTGTTCTGGTACCTAGAATTGAGCTTAGGGTCTTGCTCTCTTGCTTGCCTTTCCTGCTCACAGCTGGCACTTTACCACTTTAGTCATGCCTCCAATCTGGCATTTTGCCATTTAACTGGAAATAGAATTTTGCAGACTATTCTGCACCAGCCAGCTTCACACTGAGTTTCTCCAGGTTTCAGCCTCATTTGTACTTAGAATTACAGACAATTCTACTTTTAGGAATTGATTCAAGGCTGGGCACTGGTGGCTCATACATATAATCTTAACTACTCATGAGTCTGAGATCTGAGGAATGAAATTAGAAGCTAGCCAGGAAGGAAAAAAGCCAGACTTTTATCTGAGCTAAAATGTAAAAAAAGCTGAAGATCCCTGCTCAGAATTCAAGCTCCAGACCCAACACTTAGTCACACACACACACACACACACACACACACACACACACACACACACACACACACACACACACACAAAACGATAGTTACTTCAAAACTATTTGCCATGGTGAAAAAGAACTAAAGGCAAACACAATAGAATATCTTATCACTTATATTTACATTTACTTTGCTTTTTTTTTAAAGCATGTGATAGGAGATCAGCAGAAGATGGTGGTGGTTCAGTGTGAGTCTTTCTGAGCTCTCATCAAGATACCAGTTCTAGCATCGTAGGGGAAAGTTCATACCCAAATATCGATCCTAAGTAAGCTTTAGCACCACAGAGATCTCAGTCAGAGAGGAGAAAGGCAGGAATCTGGTGCAAGAAGACAGCATGGAGCGGCGCCAGCCTCTCAGAGCCTCCATGGAGACAAAGCCTCCCTCCAGAACCTGAGCAGATAGCACTTCTCGGCAGTGCAGATCTGCCGGCTCCAGACAGAGTCAGAGAGAGCGTGCCCGAGCCCAGAGCCATCACCTGGCTGTGGCAGGGACCTACCAGCTTTACGGGACCAGAAACCCCAGTAATTTTGTGAGTACCTCTGTGGATGTTTCCACTTCTGCTCTAGGAAACCCACTGGGAAGGAATCTGCTCCCCCACAAGCTGAAAGCAGCGCCATCTTGACTGCTGGCAGAGACACTGCCAAACCAACTGGAGCCTGAGAAGTGGTGCTGGCAGCGCCATCATTCAAAAGGGCAAAGGCTTTCCCAAAGGCAGCATAGCTGGACGTCCACCACTAGTGCTAGTGGAACTTCCTCCTCCTGGGTGGGGTAGCACGCCTGGTAAACAAAGCTGCTCTCAGCTTCACAGGCTTTTATTTTTTTTCTGCCCAATCAAGCAAATTGATCAGAAAAACCACAAAGCCAAAGAAAAAGACTTTTTGAAGTGTTTGGATTCCGAATTTAGTGGAGATACAAGTTTCCTATCCCGTCCCCCACCAAAAGAACAAACTGAAGAATACCCCCTTTTTTTTGTTTTGTTTTTTTCTACCCTTTTTCATTTGCATTTTTATGTGTTCTTTTTTTTTTTTTGGCATTTTACCTCCACCTTTTTTTGTTTTTTAAGGTTATGATTCTTTCCTTTTTCTTCCCCCACCCCGCCCCTCGCTTTCCTTTTGCTATTGTGGTCATTCCTAGAAACATAGTGACAGCACTGGGTACAGACTGGATACATATAATGATATTTTTTATTGATACAGCCACCTGCTTTTTAATCTCTGGGCTCTTAACCCTAGTATTTCTTGTCTAAGAACTCACAATTGTGTGGGATCTCCCTCCTTTTTTTCTTGTCATTCTTGTTTTTCTTTTTTTGTTTATTTTTATTTAAAAAAAATTTTTTTATCATTGAACTCTCCTATATATACCTTCTGCTTTTCTTTATATATTGTTCTTATTACTCTTGTTATTTCATAAGTTTTATCTTATTTTTCTAAATCTTGTACTCAACTATTTTACTTTTCTACCACCTTTGGTCAGTTATCCTTACGCTATCCCTTTTCTTCATTACTATATTAATCTTACACTCCTACATTACTTTTTTCTTACCTCCCTACTTGTCTTTTATACTATTTTTCTATCTCTAGTCCTCTGTTCATCCTTCAACTTTTATAATGCATAGATCTACAGTTGATGGTTGTTGAGCAATACTGTATGTCCTGGTGTTCAATTATACTATAGGCCCAGAGGAACTTAAATACAATAGAGATTGGATTGAGGGTTTTTTTTTTGGTCATAAAACAGTGACTGGTGATGGTATTAGATTTGTCTGTAAGTGCACAAAAAGAGAGAGAGTAATAATACCAATCTAAAATTGTGAACATCTATTATCTGGCCAGCTACAGAGCTCTAGGTTGGTTATATCTTAAAAACTGTGATTTTGTACAGTCTTAATCTTGCTCCCATTTTCAAATGGGCAGAACAAGAAACTCAAGAAAAATGGCAAATCAAGGAATAGCATCTCCCATCCAATATAAACAGGCAAAGGAGCAGTCAATGGCAAAACTAGAGGAAAGTCCTCTAAATGTTATACAAATGCACCCGATAAACACGATTAATGGAAAGTTTGAAAACATACAGAAAGAGATATATGAGGAAGCCATATCTACATGAGATGAAACCATAAAGACGGTGATACATGAATGTGAGGAAGCCATAACGGAGGCCATAATAAAGGATTTACAAAGAAAAAGAGATGAATTCATAGAATCCACAAACAAAAAGCTGACCAAACTCCAACAACTGTCCAATGAGAGTAACGCTGCTGAGCTAAACACTCAAATGGAAATCAAGGAGTTAAAGAAGTCCACACACAATCTAAAATAAGAGATGCAAGGCATCAAAAATGAGCAATTGGAAGGGAGGGCGAGGAAGAATAAAGTAAAAAGAATTGATAATGCAGAAGAAAGAATCTCCGGGGTTGAAGATAACCTAGTTGGTATACAGAAAGAACAGAAAATGAGTCAAACCACATTTAGAAAATATGAGAGAATGCTTCAGGAGGTCCAAGATACAATTAGGAAGCCTAATTTAAGGTTAACTGGTATTGAAGAAGGCCTGGAAAAGGAGGTCAATGGTGTTGGAAATATATTTAGGGAATCATCTCAGAGAACTTCCCAAATATCCAGAAGGGCAGGCCCATCCAGATACAAGATGCTTTTAGAACTCCAAACAGACCTGATCAGAAAAGGACATCCTACCCCCACATTATAATCTGTACAGGATCAATAGAGACCAAAGAAAGGATCCTAAAAGCAGCCAGGGAGAAGAGAACAAACACCTACAAAGGAAAACCAATCAGAGTAACCACAGATTTCTCAGCAGAGACCATGCAAGCAAGAAGAGATTGGAAGGATATATGTCATGCGTTTGGGACAAATAACTACCAACCAAGAATACTGTACCCAACTAAGCTCTCATTCATAACTGAGGGAACAATAAAAACTTTGCATTCCAAGGAAAAGTTGCAACATTATGTAGCAACCAAACCAGCATTACAGAAAATTCTCAAAGATGTTCTACACACTGAAAACCAACACAAACATGATACTGACAAAGAAATGGCACCCAAAAATCATACCAACTAAGTACTGCAAGAAATGTCAAGCTGCAGGCCCTAATGAAAGCTTTTAAAAATGGCAGGAACTAGTAAATATTTTTCAATCCTAACCCTGAATATCAATGGACTTAACTCTCCAATTAAACAGCATAGACTGGTTGGATCAAAAAGCAAGATCCATCATTCTGCTATCTTCAAAAGACACATCTTGCCCCCCAAAACAATTTTTTGAAAGTGAGAGGTTGGAATAAAGTTTATAGCCTATAATCAGGCTGGAGTTGCCATCCTCATACCAGATAAAATAGACTTCAAACTAAAATTAGTGAGAAAAGACAAAGAAGGTTATTACATGCTAATAAAGGGATCTCTCCTCAAGGAGGACATAACCATCCTAAATATCTCCACACCTAATCCCG
The DNA here is from genome assembly GCF_031878675.1 of Megascapheus bottae. Lineage (NCBI taxonomy): Eukaryota > Metazoa > Chordata > Mammalia > Rodentia > Geomyidae > Megascapheus > Megascapheus bottae. The sequence goes on from NC_143527.1 coordinate 26,592,577, forward strand.
AAGCACTGAACTTCATCAAGCAAACTTTACTTTCACTAGAACCACATATAGATAGTAACACAGTGATTGTTGGTGACTTTAACACACCACTCTCACCAGTGGACAGATCAACCAGGCAAAAACTCAACAGAGAAACCTCAGAATTGAACAACTGTATAGACCAACTAGATCTAATAGATATCTGCTGATTACTGCACCCAGCAACATCACAATACAGGTTTTTTGTTTTTTTTTTTTTAAGCAGCACATGGAACATTTTCCAAAATAGACCACATTTTAGGGCACAAAGCAAACCTGTTCAGATTCAGAAACACTGAAATTATTCCCTGCATTCTCTCAGATCACTAGGGCATCAACTTGGAACTGATCCACCAACAAATACCCTGTAACCCATGGAGATTGAACAACACATTGTTGAATCACCAATGGGTCATCGAGGAGATCGAACAGAAATTCAACAGTTTATGAAATTTAACAAAAAGGAGCACACAAAATACCAGCTCCTTTGGGACACAGCAAAGGCATTACTCAGAGGAAACTTTATATCTCTGAGTGCTTACATTAACAAAATTGGAAAAATCTCAAACCAACAATTTAATGTCCCACCTTAAGCTCTTGGAAACAGAGCAACAAATCAACCCTAATCCTAGTAGAAGGAAACAAATTATTAAAATCAAAGCAGAACTAAATGAATTGGAGACCAAAAAACTTATAGAAAGAATCAACAAAACAAGGAGTTGGTTCTTTGAAAAAATTAACAAAATTGACAGACCCTTAGCAAATCTTACCAAAAAAAGAAGGAAGCACACCCAAATAAACAAAATCACAAATGAGAATGGTAATATCATGACAAAATTACCAAGATCCAGAGCATCAAGAGGGAATACTTTTCAAACCTTTATGCCAACAAATTTGAGAATCTAGAAGAAATGGATGAATTTCTAGCCAATATTAACATACCCACACTGAACCAAGAAGACCTAATCCAACTAAACAGACCTATTTCAAGCACTGAAATAGAAATGGCAATAAGAGACTTTCCATCCAAGAAAAGCCCAGGGCCAGATGAATTCATAGCTGAATTCTATAAGGTCTTCAATGCAGAGCTCACACCAATACTCCTCAAGCAATGGTGGCTCAACATACACAAATCAATTAATATAATTCAGCACATCAATAGGAACAAGGACAATGCAGAAAAGGCATTTGACAAGATCCAACACCCCTTTATGCTAAAAGCTCTGGAGAAACTAGGAATCCATGGAATATTCCTCAGTATAATAAAGGCTGTGTATGACAAACCCACAGATAGCATTATATTTAATGGCAAAAAGCTAAAGCCATTTCCTCTAAAATCAGGAACGAGACAAGGATGCCTACTCTCTCCATTCCTCTTTAACATAGTATTAAAATTCCTAGCCAGAGCAATAAGGCAAGAAGCAAGCATAAAGGGGATCCAAACAGGGAAAGAGGAAGTAAAACTTTCCCTCTTTGCAGATAACATGATTCTGTATTTAAAGAACCCTATAGACTCTATTCCCAAGCTGCTTGAGCTGATTCAAAGCTTTGTCAAGGTAGCAGGATATAAAATTAACCCTCAAAAATCAACTGCCTTCCTATATGCCAACAGTGAAAGGAATGAGGCAACAATCAGGAAAGCGACTCCTTTTGCAACAGCTTCAAAGAAAATAAAATACCTAGGAATTAACTTAAGAATGTAAAAGACCTTTTTGATGAAAACTTTAAACACTGAAAAAGGAAATTAAAGCAGAACTGAGGAAATGGAAAAACCTCCCATGCTCCTGGATTGGAAGAATCAACATTGTGAAAATGACAATCTTGCCAAGGGCTATCTACAAATTCAATGCAATACACATCAATATCCCAAAGTCATTCTTTAAAGAAATAGAAATGGCAATCCAAAATTTCATAAGAAATAATAAAAGACCTGTATAGCAAAAACAATCCTCAGCAGAAAGAACAGCGCAGGAGGAATGTCAATACCAAACTTTAGACTCTATTACAGAGCTATAGTGACCAAAACAGCTTGGTACTGGCACAAGAACAGGCCTGAAGACCAATGGAATAGAAGTGAGGACCCAGATATTAACCCACAGACCTATGGCCACTTTGATAAGGGAGCCAAAAAAATAGAATGAAAGATAGACAGCCTCTTCAACAAGTGGTGCTGGCAGAACTGGTTAAGTAAGCACCTGCAGAAAACTAAAGTTGGATCCTTCTTTGTCACCCTGCACCAGGATTGACTCCAAATGGCTCAAAGACCTCGAGGTAAAAGCAAATACACCGAAAACTTTACAAGAAAGAGTAGGAGATACACTAGGTCTCCTTGGCACAGGTCGAAACTTTCTTAATAAGGACCAAGAAGCACAACAAATCAGAGAAAGTCTGGATAAGTGGGACTTCATTAAACTGCAGAGCTTTTGTATGGCAAAGGACATAGCTAGCAAATTAACTAGAAAGCCTACAGAGTGGGAGAAGATCTTCACTAATCATACAATGGACAAAGGACTCATATTTAAAATATATCAACAGCTCAAAAAATTGAATCACTCCAAAACTAATGTCCAAAGAAACAACCATCCCATCAACTCACCTCTATAATGTGTGTGTGTGTGTGTGTGTGTGTGTGTGTGTGTGTGTGTGTGTGTATACATATGCAGGAATTTAAAATATTTGTAAATTTTCACTTAAAATTTTTATTAAGTCAGGGCTCTTTGTTCTACCCATTATATCTCCTTATAAAATTTCTTTAGTTTACCTTTGTTCCTCAAGATGTATTTTTGGGAGAGATGTTAGTGTTACACAATATTTCCATCTCCCCATGTAAGATGGCAGCCCTTGAATAAGCCTGATTTCTTTCATACTAACTCTCATTTCCAAAGTATTCACTTTCAAATAAATGGTGAGCAACTGGACCTGGGTCCAATAATTTTTACAATGTATAGAAAGGAGTGGGAGAACACATTGTTTGTGAAAAGGGTGGGGATAAAAATAGTTTATTTTCTCTGAAAAAAGTATTTCTCAAAAATCTTGGAGGACGCGGGATGTCATGCCTATAATCCTAGCTACTCAAGATGCTGAGAACTGAGGATCATGGCTCAAAGCTAGCCTGGGCATGAAAGTCTATGAGACTCTTATCACCAATTAACCATCAGAAAGCCAAAATTGGCTCTGTGGGTCAAGTCGTAGAGAGCTAGTCTTGACCTGAAGAGCTCAGGGGTAGTGCTCAGGCCCAGAGTTCAAGCTCCATGACTGACCAAAAAAAAAAAAAATCCTGGAGGTAAACTGCCCTTGCCTAGTTTATACCATGTGTCGGATCCCCAATATATCAAAAAATCACGAGAGTCTATGAGAGGGAGGTATGATATATCTCTGAACAAATATACTGTCCAAAACATGAAGGACTATTGAGCTGAACACAATTAAAAGGGCCAATTGCAGGAAAATTCCCTGGCTTCCCTGTTCTATCTGACTAAAACTAGACAGGAACCTGTAAATGTAAAGGATATCCTCCTGAGCAAAAAAGCTCATGTTACCCCATTTCAACCAAACAAAGTCTGACCAGTATAGACAACCTCAGACTCTTCTGTTTAAAGATGACATCAGACGAATATACATTAGCAGATTTTATTAACTTGCCTTGATTTGTTTTCTACCAACTTGCAAATCTTAGGGAATAAATAACTTTTTCCTTTGTCTTGTGGTTTCTCTAAAATATTATTATTTACTGAAAATCCTAAGCCATTTCTAGGAATTACTTATTTCTTAGATGCAGCCCATATATGTATGAAATATATGTATTAAAAATTTACATGTTTTTATTTTGTTAACCTGTTATTTCTTACAGGAATCAGTTCTACATAAGGACTTATGGGAGCTAAAGAAAAAATAATTTTCCTATAAAACTCCCTACCCATTTTGGTCTAGGCTATACCTTCTGTGATGAAACTTTCCTTCTTCTCAGTGACAAGAACTCCTGATGGGCCAGCTTCCACATGTATCCCTCCTCTTCATTCTGTTCAGGCTTTAATATCTAATGTCTACTTGGCATCATGGAAGTCCTCTGGACTATGCAAGAGCTTTGATGCAAAACCCCTTCTCGCTATTCTAGGCATTATACATTTCCACATAAATTTCAGAGTAAAAATAGTATTATGTTACAAGTAAATAGGTTAGTGGCATGTAAGTATATAAAAATGCATTAACTGAAATATGGTAGATTCTACGGAAAACTCAAATAGTGTAATTCCTTAGAAAACCAAAATCAAAACTCAGCAAAATAAAACACTGGGAAGTTGGTATTTGAAAAGGGTCAAGGAGAAAGGGGTAGATAAATGAAGAGAGGAAGAAAGCAGTCAAGAATTCAATGTATATCCTACAAAATTAAGAAGAATGAGGGAAAAGAAGGGCAGAGGAGGGATGGATGACAATGTTGGAAGGAGGGCCATTGATCAAGATATACTGTCTGATTTGGTTATTTGAAATAGGATAGGGAAGGGGGGAAAAACAAGAGGAGGGGCGGGGTGGGGGGAGGGAAATGGGGACCGAAACATGAGAAAGAGTATCAATGTTTGTGAGGTAATGCACCTTCTATCTGGTGAATATAATGTAACCTTTTTATTAATTACAATAAAAATATATGTAAAAAAAGACATATTGTTTGCTTCATTAAATGGCAACTCTTTTGTATAACTAATTAAATAATAAGAAAACAGATAAAACCACATGCTGATATTTTGACTGAAATTCCATTTTTCTTAGTATTTGTGTGTGTGTGTGTGTGTGTGTGTGTGTGTGTGTGTGTGCCAATGCTAGGACTTGAATTCAAGACTTGTGGTCTTGCTTGGTCTTTTTCACTCACAACTGGCCCACTACCCCTTGAGCCATGCCACTAATCATTGTTTTATGTTGGTTAACTGGAGATTCTCTTGAACCTTACTTAGCTTTGAACCTCAGCCTCTTGAGTAGCTTACAGGTACAAGCACAGGCTGCTTGTTTGGTTTTTTGAGTCAAGGCTTTCCTGTGTAGCTCAAACTAGCCTCAAATTCATGATCTTGCCTCAGAATCCTTAGTGCTGTATTCTAGATATGTATTTTACACTTTTTATGCTACTATAAATTTGTTTTTCTGTTTTGCTAACTACTATTGTTTATATAGGTATTAGATTTATTTTTCACATTAGCTTGCATTCTGTTACTATTAAACAATGTTAAACTGCATTTTTACATATTATGCAAGTATGATTTTTTCATGTAGACACTTATGTTACCTTAGAATAAAGACAGTCGTATTCACTTGTTTCCTATATATTTCATGCCTATTCTTTACTAACTAGAACTTCCTATATTATTTACCTTGGTGCTCAAAGTATCTATCATTAAAGAGCTGTAATTTTGTCAATACCCTTGAACAAATTTCGAGTTTGCTGAGAGATCCTTTTTTTTCTCTTATAATGGAAGAGCACTGGAAGTCAATAAATTTTTTGTATCTATTTGAATTACCATTTAAAAAATCTTTTTATTATGTTAATATAGCAAATTACATTGATTGATTTTCAAATATTGAGCTCACTTTGCATTTCTAGGGCAAAGCCTATGTAGTCAGTTCTATTATATATTTCTGGACTTAATTTCCTACATTTTGTTGATGTTAAAAATGCATTTTTTCATGTTCATGTGGAAGATTGATCGGTCACTTTCTTTTTTCTGATGTCTTTACCCAATTTATATATCAACGAAAGGAGATGGGAAACGTTCTTTTTCCTTCCATTTCAAATTAATCTCAAGTGAGTTAGGGAGTGTAATTTTTTTTAAATTTTCTTCTTGTTCTTTTTTTTTTTTTGCCAGTCCTGGGCTTGAACTCGGGGCCTGAGCACCATCCTTGGCTTTCTCAAGGCTAGAGCTCTACCACTTGAGCCACAGCACCACTTCTGACTTTTTTCTATGTAGAAAAAAGTACCACACACACATGTGGTACTGAGGAATTGAACCCTGGTATTTGTGCATGCTAGGCCAGCACTCTACCACTAGGCTAAACTCCTGGCCCTGGCAGTGTAAATTTTGTCATTCAGGGAGCAGTCTGTAGAGAAACCCCTCCATCCTATAACTTGGGTTGCTATGGACAAAGGCTAGGGATTCTGCTAAACATCCTACAATGTGCAAGACAGATGACTCCTAAAATAAAAAGTTATCTAACTGAAAGTCTGTAGAGGTAATGCTGATAAAACCCAGCTATAGTATCTCAGTGAATTTGTGTCCCATCATTATTATTTTTTCTTTAAAATTGGGTAGATTTACAAGTAAGTGTGAGATGTGTCTATAGTTTTATTTATAGGAAGCTGCTATATTAGAGAAAACAAATACTTTAGCCAACATAGAGTATTCAGAGTTGTACTTTTTGTGCTGATTTTATATACTGTTTTAAAAACTATCATTAATTATTAAATGTGCTTGAAAAGTTTATTTATAGCTTTTCTTAATCATTTAAAGATATCAATAGAGTTTATATTAATGCCTTTTCCACTCTCGATAATCAGTTATTCTCTAGTAGGTTGTCATGTTAAAAAGACTTATTTTGCTTATATTTCCTAAAAAACACATTTTAGCTTTGTTGTTCTACTATCTTATTTTATTTTTCCTTTTCTCACTGTAAGATTGACTGAAAAGTAGACACTACAGCGTGAAATCAGAAAGTAATACCACAAACTGGGCAATCCTGAAACAAATTTAAGTTTTGGTACAGATGCAGAGATATTGTCTTGGACTTCAAAAATCAAAAAGTTTCATGGGCTGGAAATGTGGCTGAGTGGTAGAGTATTTGCCTAGCTTGCATGAAGCCCTGAGTTCAATTCCTCAGTACCACATAAGCAGAAAAAGTTGGAAGTGGCCCTGTGGCTCAAGTGGTAGAGCACTAGCCTTGAGCAGAAGAAGCTCAGGAACAGTGCTCAGGTTCTGAGTTCAAGCTCCAGGACCAGCAGAAAAAAAGAAAGAAAAGAAATTTAAAAGTTCATATCCTAGAGAAAGGCTTTCTGTAAACTTTCTCTAAAAAAGACTAAAATCAAGATATGAGGAATACACAAAGAATATGACCCATAAGTCAACCAAAATTAACAGAAATTAACCAAACAAATGGCTAGCTGTTCATTTAGCATAGGACTCTATTTAAATCAGCTATTATAATTATAGACAGAGCCAACTGCCAATGACTAAGACCTGTAATCTTTGCTATTTAAGGAGGCTGAGATCTGGAAGACTTCAAATCAAAGCCAGCCAGGGAAGAAAAGCTTGCTAGACGCTATCTCCCATTAACCAACAAGAAGCTAAGCTGGAGGTATGGCTCAAGTGGGCAGACGAGCAGCCAAATGAACTTAAGGCTCTGAGCACAAGCCTTAGTATTTCCTGAAAAGGAAAAAAAATGAGGAAAAACCTTATGATTCTATCAATAAATGAAAGAAGAAGAATTTGATAACACTTTGATAAAATGAATTTCAATGTTATGAAGGACATGTTATGGTTTGGATGTAGTTTGTTTACACGGCTTATTTGTTGGAAGCTTTGTTTCCATGATACAGTCATATTGGGATATGTGGCTTGAACTTTCAAGAAGTGAGATTTAGTGGAAGGTCTTTAGATCAGTTAGGAGTGTGCCCTAGGAAGGGATTAGTGGGTCTTAGCCACTTTGATTCATTCATTCCTAAAGTCATCTCTTCCTTTTAAATACACACTTACTTGCTTTGGGATCCTTGCTAGAGTCAGTATTATGTTCTGGACTTTCAGCCACCAAAACTAAGCTAAGAATCTTTTTCTTTTATAAAGTTAGCAAGCTTTGAGCATAACATGTTAATGAAAAATGGAAGAAATATAAGGCATCTTCCAAGAAAGCCACTTTAACATCAGGCTTATTAGTGAATTAGTGAATACATTTTCCTTAAGGCCAAGAACAATGCAAGCAATTTTTTTCCCTATGCATTTCTACTTTATAATGTATTGCAAGTCCAAGATAATGAAATAAAGCAAGAAAACAGAATAAAAATTAAATGTTAGAAAGGCATAAACAAAGTAATTGTGAACTTGAATATAATAAGAAATCTCCAAGACAGAAAATGATTAGAACATATACATTTAGCAAAATATACACATTTAAGTATGTAAAACTAGTGTCCTTTCTATGTAGATGTGTAATTTCAATGAAAAAATGTATAAGTTATACCCCAAATTGTTATTAAGTTAATTCAAAAAGCCTTAAATAAAAGTAAACACATAAATTCTGTCAGTATTTTAAGATGTCTATTATCCCCAAATTGATTAAATAATAGAAATTAATTAAAAATATAGAAATTAACTAGCAAAATAAAAAATGTGAGGAGCCTACCATAGTTAACAGATTCGGTTTTCATTAACAGGATTTGAGCCAGGGCTGCTTGTATTCCACCTCTCTCTCTCTCCCTCCCTCTCTCTCTCTCTCTCTCTCTCTCTCTCTCTCTCTCTCTCTCTCTCTCTCTCACACACACACACACACACGCACACACATGCACACTTAATTTCATTTTGATTTAGTTTTTTTACTTAGGTTTTCATGATTTTTTCTGTGTTGCCATTGAACTACTACTGTCCTGAATAGTTAGGATTGCAGGCATGCAATACCATGTGTGCACTGCCAAAATAATTTCTAACAAGACAAAGTTGGAATCCTTATTTTATCTCATTTCAAGCTGTATTATAATGTGCAAGTAATCTTTTGTTGATGCTTTAGAGCATTTTAGAAATAAACAGGTAATGAAATAGAAATCTATATATTTTCTGTATGTATATATATATATGAATGTATGTACATTCAATTGACTTGAAAATTCATAGGGCAATTCAACAAACAAAAATGATGCTTATTCAATAAGTGATATTGGAAAAACCTGATATTTCTATGAAAAAAGAATAAAGATATAACCCTATCTTGTAGCACACAAAAATGTATTTAAAATGAGACACAGATATAAACACAGAACTGAAAGCTATACAATTAATATGTAAAACACAGGAAAGTATCTTCTTCATCATCACCAATATTAAAAACTCATGATTTCCATACAATACACAAGATAATTAATACACTAGGAAAAATTATTCATACATACTCCTAGATATTTACTTAAGAAAAAAAGAAACACTCAAATCAACTGAAGGTTTTTACACAATTGCTTAGCTGCTCCCTTCCCCTCATGTAAAAACAATCCAAATGTCCGCCAATAGATAAAGGGATATGCAAGTTCTGATATACTTAAGAAATAAAAAGCATTTCTATTTCAGAGCTTGAAAGAGGCCTGTTGAGTTGGGTTAGTTCTTCTTTGTTCAGTGTGGGTATGTTAATATTGGCTAGGAATTCATCCATTGTGAAGTGCTAGAAATCAGACTCTTGGATATTTAGGGTAGGGACTTGTAGAAGACATTACTAAAACACGGTAGAAATACTTTCTATAATGATGGATACTTTCTACATTAATTAGGCTGTCTGTTACAAAGGTATACATTGATCTGTTAAAACACATCAACTTAATGTGTGCATTTAATTGAGTAAATTACATTTGAATAAGCTTGGCTAAAAAGAAAAGAAAAAATAGAAACACTTTCACTCTTGGATATAGCAAGGTGTGATAAGTTTAATAACTCAGACAATTTAGGTTAAACTGAAGAAATCTACAGTGAGCACTGCCTTTCTACTACATACTCAAAATCTTTTCTTTTTTTTTTTTTTTTTTGCCAGTCCTGGGCCTGAGCACTGTCCTTGGACTTTCTCAAGGCTAGAACTCTACCACTTCCGGCTTTTTCTATATATGTGGTACCAAGGAATTGAACCCGGGTCTTCGTGCATGCTAGGCAAGCACTTTAACCACTAGGCCAAACTCCCAGCCCATAAAGTCAAAATCTTGTCAGAAAGATTTTCAGGAAAATGTGTACAAAAGTCACCGAGGAGTTATAAATAATATTCACTGATTATTAGACAGTGTTCTATTAATTGTTAGCATCTGTTAGAGCTGTCAAAATTGTTGGCAAAATGATCAAAATCAAGATGGCTGGAGACTAAAGCCACAGAATTTAAGACAGCTGTATAGGCCACTTTTGTTACTAAGAGTTGACTCAAACAGACTTCGATAAGTTAATATCAATATGCTACATGGGAAACAGAATGTCCCTAATTTAGGTGAGGAGAGGAAAAACATTTTCAGTTCAAGTTCAATGAAATTCTAATAATCTAAAGCACCTTGAACTTTTCTTTCTATTTTGCCTAAATCTCATATCATGATAGTTTGTCTGAGCTTGAATGGCAAATTTTAAATGTCATTCAGGACCAATTGAAAACCACTTATATTTGCATTCTTTAAAAAGTAGAAAAACATTAACCTTTTGTTTTATTGAATTAAAATGCCACGGAAATGCTGATGTAGTCTTGTGAGACTGAAATACTTTTACAAAGAAGAATAGCTGTCATTTATTAACACAAAGAACAATTACTTGATAGGATGCCTTCTGACAAAAAGCAGATTGGTATTCTCATCATAGAAAAGGCATTATAAAAAAAATCTAGCTTAGACCTCTGAGACTTGAATAATTTAAAGCTGCATTTGGTGCAATTTGAATTTTTCTTTAGGGAGGCAAAGTTAAATACCTTTAATTTGTTCTAATTATTTCAAATTTGCAAGTTAATTATGGCTGATCATTAAATAACAAAAAGGACTATCGTCTCCATAGAGTTTTACCTCCTACCCTCTGCATTACTTAAGCTAGACTTTAGTATGCATGAATTAACTTTCTAAATAATCACACGGTTTGACTAAATGGCTCAGTAAAATGAGCTCTGATCCTCAGAATAAGCATTAATGGACATTAGAAATGCCACTGGGACTCATGTTACTTACATTGTAAGTATTTTTAATGGGGCCTTATTTACTAATCTTTACATACTGCTCAAGTTAGAATACCATATAGATACATTATTCTGCTTTACTAGAGGAAAAGTCTAATCTTTGAAACAATAAAAATAACTGCCCATTTAACACCAACTAAATTCATGTTAAAATTTATGCAGGGATGCAATGATGGAACTTGACTTATTTTAGCTGCTCATCTCAACAAATCAGCCTACCAGAAATTGTATGTTGGTCTATAAACAGTATATATGTATGTGCTAAGTGATTCACATAGAAAAGGGAGGATCACTAATGATAAGGAAGCATTTAAATTTCACCTATTACTATCAAAGGAAGGATGTGTAATTTTTTGTGTGTGCTGTACAGGCGAACAATGAATGAATATAAAGCCAGATGTCATATAATCGCATTTCTTGGAACTTGTCTTAAAAATAATTTTCGTAAATATTCCAATTAAATCTTCATGCTTCTTGAGACAAACCTTGGGAATAAATATTTTGAGACCAAAGAATTAAAAAAACTATAATTTCATAAATGAAATATTCCATATATTCTTAGCTCTTTCTGTCTTCCTATTCCAGAGTCAATAATTTTTGGATATAAAATACATATTTTCAGAGTCTACTGAATGTGTCAGTTCACACATTACAGTACAAAAACCAGGAGAAAATACTTTTCAATACTGATAAACAAGCAGAAATCAGGATAAACAATAAACACACACGGTAAGTGCTAAAAAGGTAGTACATGCAAATTGCTATTAGAGTAGGAAACAGTAACAGGAAGCTTGGAAAAGGGTGAAAGGGAGTAATTAAGAGGTTGAAGTAAGAAAAGTCAGGAAAAAAGGACTAGTAATTCACAAGAATTTATTATGCAAAGATATTGATATAGTTCTTGTCACTGAAAGATGTTGATATCCTACTGGAACTTTATGCTCATTCCTTAGTTGTGCTGGGCAGCATAATTTTCTTTGGATAATAGGTAATCTAAAGCCACAAAAGACAAAGATGTATAGAAAAGAGAAAAATGTGATCCCTATGGGGTAGTTAGAAGAGCAAAATTAGTGATTGAAAATATTAGATTTAGTATCAGTCATAACTGGGTAGGTTATAAGTTCTGGATTTTTTTTTTTTGCCAGTCCTGGGCTTGAGCTCAGGGCCTGAGCACTGTCCTTGGACTTTCTCAAGGCTAGAGCTCTACCACTTGAGCCTCAGCACCACTTCCGGCTTTTTTCTGTGTATGTGGTACCAAGGAATCGAACCCGGGTCTTCATGCATGCTAGGCAAGCACTTTAACCAGTAGGCCAAACTCCGGGCCCATGGTGATAAGTTCTGACAGACTTGATTTGTTTTCCTTTCCATTCTGGTGCTTGAAATCAAGGCCTGGGTGCTGTCCCTGAGCTTGTTTCACTCAGCACTAGCATTCTACCACTTGAACCAGAGCTCTATTTCTGGCTTTTTGGTAGAATTTTGTTAGGATTACAGGCTTAAGCCACTGGCGCCCAGCACATATGTGATTTCTTAACCCGGTTATTTAAACCTTTCTGGACAGCATCACTTCCTCATCTACAAAACAAAGTTAATAATATGTATTTCTTGGGGTTATAGTAAGGATTAGATGAATTAACAATGGTGAGAAGTACAGAAGTGTTCTCAGCACATATGTACTATCTCAATGTGGTTTCCATTAGCATTTCCTATAATCGTTATTTATATTATTGTTAAGTTAGGTAACATCTGAAAGGCTTCAAACTATGTCTGGTACATAGACAGTATGTTGTTACATTCTAGGTGAATAGATAGATGCTTTTCTTGATGAGATATATCCAGAAAAAGTAGGCCATTTCTTTTTGTTGTTCTTGTTGGTCATGGGATGTGAACTCTGGGCCTGGGCACTGTCACTGAGCTTTTCAGCTCAAGGCTACCGCCCTACCCTTTGAGCCACAGCACCACTTCCATTTTTCTGGTAGCTTACTGGAGATAAAAGTGTCACACACTTTCATGCCTGGACTGGCTTTGAATTGCAATCCTCATATCTCAGCCTCCTGACTAGCTAGGATTACAGGCATGAGCCACCAAACCTGGGAAAAGTAGGCCATTTCTAAGGTAGATGTAACTGGATGAACTCTGGAGGTATTTAATTTGAGGAATCTGTGCATCATTTAGATACACAGACAATATTACCACAAATTTGAGGACAGATACAGATTTCAGGAGGGAAAAGCCTGGGACCACAGATAAAGATTTTAGAAGTATTGTATTAAAAATATGACCTAATCTAAAGTCATAGGAATGAATTAAGTTTCCCATAGAGAAGACCTATTGAAATAAGATGATAGAATTGTCACAGTAGGTAAAGGCAAAAGAAGGAAAAGTCAACAGGGAAATAATCTGTATCAAGGAGATAAGAGAAAAAAGTGTCAATAAAACGTGTGAATAAATGAGAGATAGTAAGGATACCTGTGTTACTTGCTATTAAGAAGTCAATGAATATGAGACTGAAATGTAGTAAATTGATCTGTGGATTTAGAAGGGTAGCAGTGAGCAGAGTTTTGCTTGAAAGATATAGAAAATCAGAGAAAAATGAAAAATGAAGAGCAGTTTATGCTCTCAAGAAGTGTGGGGGGGGAAAGAAAGCTCTTTGGTTAAGGCAAAATGAGTTATTTTCTATTGTTTTAAGGAGAATAATTCATGAATATCTTTATAGTTAAAATGAAATGAATGTGGAGAGGAAGAACTTGAAGATATGAGAGACCTGACACAGTGAGTGTTGGCAATATAGGAAGGAATAGGAATGAGCCACTGATGTAAGGACATTTACATTTGAGATCTTCTAAGGAAGGATCTTTCTAAGGAAAAATACCTGTCCGGTAGGTAGACACTTAAAAATATGTACTCCAGAAGAGAAGTTAGTGCATCACACAAAGATGTGGCCCTTCCATACATAACTAGAGATACAGATAAATGTTTTTAGTGAAGGTACACTTAATACCCAAAACTATCTCTAGATTTTAACTTGCTTCTTCATTAAAGAAAATGTAGGCAGAACTTCATTAGTTAAAATATCTTTATCTGGGCTGGGAGCATAGCCTAGTGGTAGAGTGCTCACCTAGCATGCACGATTCGATTCTGTGGTACCATATACTCAGAAGTGACGCTTTGTCTCAAAGTCATGGATAGCAGGTGACTTTGAGTAAACGAACTGCAAATTTAATTTTTTTCAAGTGGTGCCTATTTATAGAAACATTATCCACTAAAGGTGAGTGAGAAAATAACAAAGATGTGTAAAAGAAGAAAAGAAAAAAATATGGCATTTTAGAGGGTTTCAAAGCAAACAGTTAAAAATTTCATAACTGGAGCAGTCAGCTTTCAAGATGATCATTCATCATTTGTATGGACTATGCCCTGGCACCAACTTGACCTAGAAATCTTCAATAGTATGAAGACTTGCAGAATATAAATAAGGATAAGCTAAACTAATGTGACTGTTTTAAAGGAAAGCAATCATACCTTATTAGTTTTGTATAAAGTATAAAAGGTAATTGTTTGTACATTTTATTCATATAGTACTTGTTGCTACTGGCATTATTGTACAGTTACTAAATGAACTTTAGGTTTGAAATGTGCACCTTAAAATTAGCCTCTTTAAAATTAGCTTTCCAGGGCTGGGAGTTTGGCTTAGTGTAGAGTGCTTGTCTAACATGCACGAAGACCCAGGTTCAATTCCTTGGTACCACATACACACAGAAAGTCGGAAGTGGTGCTGAGGCTCAAGTGGTAGAGCTCTAGCCTTGAGAAAGACCAAGGACAGTGCTCAGGCCTTGAGCTTAAGCCCAGGACTGGCAAAAAAAAAATTAGCTTTCTACATGTGTATAGCCAATTCTGCCAGCACCATTTTTTGAAGAAGCTGCCTTTTCTTCCATTGTTTGTTTTGTTGTTGTTCTCTTATCAAAGAATAGGTGGCCATAGGTCTGAGGGTTTATTTCTGGGCTTTTAGTTCTATTGGTCCTCAGGCCTGTTCTTATGCCATTACCCAGCTGTTTTTATTACTATAGCTTTGTAATAGAGTTTGAAGTTTGGTATTGATATTTCTCCAGACTGCTCTTCCTGCTAAGGATTGTTTTTACTATTCATGGTCTTTTATTATTTCAAATGAATTTTTTGATTGCTTCTTCAATTTCATTAAAGAATGAAATATTCTTATCTCATATTCTTCAATATGAGATATTGGGATATTGATGGGCAATGCATTAGATAGCCTTTGGCAATATTGTTAGCAGGGGATCCCAATAGCCCAGTTGCAGTTATTTCCATGTTTTTCTTTCTGTGTATAGTTTTCTGTACCTTTTGTCTTGTATAAAAGCTTATTTGATCCATGGAAGGAAAGGGAATCACAGAAACAGCAGGACAAAGCATGTTCTTTTTAATCACTATACAATTATTACATAAAATTACATCAAGAATCACTTACAGATAAGAATATTTATTTAGTCATTTTGGGTACCAGTACTGGGGCTTGAACTCAGGGCCTAAGTGCTGGTCATTTGTTTTTCTTTTTTCTCAAAGCTGAGGTTCTTCTGCTTGAGCCATAGTTTCACTTCTGCTGATCTGGTACAGATAATTAGGACGAGAGTCTCACAGACTTTCCTGCTCAGAGTGGCCTTGAACTGAGAATCTCTTGAGTGGCTAGAATTATAAGTCTGAGCTACCAGAACCCAGCAGAATTATTTTTCTAGTTGTATGGCATAGTTTTACAGCTTAAGTTTCTTTATCTTATTCATATCTTGATATTTGTATAGCTATTAGATTTTAAGGATCTCAACAGTCTCTTTACAATAATATATAGGTTTATATATGATATACATAAATATACAAAATATGTTATAGCCATATACCTATACATAGTATATAAAATGTAAATGTTATAGCCATATGGCTATAGATTTAGATATAAAATACTTGCATAATTTCTTATCAATGATGTCACATCTACATAAATCTACTTCCTTAGGATCATCGAATAACCTTATAAAACATCTCTTTTAGTCAGAAAAGATAATAGATTTCCTTGGTTCTATATTAAAAGTTACTTTAAAGATTCCATTTTTTTCCTTTTTTTCACAACCTATTTTTATACTTGTTAAGTGGTTGTCTGTATAATCTAACGACAATAATTAATTTTTTATTCAGTGACAGGTAAATAATGCTGTCATTCTAGTTTCCTGCACCTTTTAAAAGCTGACTGATGTATCATACTGGAGAAGTTGAAAGCAAACAAGCTAAAGTTATATGGAAGATGAGCTTAGAGTAGAGGACAAGTCATTACGAAGTGACTTGCTGACTACTCTCCTGCTGGCATTATGTTCCCATGACATTGAGCACATGCTGACAATGTATGTGAGGTCTGTTTTGAATTGCTTTTCTATGAATGGAGCACTCTGCTGTCCTTTTTGTAACTAAGTACACAATGCAAGTGGTGCATCTTACGACTTTGAAACCATGACTTTACTATATCAGGAGCTAATCAGCCCCAAAAGGTGTCAAATATAAAGTGTTGGCCTTAATAATAAACTCTAATCAAATCTACATATAGTTGATTCAAAAATGCATAGTTCACTTCCAGCTGGCTAGAAATTTATTTGTTGTATATCCCATTTGTACGTTAGCTGTAAATTCCATTAATAGATTTCTTTCTCTTCTCTTATCCTTGTTTTTTTAAAAAATAAATTTATGTGTTAGCAAGTATGAAGATAAGCTTCTGCTTCCTGAACTACCCTTTCCCTGCTGCAATGGTGTCATGGGACATAGGACAGCAATATCATTATTGCATTCCCATTGGACTTACACATTTCCCAAATGGTAGCTGTATAGTTTTTCAGGGTTTGAGGGTGGAGGATGGACCATCTTGTCTGCTTCTTTTCTAGAGTTTGGAATGTCTATAGTACATAAAGGCATTAACTTGTCTTGTACAGCTCTGTATATATCTTGGAAGCTGAGTTATATTCTATACTATGTACAGAATATAAAAAGCAAAAGAAGTTTGCTTTTGTTAAAAACAAAAAAGAAATTTAGTTCACAGAAATGATGTATAGACCCATGCTTATGGAATTTACTAATAGTCAGTATATTCCCACACTCCTGAAGTAACTTTCTTGAGAGAAGAATGCAATGACATTGTTGGAGACTTAGACACAGTGTCTGTCAGGTGGAAGTATTTTGTGGCGCTGAAAAGAAGTCCACCAAGAGGCTCTGAATCATTGCACAACATATGATGTTGCTTCTTCTATAACTAAGATTCAGTGACTCAAGAAAAAAGAGCAGTAATGGGAATGGCCCTATTCACTATTACTTGCAGTGACTAGAGATACTATTTCTTCTCCCAATGACTTTAGGGTCACTGGTCCTAGTTCTAAAGGAAAGAGTACTCCTAGTAGGAAATACAACAATGATTATAGTTGAGTAGATGTTGACACTGCATCCTGGACATTTAGGGCAATCCATGTCTCTGAGGTAGTAGACAATAAAATGAGATATTTTAACGCTGGTGATTATGATGATCAAGAAGAAAATAGGTTGTCATTCACACAATAAAGAATATGCCTAGAATATAAAGGATCTTTTGCAGAGGCAAGAAATATCAGGCCTGTGGTCTGTGTTAAGCCCACAAAACCATTTGATACATGACAGGGCATATATATATGATTCTTGTTGACTGCCCAAAGTTGTTTGCTTGTATTAATACCTGCATTCCCCATCCATGATGTTATTATAGATATCAAAATGGCCCTTGACAGAAAAATGGTTCCCCAGCCTTACAGGGTAGCTCTTAGTGCTATATGCCGTGATGAAAGGCAATGGGAAACTACAACAGGCAGAACCACTAAGTGTCCAGCCCCTTCAGGAATGGAAGTCAGGATTACCCCACCAAATAACCTTTGAGCTTGGTTACTGATTAGTTCTGACCATGTGGCTACTATGCACAGACAACAGGACTACAGTGATAATGAACATCTTATATTGTTTGGAGCATGTTAATATGTGCAGATTAACCAAATATCTTTTGTTACTTTACTTTTTTATTCCTTATTAACATAAAAATAAAATGCATCAAGAATTTACATTTCAACATTTTACACTTCTCCTTGCGGAGAAGAATAAACAAGGAAAGGAAAAGCATGTTTTCAGTGGTATGTAGGATAGTTGTATAATGTTGGGCAGAAATATGGCATTTTATTGTGTTTATTCAGAGATTAAAGGACAAGTAGAACAAGCTGACATGTCATGAGCTGTGATGGTCTTTTCTATCTATCAATTTGGCCACACTAAATCTCCAGTGAATCAATTTACTGTGGGTGCAACTATGAAGAGATTTTTATACATGTAACTAAACTATACAAAATCCTGGGCAATCTGGAGGAGGTTGATTCAGCTTCTTGACAAGCTATAAGCCCATCAAGAACAGAATTATATTCTCAGATTCTTTACAAACAAAATTATACTTAGGAAAGATATCAGTCTAAATTTTCATTTATATTTGTTATTATTCATTTCATATTATGCTAAAAGAAACCTTCAGTTATCCTATCTATCCAGAGTGTTCCTATATACCAATATTTCCAGAAATAAAAGAATACTCTTGCTTATGAAATAATGTACACGTCCATTGTTTGTTAGTATATTTATTCTATATATATTCAGTTGTCCAGAATCTAAAATTTAAAAGTTGAACTATCTTTTGGCAGTTAGAAAAGAAATTTAAAATACTGCTAATTTAAAATAAAAATCTTTATAAGATACACAAATTTTGTAATCTTTCAGAAGGAACCATTGGGACTTCTGAAAATGGGAGTAAATAAGTTCATCTAATAACTACTATGGTTAAACCTCACGTTGCCTCTATTTATTCATATATACATGAAAGTTTTATGTATCACTGTGATTTATTTTTTTGCCAGTCCTGGGGACTGAACTCAGGGCCTGAACACTGTCGTTGGGCTTTTCCTGAGGGCTAGTGCTCTACCACTTGAGCCACACCACCACTCTGGCTTCTTTTTTTCTATGTATGTGGTAGCGAGGAATCGAACCTGGGTCTCTGTGCATGCTAGGCAAGCACTCTAATCACTAGGCAAAACTCCTGGACCTGCACTGTGATTTTTTTTAATGTATGTTTTAGCTTTCATCTACTTTGCCTCAATTCTTACTTCACCCTCTTACTGAATAATTGAATCTAATGGGAAAAAAAAACAAGTTGTAGAAATGGAACACCATAATATGTTTGCACATTCCTTTCATAGAAAATCTTAAATAGGATCTATTTTATCAACTAGATCATAATATCTAGTAACTGCTATTTGGATTCTGCTGAAGTACTATCAAACAAAAGTCAGAGCTGTCAATTTATTGACCGCTGTTGAAAGAGTGCTAAAGAAGTTGTAATTTCTAATTAGTGCTTTAAAAAGTGATAACTTCTAAACAATTGACTTTCAAGTCTACTGTTTTTCTCTATCTGCTAGTAAATAGTGTTCACCTTCTAAGATTCTAAGACTATATTGTGATAAGAAGCTTCAGGTTTCAGATTGCAGCATGATAGGTAGTTACTCTAAGAAGGAACTAAACTGGAATAAATCTAGAAATGAAGCATAAATGTAAGCACATTAAACTGGCAATGAAACTTTCAGTTTCCCAATCCCACTAACAATTTTGGCTAGGTTTGCAAGAGCATTAGTGCTTAGGGGGGAGTGGAGAATATGGTAACAAATTCAATGTATATTTTACAATATTAAGTGAGGGAAGGTATTGGTTGGGAGAGATAGGTGAAAAAGATAACATTGATAAAACAAATTTCATTCATAACTTGATTGTTCAATGGCAACTCCTTTGTACAAGTACCTGAAAACAATAAAATATTTCTTAAAATTAAACAGTGACTGAGAAAAACCACTATTCTCCTTCCTGTGCAGCAGATGAAGATTTATACAACCAGTTGTAGCAGCGATATTTTTCTAGGAAATTTCCCTAATTCCTACCAACTATACTTTCTACTCTACCACTACTACTCATATATAAATCAGACTGTGAGAAAATGCTAGGCAGTTAGATAATCTATTATCATTTAAATGTATGAAATGTCACCTTACTCCATTGTATAAATATTATTGCACATTTAAGGATTTCCTACTTTTTAATTATTATGAGAATGATGCTATCGTCATTCATATATATACGTATATATGTATATATATGATTGTATATTACTTAGGAGTAGACTTCTGAGTAGTTTGGTATGCTACATTTAAGTGACAATTTTACGTATTAAAAATTTAGGGCCGGGAGTTTGGCCTAGTGGTAGAGTGCTGGCCAAGCATGCACGAAGACCTGGGTTCAATTCCTTGGTACCATATACATAGAAAAAAACTAAGTGGTGCTGAGCTCCAGCCTTGAGAAAGTCCAAGGACAGTACTTAGGCCCTGAGCTCAAGCCCAGGACTGGCAAAAAAAAAAAAAATTTAAAATCCAACAATTATTGAGACAAAAGTTCTGAAGAAGCAAAGGTGGTTGTGTTTTATTTATTTTTATTTTTTATTTTTCCAATCTTGGGGCTTGAACTTAGGGCCTTAGCACTGTCCTTGGGCTTTCCCCAAGACTAACGCTCTAACACTTAAACTATAGCACCACTTCCAGGTTTTTCTGTGTATTTGGTACTGAGGAACAGAACCTAAGGGTTCATGAATGCTAGACAAGTGCTCTACCACTAGGCCATGCTCCACATCAAGGCAAGGGTTTTATACATTATAATGCAAAACAAGTTGAGAGATAATAAAAGGTTCCTGAATCTAGTCACCAGCAGCCTCTGGTAACTATCACACTACACCCAACTTCTATGAGTACCAGCTTTTAAATATCTTACATGAATGTGCTATGATCAAGTATTAAAAAGCAGGCACACACAACAATGGAACAGAATTTAGTGCCTAGTAATAAACTCCAGATATGTATGTATATATATATATATATATGTATATATATATATATTTTTTTTGCGGGTCCTGGGGCTTGAATCCAGGGCCTGGGCACTGTCCTGGGGCTTTCCACAAAGCTAGCGTTCTACCACTTAAGCCACAGCACCACTTCTGGCTTTTCTATGTATGTGGTACCAAGGAATTGAACCTAGGTCTTTGTGCACGCTAGGTAAGCATTCTACCACTAGGCCAAACTCCTGGCCCTCAGATATTTTTTTTAAAGAAGCTAAGAACACACATTGGCGAATGGACTGTCCTCTATAAATAGTTATGTGAACTAGGTATTATATGCTTAACGGTTAGAATCAAATCTCTTACTAGTTATAAAAAAGAATCAATTTAAATGGATTAAAGATTTCAATGAAAGATCTGAAACAATAAAATTATGACAAGAAAACAAAAATGCTTAGGATTAGCAGTGGAATGGGCTAGAAGTTTAAAGATAAGACTCCCATGTACAGGAAATAAAAACAAAAATTGACAGTACCAAACTGAAAGAAGCTATGCAGTAAAGAAAACAATTATCAGAATGAAGAGAGAATATATAGAATGGAAGAAAATGTCCAGGATATATAAAAAATGAAAAGAAAAAATGCAAAAGCAGAAACCAAATGATCTAATGACAATTCTCTAAAGAATACATGCAAATGATCTGTAGGTGTGAGGGGAAGTTCACTAGCCTGGTACTTGGTCAACCTCTTCAGGAACACTCTTCTTTCTTATACACAGTATTCCTTAAAGTTTCTCAGAAATGAATACCCAGTCTCAGAAGTGAATAA
The DNA here is from genome assembly GCF_031878675.1 of Megascapheus bottae. Classification (NCBI taxonomy): domain Eukaryota; kingdom Metazoa; phylum Chordata; class Mammalia; order Rodentia; family Geomyidae; genus Megascapheus; species Megascapheus bottae. The sequence goes on from NC_143527.1 coordinate 26,614,315, forward strand.
AACTCATCTTCATCACAAAAATCATTAATTTTTTTCCTTTATATCAACCAAGCCACAAACCTGAGGCTTGATACATTTAAACCCATTCATAATCTTAACTTATTTTACTAATTTAATATTTAATTTCACCTTGCTTTTGGTAAAATTGAAACATATCAATTGACAGTCCTCATATACATTTTTTTCTTTCCTTTAGTGTCCCTCCACGTCTCTACATAGAACACAATACACACACACACACACACACACACACACACATTCACTTAAGTGTGTGAGTATTTGAGGTAAGAAAAATAAGTATTATCCCAGTCTTACCAAAATTCTGTCTTATCTTTAGGACTTATTTCAAATTTAATTGTTCTAGAAACCCTTTTTTTCTTTCCTGTTTCCTCTATTTTGTGTAAATGAAGAAATTTTGTGTATTTGCCTTACTATCATATTATAGTATTTGAAGGTAGTGGCTTCCCAACATCTTCTGCAGTACTCAGCAAGTTTACTTATTCATATTTATATTTTTTTCAGTACTGTGGATATCAGAGCCTCATGTTTTGCTAGGAAGTTCCCTACCATGGAGCTACATGCCTAGTCCCTGCTTTTAAAAACTGTTGATGTTTAATAAAGCTTTGGTTTTTATTATTATTTGAAAATACAAAAATAGATTTTTAGGATTACTAAACTTAGGTTTATAAAACTCATCTTTTCATAGCCAATAAACAACAAACAAAGTATAAACACAGAGGACATATAACTCACAATTAGAGTTGTAAGTTTTTAAGTCATTATCATCTTTCATGTGATAATTAACTTCCAATGGTTTGGCTCAGCTGTGTCCTACTATTTGCTCTTTATTTGTCATTAAGGTCTTACATATTATTTATTTTCATCGTATAGCATTTATGCAGGAAGGCAGCAATGTAAGCTCCCTTGCCTGTGATCCTTCCCACAGATAATAGAAAATAAATTGCAATTAGATTTTGGTAATTGTATATAATTAACTCAAAATGAGCTGTTAATTACAAAAAATATGTTTTCCCTTTCTCATTATCTCATTTATTTTAGCTCCAAATTCTTAATGCCTCACTTGAGTAAGTTTAATATTTTAAACACATAATGCTGTTAATACTAAACTAATTTAAATTTCCAAATAAACAAAATTTAGCTTAAAATTAAATTTTATCTAGGGAGTTGTCCTATTAAAGTCGAAGAGCTTGCAAGGTAGAAAGAAGGTCATTTTCATAACAGTTCTCTATTATATGATCTAAAAGCAGCAGGCATTCTAGTTTGAATAATTCTACACAGACTAATCAAGGCAGTACAGTAGTCTCCTCTGATCCATCTCGGCCTTTTCTTGGGTTAAGTGGAAACTACATTAGTTCTATAGCCAACTGAATCAAGGATATATTGAATTTGTTGTCATTAACTCTTTTAAACTCGCATTAACTTAAGAACTGTTGTGAGAGACTAGGCTTTCCAATGATTGCCAGGCATTTGAAGCAACAGCCAGTTTCTTCAAAACTTTTTTTTGTTGGTCCTGGGACTTGAACTCTGGGCCTGGGCACTGTCCCTGAGCTCTTCAGCTCAAGTCTACCACCCTACCTTTGGAGCCACAGTCCCACTTCTCATTTTCTAGTGATTAACTGGAGATAAGAGTCTCAGGGACTTTTTAGTGCCTGAGCTGGCTTTGAACCAAGATCCTCAGATCTCAGTCTCCTGAGTAACTAGGAGTACAGGCATGAGCCACCACTCTTGGCATCTAGGAAGCACACTCTTAAAAAATAAAGGTTTAAAGTTTTGGGTTTTTTTTTCCCAGAAGTATGCTGGAAGACAATTTTTCTGAAAAGCTACACATAATCTTAACAGATTTTTGGCATATTTATTTAAATTTATGGTTTACAGGGTCAAATGCTTATACTGGAATGTTTGTTTCAGAGCATTCACCACACCAATCACCCATAGTAACAAAAATACTCATAAGTTGTAAGAGAGATTATAAATTACTACAACTTTTTGGGAAATGAAAAGGGCATCGCCTATAATAATTTACCATTTTCAACTCTATCAATATATCCTTACCAATTTCATTTTGTGCCATATTCTTAAAAAAAAGGGTTCCAGGATACAAATATATATACATATATACATGCTTATTATAATACTGTGTTTCTGTATTAAAGAACATGAAAGCACTTGAAGGTCCAGCAGTAGAAAACGTACTCAATTATGATATATATATGTATATATTTACTGCATTAGTGTGCATTTATAATAGTTAGCATTTGTATTAGCTTCTATTATAGCCACAAATGAATAGGTTTAAACAATATACATTTATTAATAATAAGACTCAAGTCTGACATGGGTCTTACTGAGCTAAGTGGGTTACCAGCTATGAGACAAAAGGGCTATTTTCCTTTCCAGAGGCCATGTGGAAAAGAAAACATTTGCTTAACTCATCTAGATTGTTGGCAGATTTCAGCTCTGTACAGATGGAGGACTGGGGACTCTACTTCTTTCTGGTGGTCAGGTAAGGACTCTTCTTGGTCTCCTACTTAAATGTATTGGCCTGTGACTTTTCTCTACCTTCTAAGATAGAAAAATAAGTTTAGTCCCTTCTTTGCTTCTTAGCTCTACTCCTGGTCTGTAATTCTGACCTAACAAGAAAAAATTTCCCACTTTTTTTTGGGGGGGTGGGGATGTCCTAATCCTTGAACTCAGTGCTTATGTACTGTTGCCACAACTATTTTTTTGCTCAAGACCAGCACTCTACCACTTGAGCCACAGCTCTACTTCCAGCCTTTGGGCAGTTAATTGAGCTCAGAGTCTTACAGACTTTCATGCCAAGCTGGCTTTGGACTTTTATCCTCAAATCTCAGCCTCCTGAGTAGTTAGAATTATAGTCATGAGTCATTGCCCAAATTCTGTGATTAGACTGGGCCTATTCAGAGAAGTCAAGATAATCTTCCTATCACAGGTCATTTGCTTGCTCCTATATGCAAAGTCTTTTTCCTATGTAAGATAAAATATTCAGAGTTTATAGGCATTAGAGCTTGCATAAATTTTAGAAGAGAAATTATTCTGGTTAGTATAGTGCTATTATCTGAAAATCTGATAATCATTTTTCCTTTTTTTCTCTTTTAAACATATTTCTCCTGAAACTTACCATTAAATCATGCTTAGTGTGACCTGATTATTTTCTAAGTTTTGCTATACAGTAATTTCATTCTGAAATTTTCCTATCTATAATCCTGGAATTTTTTTCTATGCTACTTTTCCCTTTCCTACGTTGTATGTTATCCTCTTTTTTCTGTTTATATTCCTTTATTATGTTGAAACATGTTCCCATTTATCCATAATAACAAGATAAATCTAAAACTACTAGACATATAAAGGAAAATATGACTAAAAGCAAAAGCTAATTAAAGAATAGAAACTCTGACAACCCACTGTTAGAATAGGCAAATAATTTAAAGCAGCTATTATAACCATCTGATGAACATGAAGAAAAATGTTTATGAGAAATAAAGTAGGAAATCATATCAAAGACATAGAACTTATCAACAAGATCCAAAAGGAAATTCAAAAAAAAATCTGAAACTAAAAAATAAATTAAAAGATTGAAAAAAAAATACTATGTACTATGTTATTGCTCTTTTGCCATCCCTTGGTTATCTCATATTGTTACAATTTTTCACCTTGTTATCTGACATATTTTGTATGTGCTTAATTGGTTATTTGAAATTGGATAGGGAAGGAGGGAAAGCAAGATAAGCGGGGGACCATGTCATGAGAAAGGGTATCAATGTTTGTGAAGTTATGCACCTTCTATCTGGTGAATATAATGTAACCCTTCTATTAACCACAATAAAAATTATTTAATAAAAATAAAAAAATAAAAAAGCAGTCAAAGGTAAACCAATAAAAAGTGTTAATAGGGGTTAGAATTTGGCCTAGTATGCACAATTCCTCAGTACCACATACATAGAAAAAAGCCAGAAGTGGTGCTGAAGCTCAAGTGGTAGAGCTCTATCCTTGAGGAAGTCCAAAGTCCAAGGACAGTGCTTAGGCCCTGAGCTTAAACCCAGGACTAGCAAAAAAAAAAAAAAAGTGCCAATAAAAACAAAAAAGTTGGGGCTGAGAGTTTGGCCTAGTGGTAGAGTGCTTGCCTAGCATGCATGAAGACATGGGTTCAATTCCTCAGTACCACATACATAGAAAAAAGCCGGAAGTGGTGCTGAGGCTCAAGGGCTAGAACTGTAGACTTGAGAAAGTCCAAGAACAGTGCTCAGGCCCTGAGCTGAAGCCTAGGACTGGCAAAAAAAAAAAAAAAAAAGTTCTCCATTTTTTGCTTTTTTTTTTTTTTTTTTGGTCAGTCATGAGGCTTGAACATTTTAGCTCTAGGGCTCTACGACTTTGAGCCACAGAAGCACAGAGCCACTTCCAGTTTTCTAGTGGTTATTGGAGATAAATCTCACAGACTTTTGTGCCTGTGCTGGCTTTGAATTGTGATCCTGAGATCTCAGCCTCCTGAGTAGCGAGCATTACATGTGTGAGTTACTGGTGTCTGTCTAAAAATGTTTTTAAAACATAGAGTACCAGAGACATATAAGAAAAAGTCTGTAGGCCTAATATGCATGTAATTAAAATGCTAAAATAAAATAGAAAAAATAATTTGAAAAATGACTAATTTCTTAAAATTTCTTAAGAAGAGACTTTTTTATTTGCCAGTACTGGGGTTTGAACTCAGGGCCTGAGCACTATCCTTGGGCTTTCTCAAGGCTAGAGCTCTACCACTTGAGCAACACCACCATTTCTGGCTTTTTCTATGTATGGAGTACTGAGGAATTGAACCCGGATCTTCATGCATGCTAGGCAAGCACTCTACCACTAGGCCAAACACCCAGCCCCCAAAGAGAATTCTTAAAATAAATAGTAACTTGGCAATATGAATCAAAAATCTTGAATAGGGAAGGTTGCTAGTGACTCACTCCTTATTCCTAACTAGTCATCAGGCTGAGATCTGTGAACTGTAACATAAAGCCAGCCTAGGCAGAAAAATCTATGAGACTCATCCCTAAGTACCAGCAAAAAGCCAAAAGAGTAATAGAATGCCAGCCTTCACTGAAAAGGCCAAACAAGAGCAAGAAGCCCTCAATTCTAGCTCCAGTATCATCACACACTCACACACACACACACACACACACACACACACACACACACACGCACACACAAAAGGATTTTAAATAGACTTATACGCATTTTACTAACTTTACTTGTAGGAAATTATACCAAGAACATAGGTAGAGATAAAATTTTTAAAACAGAGAAATATTCTTCAAGGTGTAATAGCAAAATTCTGTATTATAAATTATATTTTTAAGATAAATGTAAAAACTGAATTGCAGACAATAGATTTAAGAATTGAGACACAGTTGCCACATAACAAATATTTGCTCAGTAAACGAATAAATTTTCAGAAAGATTTAATAAAATCCGAAAATATGATATGATGAGAAAAGTAAATAAAAACTCTTTATAAACAGCATAATCCCTAATATTCAATAGCCTATACTATCAATACAATGAAATATAGAAAAGGATCCACATAATTATTTTTGGGAGGTACGATTGCAAATTTTACTTTTCATATTTTTCCATATTTTTCAAAAATTTGAGATGTGATTTATATAGTTAGAAAATGGTAATACCCACTATTCTAAATATGTATATGCTTAGTCTTCTTGCCATCACCTAGCTCCCAGGTTTACCTTGGTGCAGAATCACTCCCATTCACATCCAGATTGAGCTCTCCGGTTTTAGTAAACACTTTTTCAGCACCCTTGCTGGGCTTAAATGCAGCTTGTGTTTTTAACCTGTAAGAATAAATAGAGAGATTTCTAATCCCAAAGAGCCTGATGGACAGAATGGTAAACTTTGGAAAACCATACTCTTCTATCTAGACTCAATTATTCTCACACTTAAACTCAATCTGTAAAAAATAAGTAAGTAACTTTGGAAAACCATACTCTTCTATCTAGACTCAATTGTTCTCACACTTAAACTCAATCTGTAAAAAATAAGTAAGTAAGTGCACAATTTAAGCTCAGAAAGACTGAAGAATTAGATTCAAATTCATAGCATGTGTGTGTGTGTGTACACGCACACACACACATTAATTTCAGAATATACACAAATAATCATATTAGTCTAGAGGAGTTCCTTATTAGGAAAGTGTTGGAGTTGGTTGAAAATACAGGTATATGAAAAATAATACACTTTCTCTGGAGCTTGAATTGGTTAGAATGTAATCTGAAAACTAAAAATTGTAGATGCTGTAGAAGCATTTTAAATATCTTATGTAGAATTTGAAGTTTTTTCTCTATTCATGGCTAAGCAAGTATATTTTTTTTGCTACTATGCTTGCTAATCTTTTGTTATCATAACAAAATACTCTTAAGAACTTAAGCTAGGAAGGATTAATTCTGACTCATGGCTTCAGAGGTTTTAGTCTCTAGCTGGCTGGCTCCATTGCTGTGGTTCTGGGGTGAGACTACGACAACATGGTGAAGAAAATCCTCTCATCTTATAGCAGCCAGGAAAGAGGAATCAGGGACAAGGTATATTTTCCAAAGTATTCTATCCCAGTTCCTAGTTTCCACTATCTCCGGATGATAAGGCTTATCTCCAAATTCATGCTTCAATAATTCCATGCTGTTCATTTGATATTTAACTATAGAGTGAAACTATTTATAACATAGGCTTGATAAGATCAGGTCTTTCTTACTTAGATATTCATCTCATAAAGTTTTGTGCACAGTAGGGGACTCAGTAAAGTAAATGTTCACTGAAACAAGGAGACTTAAATTATTTACAGAACTATACAACAAACAATAAATTCTAATGTTGTGCTTACCAATAACTCGAAGGTAGTTAGGTGGGAGGGAACTAGACCTAAAAATTTTAAATAGTTAAGAGTTTTAACTCTGCTGTAATGAATAAATATGGTATAGATAAATAGAAAGGTAGAGTGAAGATATTTAAATAATTGAAAAGTATATGGAAATGTTCCTCATATTTCTTCAAAAAAAAATAAAAGAGTTATAAGGAGACAAATGTGCCTTGGAAAAATTTCTTAGAAGAAGTGGAGAAAATGAATAGAGAGATGATTATAGATTATAAAATGTTCTTCATACTAGGTTGAATACACATAAACTAACAGAAAAATTTCATGAGTTTTTAAATTTCAGAAGTGGCACAATAAAGGAGGATATATTTGAGACATATTCTTGGAATATGATACTATGTGCAGAAAGTTGAATTCCAGGTAATTTTTAAGAGATAAAATTACATAAATCTAAAAAGCGGGACAGAAAATACCACAATTGCCAGTCTGGAATCTGTATGAACAGTGATACAGATTAATTAAATGGATAAATTTAACTTCTGAGTTTTATGCTGTACCATCTACCAATGGTAGACAAGCTTATTTCCATGGTGTAAGGAATTCAGAAAATGAAAGATGAAGACCCTCCACAAAAAAAAAAGAAGTCTTGAGGTAGGCATAGTGAAACAGGCCAGTAATGACAGTACTCTGGAGGTTAAGGCAGGAAGAATTCATGGGTAAGGCCAGTGTGAGCTACATATTGAGATTCTAGCTTCAAAAGCCAAAAATGTGAGCTTTTGGTTGTCTGTGCATTTTGATTTTAGTTTCAACTCCTTGATTGAGGAAAATTTCATTTTAGATCTAGAGCTATAACAGACAAATGGAATGGTGGAATTATGGAAACTGTAAAAGATGACAAGGCACTTCAAAGAAGTCTGACCAGTTCTCAGCCAGCCACTGTCTGGTAGTTTGCTTAAGACTGAAATTGTCCCAATGTAAAAGACTTAGGTTTTCTTAAAGCAAGTAAGTGAATAATGCTTTCAAACCATAAATCTTACCTATCCAAGATGGTACTAAAGTCAAGGAAGAGAACTGCATAGAGGATGTAAACAAACATAGTCAGCTTAAAAAAGAAAATTAACACAGAGAGATCTGGACCCAGAGAGGAGCTCCTGTCATCTCAGGTGAGTAGTTAGCTGGGATTACAGGTGTGAGCCACCAGTGTCTGGAAAAAAGTGTAATTTAAAAAATAAAAATAGCTGGGCGTGGTGGCTCACGCCTATAATCCTCATAATCCTTGCAACTCGGGAGGCTGAGATCTGAGGATCACAGTTCAAAACTAGCCCAGGCACTAAAAGACAGCAGACTCTTATCTACAATTAAACACTAGAAAACCAGAAAAAGTGCAAGTATCTCTGTGGCTCAAGGGATAGGGTGGTAGGCTTGAGCTGAAGAGCTCAGGAACAACACCCAGGCCTAGGGTAGGGCAGTAGCCTTGAGCTGAAGAGCTCAAAGAGAGCACCCAGGTCCAGAGTTCAAACCCTACAACCGACAAAAAAATAAAATAAAATAAAAATAGTAATAGAATATAATAGTTCATAAGAGTTACTGCATGAATGAAATATGAAAAGTAGCAATTATCACTTGTTTACAGAGTTCATATGCATTCTATTACTTATTAAAGTCTCTAGACATTTATTGTTTTAGGACTAGATGAAGTGGATACATTAGACCTGTGCAGTCCCAATCCTATTTATTACACTTGAAGGTAGATAGGAAAAGTAGAAGAGACATAGAGGAAAAAAATGTGTGAGTTTCTTAGACTTTCTTTTTGCCTTGTATACTTTGAATACTAGAGATGTTGGCAGCCAAGAATCACCAAAAGCATGAATGAAAATGTTGGGTAGTATGCAAGTGCATGCAAATATGCTAACTGAAATATGGTCAATTCAAGGAGTATTTCAGTGCAATTCCTTAGAATATCATTTCAGCAAAATAAGCCACCAGGAATTGAGTACTCAAAGAGCTGGGATGGGGTCAGAGGGAAAAGGAGTATAGATAAATGGAGAAAAGGAGGGAGGAAAATATCAACAAGAATCCAAAGTATATCCTACAAAATTAAGAAGAATAAGAGAAGGGGTAGAGAGAAGCGGTAGGTAGGAGAAGGATGAATGTGAATAGTGAAAGAGGTGACATTGATCAAAATATACTGTATTCATGAACTGCTTTGTTAAATGGCAATGTACAAAGGTACAACCTCAAGACAGTTTTATCTATCTATCTATCTATCTATCTATCTATCTATCTATCTATCTATCTATCTATCTATTTTTGTGGGTCATGGGGCTTGAACTCAGCCTGGGTGCTGTCCTCGAGCTCTTCAGCTCAAGGCTACTGCTCTACCCCTGGGCCTGGGTGTTGTCTTTGAGCTCTTCATTCAGCTCAAGGTTACCGTCCTACCCTTGAGCAAAGCTCCACTTCTTGTTTTCTAGAGGTTAGTTGGAGATAATAGTCTCAGGTCCTTTTGTACCGCAGATGGCTTTGAACCTTGATCCTCAGATCTCAGCCTTCTGAGTGGCTAGGAAAGCCACAGTATCCGGCTTTCAGGACAATTTTAAAAAAAGAAAAAAAAAAAAGCCTGGTCTTTCTAGTCCAAAAATCACAAGAGAAGGCAGTCTACTAAACAATAAGTGTTATAGTCAAGTGTTACAGGAAAATAGTTTTTAATTAGCACTAATGAGACATCAAACAGCTAGGCCACAGTAGTATCAGAGAAGGTTCTCCATACACAGAATGAAGGAGATCTCAATTTGAATGAGAAAGGCCAACCAACAGAAGTCAATTCCAAGATAACACAAACACTGGAATTATCTAATAAGAATATTAAAACACATAACAGAAATACTTCAAAAAGTACTTCTGACCACGCTTGAACAAAACAAAGTACAAACCAAAGCAACCAACCAACCCAAACCCTACAAAAATCACCAAAAAGAAATAAACACAAAGAAGAGCCCCACTGGAAATGTTATCATCATTTACTCTGAGATGATAAACACTCTAAAAAAACTAAAACAAAACAATAAACAAGCAAGAAAACCAAGTAAGCAAACAAACAGGAGAAAAGTTCAACAGTTCTTTTAAAGATCTTTCTCCTACGTAATTTCTTTTGACACAATTCTAATTTGCTATTTTAAAAAACTGTTACAGCTGGGTGCTGGTGTGTCTTATGCCTAACTGTAATCCTGCCTACTCAAGGAGCTAAGATCTGAGCATCACAGTTAAGAGAGTGTAGGCAGGAAAACTCTGTGAGAATTAATATTGTGAAAATTAAAGTTTTTATATTTTTTATAAGGACAAAAATTGATCCTAAAATTTGCTTGGAAACCTTAATAAATAGACTCTGAATAACAAAATAATCACAAGCAAAAAGAATGTTAGAAGTTTTACAATATTATACTAGAAATTATATTAGAAATAGTATTTAGTATACATCAAATTATACTAAATACTTCCAAATATACAGAGCCATTATAATAGAAACAATTATACTTGCACAAAACAGACATGAAGACTAATGGAACAGACTAGGAAATATACAAATTAAATCACACACATAGATATATAAAATACAAAGGAGTCAAAAAGATACACTGAAGATTCCAGGTGCCAGTGCTGTCACAGGTGGTATGCACCTAGATCAAGGCAAGATATAAAGAACCTCTGCTTCTTCACATCTATTATGGTATTTCATACTGTGTCCACCCTCCAAGCTACAGATAATGCTAAAAGGATAGCTCGAACTCACCAATTGTAATCCATTCGAGACTGATGGAGCTGCTGCTGTTTTAAGAGAAGCTTTGTCTCTTGTTGAGCCAACAGATGCTGAAGGCGCTCTTTTTCAATTTCCAGTTCAATTTTCTGAAGCAGTAGTTGTTGCCTTCTATCTTCTGAGAGTTGCTTTTTGATATCAATTTCGCTGGATTGCAGTGCCCCTCTGGCATGCATGAGAGTTTCCCAAGACAGCCCACAATAGATGCATGATTCTGGATGTGTCCTAGAACACTGAGGGGCCCTGCTTGAGGAATGGCTTTCATAATAAATATGATCTTCAATTTCAGAAAGCCTATGATTACAACACTGACTAGAAGGAATAGGCTTGAGGTGTGAACATCCCTTCATCTTTAATTCTTCTGTTGCAGATTTTTCTTTTGGTATTGTATCCACTGGTTTTCTTTCTGAAGGTTCATAAGAACATATGGTCTCTGATGGCATCTTATCTAGACCTTCTTTGGGATGATGCAGGATTATCGGTTTCAAAGTATTATTTCTAAACTCCGTAAGAGATTCTGAAGCTGAATCATGGTTTGCAGACTTAGGCCTTTGTTTAGTTTGATAGTAGTGTGGTCTGGCTATGTTCATATAGGAACCCCCCAGTCCTATAGATGAAGACTGGACAGTGCTTTTCTTGTTGCTTACCTATGAAGAAATACAATGTCACTTGTCAACAACACAATAAAACAAGATTTTCCTTTCTGCTTTTCAGAAATAAATGATATATAAGGATGCTGTTTGGAAACTAGCCCAAGAAGGAAAGTCTGTGAAACACTTGATTTTTTTTGTTTGTTTGTTTTTTTACTAGTCCTGGAGCCTTGGCAACTGTATTTGGATCGTTTTTGCTCAAGGTTAGTACTTGGCACATAAGCCAAAGCACCACTTCCAGTTTTTTGTGTGTATGCAGTACCAAGGAATCAAACCCAGAGTTTCATGCATGCTAGCTAGGCAAGCACTCTACCATTACGCCATGCTCCTAGCCCTGTGAGACTTACCTCCAATTTACTACCAACAAGGCAGAAGTGGTGCTCTTGCTCAAGTGGTAGAGTGCGAGCCTTGAGCGAAAAAGCTTAGGGACCAAGTCCAGTCAATGAGTTCAAGATTCAATCTAGAGTACTGGTAGGTATACAAACACACACACACATACACTAATAAACATTCACATAGCTAAACCACAGTTTCAAAAGCTACATGCATTTTCTAACAATCTAGGTTAGCAAATTCATGAAAGAATGAGAGAAAGACAGTGTAACTTATGTTCCTCAAGCAAGATCTTTGATTATTTCAGGAGTTGTAAATAACAAAGGTTACATAAAACCAACTTTGAGAGGAAGCAAAACCTTTAAATGTTAATGTCTAAAAACGTTGACTTTTGAAATCTGAGCAAGAAATCAATTCAGTTACCTTAAATATTCTTTGGTTGGCCATTATGCAGGATCAGATTTTATGTAAAACACATCACCTTATAAGGAATACTTTACTGCTAGAAATTTGTTGAGTTTTTACAAGTATCTTTACAGAACATAGATAAACACTTCCACTTTCAAAAAACACAGTTCTAATAAAAAGTAATTATTTAAATACAAAACACTTAATTTTTGATACAAATATAAGTGATTTCTCAATTAAGCTATTCAAGTGGTTATAGTCTGATAGGCAGGAAACAGTTGTAAATTATTGCTGACAGGTGAATAGAGTAAGCTTTTCCAACATTTTAGTCTTAAGCCTATTGTATCAGAGAGACCACAAATTAATCTGTACAGTTAGTCTCAAATGCTAGCATGCATCAGAATTACCTGCAGGGCTTGCTGAATGCAAAATATTGGCTTCATTCCCAGAGTTTCCAACTCTGTCTGGAACAGAATCAGATCATTTGCATTTTTAATAAGTTCCTAGGTATCGTTGATGTTGATCTCAAATCATACTTTGGGAACTACAGGTCTGTATCATGGAATGTTTTCCCCTCTTATGACTCTTGACCTTGGCCTTGGAAGACTGACTTATTATATTTAGGTAATCACTGAATACCACTGATGTATTGAAATTATTATTATAATTATTATTTTTTTTTGCCAGTCCTGGGCTTGAGCTCAGGTCCTGAGCACTGTCCTTGGACTTTCTCAGGCTAGAGCTCTACCACTTGAGCCTCAGCACCACTTCTGGCTTTTTTCTATGTATGTGGTACCAAGGAATCGAACCTGGGTCTTTGTGCATGCTAGGCAAGCTCTCTACCACTAGGCCAAACTCCCTGCCCACTGTACTGAAATTATTAACCAGCCTTTCTTTACAATGTATTTCAGAAATACAAATTCTAGAGGTCCAACTTGCAACAGTCTATTTGAATGCAGATGTTGTATGCGTTAAGAATGAGCAGCATACTCATGAAGGTGGATGTTTGAAATAAACAAAGCAACAAAGAAATTAATGTCGAGAAAAGAATCGTAATCAAATTGAGTTGATGGGGGGCATAAAATTCTGAAGATTCTTCCAGTAACAGTCCTCTAAAGCCTAAAGCTTGTCTTTCAGCTTAGTTTTCTGGCATGGCAAATCAAAGTTACCAAGTTCCATTACTTAGCTAAGCAGCTGTTATTTCTTTAGGCTGTCCAGAGTATATAACATCTGACACAAGAGCTCAAAGGAACAAAGTATCCACCTTTGGAGCAATCTCACATGCCAATATGGGCTTTTCTGAAAGGTAAAACCAAGACAAAGAAAGTGGTCAGACTTTAATAGTATAACATTAGAAATGTCCTTTATAGCTTCAATCAGCAATCTTCCTGATTTATGTGCCTCCTAAGTAGCTGGTATTTTGGTTATGAGCAAACATTACAGGCCCCACTTCTGAGATCAGAGGACGCGGATCAAGTCAATGAGGAACACGCAGAATACTTTGTCTTTTCTTAAACAATTTTTTGTTATTAACTAGTACATATGGTTTACGATTGCATAAGTGAGGTTATGAGTATAATGCTTCTTAATTAATGTCATCCCTTTCTTGGTTATCCACGTTTTCCTCCTCATCCCTACCTTCAAGTTATATAGTTTAGTGTTTACACACTGTACATTGAACATAGTGACGCATTTGCTCACCTCACTTTGCTCCCTCCACTTGTGTGACCCTTCACTTCTCATTCCTTCCCAAAATAGGTTTCCACTTCCTGGTACTTATTTTGCTAAACAGTTCATTAGTTGTTCCCAGGAATTACACTTTCGACTCTTTTATTTTATTTTATTTTTATTTTTTTGCCAGTCCTGGGCTTGAGCTCAGGGCCTGAGCACTGTCCTTGGACTTTCTCAAGGCTAGAGCTCTACCACTTGAGCCTCAGCACCACTTCCGACTTTTTTCTATGTATGTGGTACCGAGGAATCGAACCCGGGTCTTCATGCATGCTAGGCAAGCACTTTAACCACTAGGCCAAACTCCCGGCCCCTTTCGACTCTTTTATTAAATATACCAACTTGTAGTCAATTTGTTTGTATCTTTAGGCATAAAATTCTGTATGTTATCATATATGTCTGTATTTTAGATCCAGCTTTCACATGAGGAAAAAAAATGCATCATTTGTCTTTCGGAGCCTCACTTACTTCACTTACTTTTTTTCTAGAGAAGACCTTTCCTTAATCAGTTGTTGGGTGTGCTGGTGCATGCTTGCCATCTCAACTGGTTTAGGCACATGCCCATGGAGGAAATGAGACCCTAATCTCAAAAATAATCAATGCAGAGTTGAATTAGAGTCATGGTTCAATAGAAGTACATAGAAAGTATTTCTATGTAAATAAGATTGAGCCATATTTGGGAAGAGTTATCTTCAAAGAGGACATGCAATCTTGAATAGCGAAAAGATTATAAGCTACACAAAACAAGTTAGTCCTTGAAATTTTTTTTCATTTAACTTTTTTAAAAAACATGGACCAGTTGTCAAACTGATAGAAAATACGTAATGCAACAGCTGCACTGTGTGGCCTGCCAATGTCTCACCCCCAATAAATGTTCATTCTCCCCCATGCAATTAACTCTCCTATACTGGCAGATTTTGCTACAAGATCATCAAGGTAGATTACTTTCCAGTGTTATGAACTAAATACTTACAGGTGTTATATCATCAGTTATAACTTACAAACTTTTGCATTCAGCAATACACCTAGGCAAATGAATCATCTAATTTATGAATTATTTATAAGAAATTCACAGCATGCTCCTGGCATCATCCATGGCCTTTTTCAGGTCATATGACACCAATTAGAGCTGAATTTTAAATTATTCAATAACCTGAACTCTCTTGTCATTTAACATATAGATATCAATGCAGTAAACAAGTTAAATCTAATGGACCCTAGAGGTTTAAGTTCCTCCACAGCTCAGCAGCAAAAGCTGTCAGCTACCAAAGGAGGAGAAAATAACAGAATACAACAGTCAAACATATTTGCAAGGCCCTAACAACTTATTGTAGTTCCCACAAGGACTGTGGCACAACTAGGGAATATTGAATCTAAAACACATTAAAGTTGATAATTATAAGATTTAAAAGATCATAGAAGATGCATGGCATGTAAATGAAGGAAGATGCACTGCATGTAAATGACCTGTGCCATGTCAGGTCCTAGGTTATATACAACATAGAACTGCCAACATTTTCAGTAACTACCAGACTCAGAAAAGAGCAAGCTTCATATTCTTTAATCATATTACATTTCCCAAAAGTTGGAGTTTGTTGAGTTGCTATAAAAATAAATATCACATGGGCAGGGAGCATGTCCTAGTGGTAAAGTGCCTAGCATGCAAGAAAACATGGGTTTGGTTCCTTGGTATCACATACACAAAAAAATCTAGAAGTGGTGCGGTGGCCCCAGTAGTAGAGTGCTAGCCTTGAGAAAGCCCAAAGACCATACTCAGACCCTGAGTTCAAGCCCCAGGACTAGCAAAAAAGTAAAAATAAAAATAAATATCACAGAATAAATGACAGTATATTCAATTTCAGGTCAAAATACTATAATTAAAATTCCAGTCCTGTTCCTTATTTTAGATAAGTTACTTATCTTAGGCATTTTTATTATTTGTAAAGAAGGAGATTTGATTTGACAATCTCTATGGTTTATGCTGATTATGTTTAAGAGATTAAAAAAAAAAAAACAAGAAGTAGGTTGTTCTATCCCAAAGAAATAGAAAAAGGTCTGGATGAGAAATCATACCAGAGTCATTAAAAGACTCCAAAAAAAAAGACTCAGCAAAATTACTAAATCTCCCTTTATTTTATTTCTCTTCCCAAATTCTGTTTGCCCCCCAAAATTGTTATTGCCTTATATAATTTGCATACTTAAAAACTTAAATCATTGTCCATAGTCACCGTGAGAAATCTGTTCTATCTATAAATGTATATATATTTATGCATATAACAAAATATATGTAACTTACATTGTATATAAGTTGTCCATAAATACGCATTTTATGTTCAGCATTTACACATAAGTGAAAATATATTTCATATTTGGGTTTTTGAGCTTGGCTTATCTCATTCAATATATTATTCTCCAATTTTCCTACAATGATATAATTTAATTTTTCCTTCTGTCTAATATTTCATAACATATGGATCACATTTTCTTTATCCATTTGTCTGTTATTGGACACCTTTGCCCATTCTACTGTTCATTGTCAAAGTGCTAAAACAAACATGAATATGCAAGTGTTTTCCTTGTATTTTGTCTTACATTCCTTTGGACATATACCCAATAGTTGTATACTGGAGCCATATGGTAGGTCTGTTTTTATTTTGAGGAATTTGCATATTTTCATATGGCTGTATTCATTAACATTCCTCTCAATATTTGTTGTTGTTTAGTATTTGTTGTTTTCTTGATGATGGCCATTCTGACTTGTATAGAATTTTAATTTGTTTTTTTTTCAGCCCTAAAATTTTATTTTTTATTTTTTTCATATATTTTTATTGTAATTAATAGAAGGGTTACATTACATTCGCCAGAGAGAAGGTGTATTACTTCACATACATTGATACCCTTTCTCATGTCTTGGTCCCCATTTCCCTCCCCCCACAATTCTACCCTCTTTTTGTTTTCCCCCACTTCCTATCCAATTTCAAATAACCAAATACGCATATATCCAATATATCAGATAACGAAGTGAAATACTGTAAAAATATGAGATAACTAAGGGACATCAAAAGAAATGAGAGATAACATAGACTTGCACTTCCCTTCTAGATAAGGACACTAATTGTTTCTTCATGTATTTATTAGTCATTTGTATTTCTTTTGGGAATGTTGGTTCTATTTTCTTGTTCATTTGTTAAATTATTGGTTTTTCTGCTTTTCAGTTTCTTGAGCTCATTATATATTCTGGACATTAATACTTTATCTGTTGAATAGCTAATGAAAATTTTCTCTATTCATATTAATTGTTTTTTAGCTTCAGTAATTGTCTGTAGAAACTCTTTGAACTTGTCAATTCTTATTTTTGCTTGTTAGGCAATAATTACTTATGTCTATTACTTTCAGATCTTGCTATGTATGTTCCTGTAGTAGACTTAAAGGTCTTACTTTGAGTTCTTAAATCCATTTGGAGATGATTTTAATATGAGGAGAGATGAATGTCAAGTTCCATTCAAGCAGACAAGTTTTCCTACTACTGTCTGTTGCAGTCTGTCTCTTCTCTATGGTGTGTTTTAGCTCTTTTGTCAAAAATAAGAGGGTTGTAGTTGTGTGATTTTATTCTCAGGTCTTCTATTATTTCCTTCTGATATTTTTTGTATATACATTTTAATTCCATAATTTCTGTTGTGTTTATTCATATTGTTTTTGAGTAATAAAACATTTACTTAATTGTCTGGTAATTTTTGGAAAGGAATTTTACAAATGTTTTAGTCCATGAATATTAGAAATAAACAAATGGAAAAATAAGACTGATCTTTTACTACGTAAGTTTACTTTGGAAACCAATGACCTAAATTATCTAGAATCCAGTCAGCATTGTTCTATCACTGTTCTGAAAAAGTGGATTTGTTCCAACATGATTTATGTATTCAGGAAGGCTGAACAAAATCTCAAATTGTGCTTATGTACAATTTTTTGTGCATGTGTGAAAAGACTGGATGAACCCAGACAACTGCAGCCAATTAATGTGAGTCATATGACCATTTACACTATAAGGTATCTTCTTCATCACACATTGTACTGTGATGTTTGTGCTTTGCAATTATGCTTTTCGGTATAGAACAACTCAGTCAATATCCACCCAATGTTTCACCATCTTGGTTCCTAAACATCAAACAGTATATGTAAAGGAAAGCCTCAAAGATTGAAAAGAAGCAAGAGAGCATGATAGATGTAGAGCAATGAACAGAAAGGTATTCATATTAAGAACTATAAAACACCACAAAATTAAAAACTGCACAAAGCCTCGAGCTGATAGAACTTCAAGGGCTAGTGAAATCAATAATAACAACTCCTAAGGAAATAAAAGAAATGGTAATACCACTAAGCCTTTGGAATGAAGACCAAAGAATAAGATAATTGGTTTCACAAAGAGAATACATTGTCTCTATATAAACCTTACAAGTAATTCACTAAATCCTATTGAAGTTGCTCCTTTTCCTGTTAGTAATGGCTAGATTAGCAGACTTATACAGCACTTTAAGTAGAAGTAGAAGCATAGATTTAAAAGTCGTAAAAGAATTTCTAGCAAAAATGTAGAAGCTAACTGGAAACTGAGCACTGGTGGCTCATGCCTATAATCCTAGCTACCTAGGAAGCAGAGATCTGAGGATCATGGTTCAGAGTTAGCTAATGTAGGAAAGTCTGTGATATTCTATAACCAGCAAAAAGCCAAAAGTGAACTTGTGGCTAAAGTGGAAGAGTGAAAAAGCTACGGAACAAATACTCAGGACCTGAGCTCCAGCCACAGTAGTGGCTCATAGAAAAAAAGTTAATTGAAGGTTACACATGGAACTAAAAATTTAAATTTTGATGGAACAGGTATCTATCATGAAAGCATGTCACAAAGGTATTACAATTTGCCCTCTGATTCCTGTTTACTACATCTCCATCATTTTACAGAAACTCTGAAGTTAAAACTTGAACAACATCTACTTCAACAAAAAGCTTCAGATTTATTTCTAAACAAATTATTTATTATATATCTATGTATATTACTTTTTATCAATTAACAGATAGAAAAATCAGCATTCTGGGGCTGGGAGTTTGGCCCAGTGGTAGAGTGCTTGCCTAGCATGCATGAAGACATGGGTTCAATTTGTCGGTACCACATACATAGAAAAAAGTTGGAAGTTGTACTGGAGCTAAAGTGGTAGAGTTCTAGCCTTGAGAAAGTCCAAGGACAGTGCTCAGGCCCTGAGCCCAAGCCCAGGACTGGCAAAAAAAAAAGAAAAAAGAAAAATTAGTATTTTAATTGGATTCTTATTTTTAAAGGTTGTCTTTATTTATTTTTTTTGGTAAACTCAATTTATTTCCTCTTGGAAAAACAATTCCAATAATACCCAATTTAATATAACATACAGGTTAGTTCAACTGATTCAAGAACCCTTAAAGTTTCCAATGTATCCAGAAAAAGAAATTCTTTGAGAGTCTACATAACAACTATTGCATATAGAATGAAGCTCCCTGTCACACCACAAGGCTTACAAATACATATAAGGGCCTTATCCAGTTGTGGAGTTTTGTTCTGTGAGAACATCTCTTCATGGTCTGTAAGAATCTTCAGTTATAATAAATAGTCCTGGACTCAGGTGCAGTGGTTCACATCTGTAATCCTAATTACTCAGGAGGCTGAGATATGAGGATCTCAGTTCAAAGCACTAAAGTCTGTGAGACTTTTATCCCCAATTAACCATCAGAAAACTGGAAGTGGCGCTGTGGTCTAATGGTAGGACAGTAGCCTTCAGCTGAAGCACTCAGGGATAGCACGTAGGCCCACAGTTCAAGTCTCAAGACTGACAAAAAAAGTCTTATGCTCAGCAGGAGTTTAAGGCCAATTGGAATTGCACAGCAAGTTCCAGATTAGCCTAAGGGAAAAAGGTTGAATTTCAACCATTGACATACCAAAAGAAACATTTGAGGCATAAGGTAAATAAAAGCAAATCCAAACATAGTTTGTTTAATAGTTTTGCTTTAACTCTGTCTTCCTTGAAAATCATTTCTCTTAAACTATTGCTTACATTTTTTTTCTTTATAAAATCTTGCCTGAGTAATGCCCAAATCTACTTGTCTTTACAAGACCATTTTAGTATACAACAATGTATCTAACACTTAATAAATAAGGAGTCTATCCGGTACTCAAAAGTTCAAACACATAAACATTCAGTTTTGATAGTAAGAGTTTTATGGCACAATACAATAATGATGAATAATATACATCAACAACGAAAAGTTTGGTACAAAACTTAAAGCATGTTCCATTTTTGTGCTACAAAGATCCTTCTCCTTCGGCTTAAAATTTCTGAGTTTTATAACCCAATCTCATTTTTCCCATAATGTCCTTGAAAAGCTATCTGCATTCTTTATAAATTCAGGGTGAACAATATATCTACTATCTGGTTAACTCCTTCTGCTCACCTCTAAGAGAAATTTTTCTTCTAACGATGGATTGTTAAACAGAGATTTAAATACAGTTGTAAAGTGAAATGCTTGAGTGTTATTGTATGACATATAAAATCACAATTCTTCTATTACTAACCTCATACCTGAGTACTTAGATGGCTTGAATATGGTATCTTTCCCACAATTCACATCTTTACTGTGAGATTTTGCAGACAAGTATGTCACCTTTCAACAGAAGGTAATTAAGCAAACAATTGAATGGCAATCAAAAATTTACTAGGGTTACAGGGGAATGAGACACCAACAAGAAATCTTATTAAACTCTCTAAATATCTGGTGGTCCAAAAGCCAGAATTCATGTTCAAGTCTGAGTCCTTACCTCTGTAAATATCTTTATCTGAAAGATCTGAATATCTGTTATCTTGCTTACATATAGAGAAGAGATGATAAGACATTCCCAAAGTAATGGCATTCCCTACTCAGAAGCAGATGACAAAGGGAGGAAAGCATATCCACGCAAAAATTAGCTATCTTCTAAGTAAACTATGCTGACTTATGGTGGTGTGCTGTTAATTTAGGCTTAAAAAAATAAAGACTAGAGATGTGAGTATGTCACATGGTAGATAACATAAACCCTACAAAATGAATCCAGGCAAGTTACTATACAAATAAACAACATCAATAGGATCAACAAGGATCAGATGCTAAGTTACTCTAGGATATGAAATGTCTATCTTCAATAAGTATCATAGCAAACCATATTAAGAAAAAAAGATCAATTGAAACTAAAGAAAGCCAAATACTATACTTTAAAAATTTTTTAAGTAGCTATTATAAGTGTGTGAAAAGACCTAAAGAAAAACATGTTTAAAGACTAGAAAATACAACAATAAAACCAAATATCATCTCAACAGACTCCTTCAACTCCTCTAAATATATAGACATAATGTTTTATTACATAGATTAATATGTATCTATGACATAAAAACCCTCAGCCTAATTTTAATTATCTTCTAAAATCTAAGTGCCAGTGATAGTATATAAAGATTCCCTTCTTGAATACTTGTTTGTTAAACACACCACTGGAAATATGATATAAAAATCAATGTTAATAAATTCTTTTTTAAAAAAGCAAAAAAAATATACTGGAGGTGAAAAGTACAATGAGTGAAATAAAAAATTCAGTAGATGGTTTTGGTAACAGATTTAAAATAGAAGTTAGAATGAGTAAATTTAAAAACAGATTATTAAAGATTATTATTCAATCTGAAGAATAGTAAAAAGAGAGAATGGTAAAAAATTAGGTCTTAGAGATCTGTGAGACACAAAGCAAATCCATGTAAAGATATATAAATACATATATATCTATATAATATATTTCAGTGAATGGAAGACTGAATAGATGACAGTAACCCTATAAAATTACAATGTCACTATAGCCATTATAACATAATAATGCAAAGCATTACTCATATGTTTGTGGTGATGTTGATGGTATAATCAAGTTTTTGTACTAGTAATCATATAAAATCATAGCTAAACAATTATGTACTGAACATAATACTTAACAATGATAAATGATTTGTCATTAGTTTATGCATTTATGGTAGTAATTTTTACAATTATTTTAGAGTATTATCCCTTTACTTATAAAAAATGTTTATTGTATAATAGTATGCTGATCATATTGAGGGTAGCCTGATACATCTCTCCCAAGACAGGGTCTTGCTACGTATCTGTGTTAGCCTAGAACTCATAGCCCAAGCCTCCTTTAATTCTAAATCTTTTTTTGCCACCCTCCCCACTATTTAGAGCAGAGACATGTATTACTATGCCTGGCTAATCACCTTTCTTGATTCTATCAAACCTATAGATTTAACAAATCACCTGAAGATTTTTAACAAAGTCACCTAATGATTCATTTTTCAGAATTTGTCTCCATCAAAGGAGGTCCTAAAAATTAGTTCACAATAATCAAGGCCACAAAATAAAATCTCCATTGTGTTTGTTTGTTTCTTTTTTTTTTTTTTTTTTTTTTTGGTCAGTTGTAGGGCTTGGACACTGGGCCTAGGCAATGTCCCTGAGGTCTTCAGCTCAGGGCTACCACCCTACCCTTGAGCCCCAGCACCACTTCTAATTTTCTGATGGTTAACTGGAGATAAGAGTATCATGGACTTTCCTGCCCAGGCTGGCTTTGAATCACAATTCTCAGATCTCAGCCTTGTTGAGTAGTTAGGATTACAGGCATGAGCAACTTGTGCCCAGCCAAACTAATTTTTAAAATCTAGACTAAAACCAAAAAGTGTGAGGAGATGTAAGTGAGAGCACTATCCTAAAACACTACTGCAGAGGTATGTGTGTGTGTACAACACAATGTGCCTGGACTCTTGTACAACTTTTCATGTAGAAAGAAAGAATGTACTTGGGCATTTAAACTAGGAACACAATCCAAACAATGACTCTAAAAGAGAGCAGGTGGCTGTGAGCATGGACCAGGCATATTGGCAACAATCTTGTTTTTGCATGTGCTGATAAAAAGTAATCAACTCAAATTGTATAGAGTATTTGCACATGCCAAAAAGTCATCATCTGTTCAAAACAGGCCATCTGTCCTAATGAGCTTTATGTAAAGAATTTCTTTGAGTCAGTCACACCTAGGAAGGCTGTCAACATTTCAGTAGGGGCACAGAACACCCAGGGTCTAGCAGGCTTTTCAGCTAAAGCCTAATCATCTAGTGATCCAAATGATGCCACAGTCCAACTTGATTCATTCTTTTAACAAAAATGTCCCCAATAGAGAAAAGGGTAAGACAAACAACTTCTTCTTGAGTAGTTTGCACTTGTCACAGTAACTTTATCTTTTAGTGTTAACCAGAAATCAATCAGACCAAGAATGTTTATTTCTTTTTTTTTTGGCCATTCCTGGGCTTGAGCTCAGGGCCTGAGCACTGTCCTTGGATTTTCTCAAGGCTAGAGCTCAAGGCTATCACTTGAGCCTCAGCACCACTTCTGGCTTTTTATCTATGTATGTGGTACCAAGGAATCGAACCCAGGTCTTCATGCATGCTAGGCAAGCACTTTAACCACTAGGCCAAACTCCTGGCCCCAAGAATGTTTATTTCACAGAGCAACATTCTGGGTAAAAGTTTAAGACAGCATTAAGCATATTTATAATCAAATGCTTATATAATGGTGCATTTATTTCCTTGGAATTACTAGCAAACCAGAAGCCATTATCTAGATAAGTTATTTAGGAAAGTAACCTAGGTAAGTCATATTGGGAAAAAATACATATACATACATATATATGTGTGTATATATATATATATATATATTTGTCGGTCATGGGACTTGAACTCTGGGTTATTTTTATCTGTGAACATCTTGGAACAACTGGTTTTAATTTATATATAGTTAATGATTGTATATGGGTACTTTTGTGGCAGAAATAATTCTTCCCTAAGAAAAATATTATTTTACGGGCAGTGGCTCCTAGCTACTCAGGAGGCTGAGATCTGAGGATCATGGTTCAAAGCCAGCCCGGGAAATAAAAAGCCATGCGACTCTCATCTCCAATTAATCACTAGAAAATGGGAGGTGGGGCTGTGGCTATAGAGTAGGGCAGTAGCCTTGAGCTGAAGATCAGCTCAGGGACAGTACCCAGGCAAGAGTTCAAGCCCCCTGACCAATAAGAACAACAACAAATAAACAAACCTTACTGGTAAAACTAGGAAAGTAAAAACATTGGGCTCAAGTTTACTGATATCACATGTAGTAAAATAATGGTAACATTTCAATGAAGATTTAAAGCAATCTGTCACTAGCATGAACAAAATGATGCACTGAAGTTAACATTTTCCAATACATTCCTGTTTAGCAAATGTTACCTATGGTAGCTATGGTATTCCATAAACAGAGCGCAATAGAGCAGTGAAATAACAATGTGTTCAAATTATTTGCCTGATAGGGTATAGGAAAATTTAACAGAAAGTTCAATAGAAAGTTCAATGATGGATTTTTTAGAAGTATTTCCCCATTGCAACATAAACTTCAATTACCTAAACAATAATTCTTAACTAATTTAATGAGAATAACATGATAGTAGGGTAATATCTCTAATCCTTACATTGACAAAATATGAAATAGAAGGTAAGGGAACAATTTTCTTTGACAACTCTATAGGTTTGTTCAACCTGCAAGGTGACAATACAGCATGTCAAGTAAAAGTATCTTTCTAAAGTATTTTTATACGGTTATTTACTACCATGTAGATATATGAAATTTAACATATAAAAGTCTTTCATTTCCAGGAAATTAAAATATTAAATGGCAGCCTTCTTCAAAAGCAATTTGTATTTCTATTAACAACAGAGCAACTTGCCAGACTCTAGTTTTCCCAAAGTGATGATGCATATCTCCTAAGACTATGATACAATCCAGAGACTTCAGCCATCATACACCCTAAAGATATAACTGTCAAACTTCTACTGGGATATTGTGGGTGACTAAGAAACTAAATCAGTAACTAAATTCTAGTGAATTTTCACATCACTTTTGGAACATTAAAATCTGTATTATCTTATCAGAGAAATTAATTTTTTCAAACATTAAGACATTTACCAAGAATTCTATCAGATTGAAGCAGGATTGAATAGGGAAAAAGGAGATATAGTCAGCTTATAGGAGATATTCCTCCATGTATTTCCCTTAAGATTACGGGAACAGAGTCATTTTAAGGGAAATGAAGCAGAAGAAATGAAGGGAAAATGAAGTACAGTCAGCTTACAGTAAATACAGGAGATATCCCTTCATATACTTCCCTTAAGATTAAGGATTATTTACCTTGTTATCTGATATATATTATATATATATATGCTTATTTGGTTATTTGAAATTGAATGAATAGGGAAGGGGGGAAAACAAGATGAGGGGTGGGGGTGGGGAGAGGGAAATAGGAACCAAGACATGAGAAAGGGTATCAATGTATGTGAAGTAATGCACCTTCTATCTGGTGAATATGATGTAACCCTTTTATTAATTACAATAAAAAATATATGAAAAAAAGATTAAGGGTTCAAGCTGCACACAGGTGACTCGACTCACGTATTCCTAGTTACCCAGCAGGCTGATATTGCAGTTCAAAGCCAGCCAGGGCACCAAAATCCCTAGACTCTTATCTCCAATTAACCACTAGAAAACCGGAAGTGGGGCTGTGGCTTCATGGTCAGGGTGGTAGCCTGGAGCTGAAGAGCTCAGGAACAGTACCCAGGTGCAGAGTTCAATGCCCATAACCGACAAAAAAAAAAAAAAAAAAAAAACCAAACTAAAAAAAAAAAACAAAAACGTTTAGCCTAGGTTCTATTCCTCAGTTCCACAAACACAGAAAAAGCCAGAAGTGGTGCTGTTGCTCAAGTAGTAGAGCTCTAGCTTTGAGAAAGCCCAAGGTCAGTGCCCAGGCCCTGAGTTCAAGCCCTAGGACTGGGAAAAAAGAAGTCATTTAAGGGAAAATGAAACAGGATAACTTAAGGCAACTGAGGCCTGGTAAAGTCAACTCAGAAACATGGTATTTAGAAACTTAGAAATGCTATCTTCGCTTCAAAGAGAGACAACAGGATGCAGTCATTCCTGAGGGTTGTATTTATGTATGCCTTCCTGAGAAAATGCTTTTCTAAACTTAGGCCACCTGCCCCAAAATGCAGATAGCATGGCACCTCCTTGTCTCAAGGATAATGATCTTTTTATAGCAGGATGCATTCTTACCTGGAAATTCAACAGTTATGCCAAATGTGATTAAAGCAAAGGCAAAGTACCCAGCTTTCTAGAACTTTGAAGCCAACCCCCCCTGCCTTTACCCTATAATTACCCCAACATCCCAAGGAGCTCAGTGTCTCCTTGTCCAGTGTTTCTCATTTCTCTGTGGGTCTGAGTCTGTCTGTCTGCCTGCCTCTCTCTCTCTCTTCCTCTCTGTTTCTTTCTGTGTGTGTGTGTGTGTGTGTGTGTGTGTGTGTGTGTGTGTGTGTGTGTGTGTGTGTGTGTGTGCATATGTCTCTCTGCTTGTTGGTTTCTTTGTATCTTTGCCCTTTTGTTTGACTGCTTTTTATCTACTGGTCAGTTGCCTGTTTGTTTACTTAACAAAGCTTATCCAAGTTTTCTTAGCATTGTGACTTATCCAGAAATTCTTATTCTGCAATTGAAGTCAAGGGCCGTAAGTGAGAAGTTCCTACCTTTAACTGTATTTTTTTGTCTTTTTTGTTGTTGTTGTTGTTGTTGTTGTTCTGAGGATCACACCCAGGACATTGCACTTGCTAGGCAAGCACTTTGCCACTGAGCTACATCCCAGGCCAAGTTCCTACCTTTAAAGGGAAGCTTCACTAAACCTTACCTCCATCTGGTGAAAAGATCAGAAGAGAAAACAGGAAATTTTTACACTCTTGAGTATGGCTCTACTTTTGTTGAAATTCTCTCTGTCCTTAATTTCAATGAGGCTCATGTTTGGTTTCCTGCCAGATCCAGTGCCAACAAAATTCTTCAATTAAGCAAAAATCACTTAAGAACTATTCATGCTCTAACTGCTTTAAGGTAACTTCCAAGAAATTACCTTCTTAAAATTAAAACAAATGCAAGGCAATTCTACCAAATAGTTTTCTAAGTTGTGAAATGCATTTCTAGAGTCAAAACTCAGCAGTAGTGCTGAAGGCACTTTTCCTCTATAAAAAAGAAGTTTCTCATACAATAGGTTTCATTAAAGGGATGTATTGATCGAAACTAGTTTCATTGCCTCTAATGTTCTGCTTAATTTTAAAGATAACATAATATTGAATAGAATAATGTATTCTATTAGTAGAATTTTATTGCAGGAGTAAACTGATTTATTGTATTTGTTTGTTCAAATAAGAGCCCTGATAATTTGCCATAAATCTTCTTGAATCTAAACAGAAGGCTGAGATGGAACTTGATAAAAATAAAAAGTCATCATAAAACTTAATGAAAAGTCCAATTTGAAAATTAAACAGTGAACTGCCCAGCTTCATGCTTTGCTTATAGTGTGAAGTTCGCAATGAAGATGAAAGAGCTGGTCTAGTTTACTTAAAATGGCTATTTTGAGTCTTCATTTGGGAAAAACTATAAAAATAATTAAAATCTGTTAAGGAAGTATGCCCAGTTAATTCTTAGGCAATTCACTCTAATGCCATTACTTGTGTACTTTAAGATAACTTTTTTAATTTAAAAAAAAAAACTTCTAAAGTTTAAGTTTTTTCTTTGAGGATGGGAGGCAGACACAAGACATGTTCACAGACTGAAATTCTACTCTTTGGAGTTTAGCTTATATACAAATCAGCTTACCCCCACTGTGGCTTTCCTTTTCTATAATGTCATATAAACATATTCCTAATCTTTTCCATATATATATAGTTATATATATATAGAGA
This sequence comes from Megascapheus bottae, assembly GCF_031878675.1. Lineage (NCBI taxonomy): Eukaryota > Metazoa > Chordata > Mammalia > Rodentia > Geomyidae > Megascapheus > Megascapheus bottae. Next base: position 26,642,029 of record NC_143527.1, read on the forward strand.
GAGAGAGAGAGAGAAAGCATTTGATTTTCATATATGGTGTTTGAATTAATTGTTTCTCTTTTTCATTTAAAAGGAACATTTGGTTTATTTATAGTTTTCAGTGATGAATACTTAGACTAAAGTAGGGAGATCAGGACTGACTGGTACCATATCTTGGCCACATGGTGAATGGTAGGGCCTGGTATCTTGTCTTCATGCTGGGGGAAGTTGATGTCCCCACCCTCCAGGCATGCCAGAATACTCAAAGTCAAGGGTGGGCAGTTGGTTGATAAGTTACAAAACTTATTAGTCCAGTGTCTGGGACTGGGAATTTTCTGTGACCCTGTGCCCTGACCTGACCCTATTTAGGCCCCAATAAGCATAGGTACCATTATGCCTTGCCACATATTTCCATATTCCTGTTCTGTCTCCTGTTTCCTAGCTCTTCTCCAGTCACCATGGCGTCCCACTTCAGCTCTCCATTGGAACTCACTGGTTTGTTAGTATTGTTTTTGTTCTTTCTTTCCTCTCTGGCTTGTTTCCTATCAGTGTTAAGCATATTTTCTGACTGCTGGTCTTTGAGACAGGAGTCTACCATGTAGTCACTGGCCTTTTAATAAAGATTCCTGTATTTGACTTCTCAAAATGGCTTCTCTATACTTTCACCTTATAACAAAACCACTATAAACACAGTTTTTCTTGTGAATGTAAATTTTCCATTTCATATGGAAATTATGGAATTACACTGATGAAATTTGTAATTGGATGAGGATGGTAAGAGATTGTAGGGGCTGGACTATATTCCAGAAATAATGGACTATATTTTTGTGACAGAGTATATTTGCAATAGAAGAAATCAGTATGTCTATAGAGTCTTTTCCTGAGAAATAGACAGTACAGAACTTGCTAAACCTAAGCCAGATGGGCTAGTCACAGGTTTTGGAGGAAAATTAAGAATTCAATTTTAGCCAAACTAAGTTCAATATATTAGTGGAAAAACCAAAAGTGCATGTTTGTTGTAACAGACAATTTTCTACAATTTTAAGGGAAAGGAATATAGTTAGAATATAGTGGGAACCAGCTTAACATGTATGAATTTACAAGTGAACTAAGCTTCCTTCATTCCAGAGGAATAGCTGTAGGGTATTTTGGGAAATATTACACTTGCTTTGTGACAACTGAAAGTAGTGTAAAATAAAGCACTTCTACTTTTTTCTTGAGAATATGCAATTTCACAAGAAATCTGTCTATGTTGAAATTTTCATTTTCTCTTCCTTTTAATTATTACTGTATATTCTTTTATTCTTATGCCAAAACTCTAAAGTTTTCTTTAGTTCCTTGAATCTTAGTGTATATAATCTATAATGACAGAATTATTTTAATTACCTCCAAAGGCTAAGTAAGCATAATATTTTAGCTTTGATATTGACTTCATAATCAGAAAGGATTTCAAAGAGCACAGTTTGTGAAAAATAACAAGAAAGATGCTAAACATAGTATTTAAAAAATAATTTCAGTTTATCTCCCTTGGTTCCAAAGGCAGAGCCCACCAAAGTGGCCTTTAATACTGCATAATTTTCATTGTTCACAAAATATAATCTAACACTTGATCATATGATACTTGCTAATACATGGTTTTAAAATGTTTTCTTTATTAAATCAAAATAGAATTTAAGGATAACTCTTTGTCTGCTTCTCTTTGCTATGAGGGAATGAACCCCAAGACCTCATGCATGCTTGGCATGTAATTTTATCTTTCCTCAGTACAAGCATTTCTTTTTGAGGATACATTTTCTTCAAATACTTGGAAAAAATGTTCATTCTATACTTGTAGTTTATTTTTATAGTTTTATCTCTCAGTGTTAGGACAGACAGTGTTAATTGTGAATGATAATCAGTGAAACCTCCAAGAAATCATTAGCTTAAAACTAAGGAAATGTCATTTGGCATTAATGCTACAATTTTCTCTAGCCCACTCAATAGCAATTGGCTAGGGATTCTTTAACTATCTGACCTATTTTCCAGGAGAAAGGGACAAACCATATAATCAAGGTTAGCTGCTACTTTCCTAGGAAGTCATTTTATTACTCAAGTTTTCAAAAACAGAACAATAAACAACTTTTCCAATTAGAATACAAATAAACCACTCCCACTTGGGCTATGTCTTAAAAACAAAAACAAAAAAAAACTTGTGATTCTAGTCAGGTATGATACCAAAAGCCTATAAGCATAGCTACTTGGGATTGAAGTTTAGGGCCAGCCTAAGCATAAAAATTCATGGGACTCTATCTCAATTTAAGGCTGAGCCTGGTGATTCATGCCTGGTTTCCCAGTAAGAAAGGGAAGCAAGAAGAGGAATATCACAGTCTAGCTGGCCTGAGAACAAAGCAACACGCTATTTTTAAAAATAAACAACACAAAAAGAGTCTGGTAGAGTGACTCAAGTGGTAGAGCATCAGCTTAGCAATAGTGAGATCCCTGAGTTCAAACCCCAGCACTTTTTTTTTTCCATTCCTGGAGCCTGAAATAAAGGGCAGAGTACTATTCTTGGGCTTTCTCAAAGCTAGTGCTCTATTACTTGAATTGCAGCACCACTTCCAGCTTTTTCTGGGTATGTGGTACCAAGGAATTTAACCCAGGCTTTGTGCATGCTAGGCAGGCACTCTACCACTAGGCCACACTCCCAGTCCCAAACTCCAGCACTTCTAAGAAAAAAAAAATTTGTGTGATTTTTAAAATAGTGGGGTTGGTAGGGAGGGGCGAGAATGATAAAAGGGGTGACATTGATCAAGATTTATTGTACTCATATATAACTTTTGTTGAATGGCAACTCCTTTGTACAACTACTTAAAGATAAAAATAAAATAAAAATAGCATTAAAAATCACACATATTCTAGTATTGTTAACTTTTCTTCATGTGCAAATTTAGGCTCAAAATTAAGTATTTAATCAAAACTATTAGTCCTGAAACAGCTATCTCTACACTGAACACATATTCATTAGAAGGCTATAAACCCTAATTTGATTTCATAAGGATTTGATAGGATACAAGATAGAGGGAAAGAAATTTTTAATACAACATCTCTATTTTGATATGACACATGAAATACATTAAACACATTACACAATTTTTCTACAATTCTTAATATGCAGTGCTTTTCATTCATTTGAAGATTTGAAATTATATAGACAAGAAAAAGAGATCAAGGCTGGGCACAGTGGCTCACACCTGTAATCCTAGCTACTCAGGAGACTGAGATCTGAGGATTGTGGTTCAAAGTCACCCCAGCCACTAAAGACCTTGAGATTCCTATCTCCAATTAACCACTAGAAAAGTAGAAATGGGGCTGTGGCTCAAGCAATAGGGCAGTAGCCTGGAGCTGAAGGGCTCAGGGACAACACACAGGCCCAGGGGTAGAGTGGTAGCCTTGAAGGGCTTAGGGACTGCGCCCAGGCCCAGAGCCCAAGTCCAAGCCCAGAGCCCAAGCCCCACAATCAGAAAAAAGAAAGAAAGAAAGAAACCAAGTATCAATAACTAAAGGACAATCACTGTGTTTTTAGAGCTCGTTTTACATCTGAGCAGGCAGATTATTGATCATTCTCACTTAATGATCCAATACAACTTATTGATCACATACACACAAACATACTCATTCAAATATTTGACTTGTGTGATTAATACATATATGCAAACATATGTAAAATATTCTAATTCCCTCTTTTTATAAATCACTAAGTCGTATTTATTGTATGAATTAAGAACATGAGTTAGGAAAGACAGGAATAAAAAAAGACAATGTACCAAGCAGTCCATTTGATTTTCATCATTAAGAGCAGGTCAATAATAAATAAAGAACAGATCAATGTATTTTCTTTACCATTCCTACTGTATTTTGATACAATTAAAGAGTTTTCCCACTGTCCCACAGTCTACCAAAAAAATTAAAACAATATTATATATACTATGTAAAAATTAACTAAAAGCAATAACTTTCTGACATCTTGCTGATCTCATTAAGGTTTGGGTAAAAATAAAGATGGCTTACCTCTTGTTCTTGAATTCTAGCAGCACCAAGTTCTGAAAGTGACATGTTGAGCTTTTCTTGCTGTTCTGATAGATATTTCTGATAGAGACTTAAAAGTTCTTGGCATTCTCTGTACTGTAGTTGAAGAGGTGAGATTGCAAATTAAGGGAAAACTTGAAAAATATCAACTAAAACTGCATGCATGAATGCTATAGATTCCTATAAAAATGAAATAGAGATTGAAAAGATAATTTTCAGAATAAGAGAATGAGAATATATAAAGGCATCATACAATTTAACAATAAAAGATTATTAACCCAGTTAAAAATGGGCAAAGGCTCTGAATAGATTAATCAAAAGAAAATACATAGATGACCATTAAATACAAGAAAACATGCAAGATAAACTTAGCCACTGGAAAATGCAAATCAAAAGCACAATGAGAAAACACTTTACAGCCTCTAGAATAACAATAAACAGTTCAAAAAACTAATGTAAAGTGTATAGAAAAGACAACATTGTTGTAGTAAAAGCAATTACTGCCTAATTAACACAGAAAGTTGCTAACTATATTAAACAAAGGGCGTACAATTTTATTTTTATCTTGCTTGTATCATATAACACTGGCATAACTATGACCAGGACATTTATTGCCCATTTATCTCCCTTCATTCTTTATAGTCTAATATAGAAAACATGATGGTGTATCCTGGGGTACTTTCTCACATAGTTCCTAAAATCTGAAAAATGCTCAAGATAAAAATACTACCTCAGAAAGACCACCTAACTTCAGAGAGTAGTTGCTTGGGAGACACATATTTCTAGCCAAGAAAGTGCTTTGTTCTTAACATTTCATTGTCTCAATTTCCTCCTCAGGTTTCGTTTCCTTTCAGATCATTTCTAGGTCTCCCTCTTAGCTTTTACTTATATATGCTATAGGTATAGTAATTACCATCCAATGTATTCTATTTAAATACTTCTAACAGATATCATCATAAGTGTGAAGATATTTCTTAAATCTCAAACTTGACAATTAGTTTCTGTATTCCTTAACATTTTTGTAACATAATCAACTGCTCCTGGGATGATTCCTGTCCTAATAACTTGCACCAATTTTGACTGCAAAAACCAATTGCTTTATCATTCTCAGTATTAGCCTTTAACACAAAGGGAGCTGAAAATGACTTACAGAAGAGGAACTGGTTTACAGTGAAAGGATAAGTTACTAAGTTTAGAGAATCTATCAACAAGAAGAGCTTATTCAAAAATGACTTAAGCAGCAACATTAACAATAGAATGAACAGTGGCCTAAATAAGTTAACAGATTTTCAAAGTCAATCTACGTTAGACCTGGATGGTTTTATATTTCCATGCTTTTATGGGCAAGCTCCAAAAACCAGGAATGATTTGTGGTGGCCCCATGAGCCACTGCCTGCCATTCTGTACATAAAAAGATTTTCTAGCTGTTACCATAGGCAGTAGGAGAACATATTAGCTTGGTCACAGAATATGAATTTTACTCTGGAAATATCAAGCACAATTATACAGCTTATGAGTTAAATGTCAGCATTTGAGACAAATTATAGGTGATTCATTAAAGACATGCCATGTGGTAGAATATAAAAACAGGTAATCTTATCATTATCATTTTTTATGTCTTCTTCGATTTCACCAGATTTCAGAATATGCTGCTTTTCCTCCTTCCTTAGCACAACGAGACTTCAATTCTCCATCTGGAGAGAGATTTACATTAGGAAGATGTTGGTAAAATATCCTCTTCACTAACTGGGCAGAAGAAGAATACAATGAAGAAATGTTTGACAGAATCTTGGCCAAAAGACAGGAAAGAACACAACTGATATAGAAGACTAAAAGGAAAGGTATACAACAGACCATGTCATGATTTAACAACTGCAGTTTGTCCACTATTTAAGAATGTTTATAAAAAGACAAACACTCCAAAAATAGAAGTCTTTACAGGAAAACAAATACAAGCATCAACTCAATTAAGTGAAATATTTCTCCAAGATCTCCCTACAGTTCCATGGATCCTTGAGTTATTAAGTCTAGTGGCAAGCTTACTAACTTATTAAAACACAAATTGATGATATAACTAGCATCTGTACCCTAAGGTAGGAAGAGATACCTGCAAGGCAACAAAACAGATCATACATAAAAAGACCCGCCAAGCTTTTTATCAATCTTAACCAAATGTTTCCTAAGTATTACATAACAGGCACAAGAGCAGACAAAGTAGTACCATGGAGTAAGATAAATGTACAGGCCTAGGTGTTAGTACAGCATTCCTGATTTCAATGTTAAATCTGGTACTTAGTATCTAACATTGGCCAAGGAATTTGTAAAATGGAAAATGGACTGTTGGGGAAAAAATCTACTCCAAGATGATGTGGTTAACAGATATACACAGAATTTCACATACATATTTGTATCATTTTATTACATTGTGATTTGTGTAAGACTACCACCCACTGATGCAAGTTTGATATCTAATCAGAATATTTAATCAGTTCCCCCTAGAAATTTCTAAGTCTCTACCTTTTTTCCTTAGAGAATTATAAACTCATGTAGGGAAGAAAGACTTAGAAATGCGATGTATTAGATTCTGTCTTTTGCTCAAGTAATTAAGCTTTACAGGTCTGTTTATTTTTTAACTACACAGTGGAGACCCAAAAGTCAGGGTTCGGGCCGGGAGTTTGGCCTAGTGGTAGAGTGCTTGCCTAGCATGCACAAAGACCCCGGTTCGATTCCTTGGTACCACATACTTAGAAAAAGCCGGAAGTGGTGCTGAGGCTCAAGTGGTAGAGCTCTAGCCTTGAGAAAAATCCAAGGACAGTGCTCAGGACCTGAGCTTAAGTCCAGGACTGGCCAAAAAAAAAAAAAAGTCAGGGCTCAAGTTTACAGGTAAAGACACTTATCTAAAAGCTTGAGACATATAATGTCTATAAGCTGTCTTATCATATAAGCTATCAATGTACCATATGAATAAGAATTTTGATTTCTTTATGATTTCTTTTTCATATAATCTAAAAGAATATAAATTTTGGGGTAGCCACTTGCAAACAAAAGCATTTCTATTAAAAGTCTGTATTCCCTTGCTTCTAAACTGTTTAAATTTTCTTTTTTTTTCTTTTTTACTAAAATGACCCATGCTTCAAAGTAGACACATTTCTCCCATTTGGAAAGGCTGCTTTAAATCAATTCTGTCGTTTATGAACTACAAAAAGTAGCCTAGAATTGTAGAATAAAAAATTTTTATCACCCAGAAATTTGTTTACAAGGTGATACACATGGTTAGCACTGTAAGATCTCCAATTTCAAAAGGGAGTTTTTGAAAACATCAAAAAATGTCTTACATTAAGCTTTCAGGCCCCTTCAAAGTTGTCAAGGAAGTTTTATGAATACTTTTGGGGAAGTTTAAGAATACTCTACATAGCTCCTAGTTATGGATAGCAAACTTTAAAATAAGTCATTTTACAAATAAACCATCTCATTCTGCTCCCTATAATCTAGAAGAAATTTATTCTTGACCTTAAATTAAAAGCAACTATGTACTACCAAATTTTAAGATATGAAATACCACTTTCTTCACATTCTTATATTAATATTCTTAAACTATTTAAGATGCTACATAAGACCATTCATTTCTGAATGGCAAAATAAACTAAGAGGTTTCTCATTTAATTTTCTACAAATTAAGTAGCCAGGATTATTGTGTGCTCCTAATGTATTTTGTCTTCCAGCTCTGAGCATTGTTATTTTTCCCTTCAGATTTCTCATCAGCCTTTTATTACAGATACCCATGCTATCTATCACACTGCTTATCACCAAAAGCAGACAGATCGCTTAATAAACTTGTCTGTGGGTGTGGTATTGTAAAGTGCTCTAAATATATTATTGCATTTAATTATTTATTAAAAGAAAGCAACCTCATGAAGAATGGTTATTTTACAAATGAAATTTACAGCACTGAATAGTTAATAACTTACCCAAAATTTATACTACTAATAAGCTATGAAGTAAACTCATAGAACTACTGTCATAAAATATAATGTTGCAGAAAACATAATGTATAGAGGAATCAGTTCTGAGTCTTCTTTAAAAAAGTTCCTGATTCTGTAAAGTGTTGCACATCTTGACTCTAGGCAGCACACTGCATTTGCAGTACATCTCTGAGATTCCTTCTCTGTATCAGTGGGATAGGGAAAGCCCATCATCATCCTTCAGAACATAAGACTTTATCAGACTCTTCAGCTTCTTTCCTTTAATCCAGCTTGTGAATGTTTGTGAATTTGTTTGTTTAGTCAACTGCTTTTGTTTTTAAAGGCAGAACATAGGTAATAAAATAAAATGCAAAAACAACCCATGTTATTCCTTAAAGGAAACTTGGATATTGAGTTTTCAAAGGAATATAGTTTATACTGTGGCTACTACTTAAATAATAATTAGCAAACGTTACTAGTAGGTCTTAACAATTTAGAATTGGATAAATAGCCCATAGGAAAAAATAATCAAATTTTATTTCTCCTACTTTCAAATAGGTATGTATACTCTACCTTTACCAACACATTTTAAAACCTATATTTATAGCATGATTTTTGCATTTAGTTCAACATTGCCAGATTATTAGCTATTGCCTTCAGGAACAATATTTGTGAAACAGTTACACACATGTTTTAATACAGTATGAAAGTATCACCCAGTGTTAATAATTCTAAGTAAAATTTGAAGCAAAAATTCAGTAATATTCACAATTAGAGTTAAAATGGAAAGAGGTCTTGTCTGGAGAAATTACATTTATTATTTTAAGTGTCATTACTTCTTTGTAAATGACAGACAACTAACCACAAATAAATTATCGTTCTGAGAAAAATTATGAAACTCCTACATAGTTTTATTATCTAAACTCAGCAAATGTTGCAAATATTGAATTAACAAAGCATTTTATGCACAACTTTCTTTGCCAGCTTGTAACAGAATTAAGCTTATATAGATTACCAGAATAATTTAACAATTGAAAAAGTAGATTAAATAATCTGACTCTACACTCAAGAATTGTTGTAGAGAACAATCTCAAAATACACAAGGAGAAAAGTTTTATAGCATCACTAAAATCAAAGACTTAGATTTGCTTTACTATTATTTAGTACTAAGTAAATTAATCTAGGCGGAAACATTTAAATGAACAAGGCCTAAGGCCTAGGCTTTTAGTATATGCGATTAACAATAGTGAATTATACCTACTAAAAATTCAAAGCAACCCAAATAGAATAATTGAAGTCAATTATTTCTATTCTACTTTTTAATTTGTGTGTGATTTTTTTAAAGCAAATCTGCTAGGAGGCAGAAACTTTCCATTTCATTCCTATCTCATGATGATTTTTCTTGAAAAGTATGAGCTAAATCAAGTTACCAATTTCTACAGTGAGACAAGCAAATATATTCTCTTTTGGACTAAAGTAGGATATTAGGTTATCTTTATACAACAGAATATACAAAGTTGAGACAACACTGGTACTCAGAAAAATATTTTAAATGATAAAATAAAATAAATGCAATGTATTTCTGGTTTCAAACATGCTAGAAGAACTACAATACTATTTTATTTTTTATTAAGGATAACTAAAATTCCTAGACATCATATACCAAATAAAAACATGATGAAGGTCAGGGGACTCAGAACCCTCCAAACAGCAGTGAGATGTCTGTTACGTTTTTGCCTCATATCCTGCATTGTTAGAAAAGTCAGCAAATGTGAAAAGACAAAATAACACACACACAAACTTACAAAATGCAATACCCAAGCACTTCTCATATGTATATAAAATAATGTATCTATTGAAATGAACTCCAAAGATATGGAAACAAAGGGCTTTTGCCTTTTTTTCTTTACTGATGACTCTGTGCATGTGCACAAGAACAAGGTGTATTCATAAGTACATCTGTAAGAAGGTGAGGGGAGGGCATAAAATCCAAGGAAAAGGGGTGAAAAGTGCAGCAGTGGAGCACACTAGACTTTGATTAAAGTGAACTATGTGACTGGTGGGTGGAGATGCGAGGCAGAAAATGGGAGAAAATGAGGGAACAGATGAAAATGTATAACAGGAAATATAAATATAACTCCACTGTGTATCACCTCTAAAATAACAAGGTAAATTGAAAAAAAAGAAGAAAGAAGAAAGAAAACAAGGGGCTGGGAGTTTGGCTTAGTAGTAGAGTGCTTGCCTTACATGCCTGAAGACCCAGGTTCGATTCCTCAGTACCACCTACATAGAGAAAAGCTGGAAGTGGTGCTATGGCTCAAGTGGTAGTGCTCTAGCTTTGAGAAGGACCAAGGATAGTGCTCAGGCCCTGAGTTCAAGGCCCAGGACTGGCAAAAGAAAAAGAAAGAAAGAAGGAAAGAAAGAGAAAAGAGAAGAAAGAAAGAAAAAAAAAAAACAATGAGGACGTTGAAACCAGTTCACAGCCTGGTACAAAGTGGAGATGTCACAGGCTCAACCATGTTCACTGAAACAAAGAGGAGGACATAAACATATAGAAGAAAAATAAAAAAACAAAAAACCTCAAAAAAAACCCTGTTCTCTCTAGCCAAAATAAAAGCAAGAACCTAGCCGGTCAGAAGCTTCTAACCAAGAACTACCTTATTTTAGCCACACGCTACAGAACTACCCTATCTTTAAGATTTCTAGATGCCATACCACTGTCCTTCACCTTGGGTGATGATATCAGAAAGGACTGAGTTGAGGAGTCAGAACTTTAATCTGTGTTTCCATCTCTTACTCAGCTCTATTAGCAGTGGAGGATTCAGGGAGAGCCTAGAGTAGAGTTCTCATTAGGCTAGAATGGAATCTCCTTCTTTGTTATGGTAGTACCAGAAAAAGTTGAATAAGAAGCCAAGAATTTCATAACAGCAATGTGTGGAAGCCATCTTCTCAGACAGGTCCCATCCTTCTCAGACAATTGTTGTCTACAGAGGCCTAGTAGAACGTCGACTCTATCTGCAGCAATGCACTGCACACCATCAGGTAAAGTAGTCAGGTAGGGACATTGGACTTTACTTCCCCAAACATAGAAGTAATGAAGCAGGGCTGGGAGTTTGGCCTAGTGGTTAAAGTGCTTGCCTAGCATGCACGAAGACCCGGGTTCAATTCCTTGGTACCACATACATACAAAAATGCTGGAAGTGGTGCTGAGGCTCAAGTGGTAGAGCTCTAGCCTTGAGAAAGTCCAAGGACAGTGCTCAGGCCCTGAGCTCAAGCCCAGGACTGGCAAAAAAAAAAAAAAAAAGTAATGAAGCAGAATCTCTTCTCCAATTGATGTGGTGATAGGAAAGGTTTGCTGAGATCATTAAAGAATAACAAAATACCCCCAAGTGTGCAGAACACCATAGAATGTGCCATCCCAAATGCAGAAAATAGCCATTTAAATGGGTAAACATAAAAAAAATGCCCATAGTGAAATAAGTAGAAATTGCCTAAAAAAGAATTAAAAGCAGTTATTATGAACTGTTTCAATGAATAATTACATGTAACCTTTTAACAAATACAGACAAATGTCACAGTAGAGAGACAGAAGAGAAAGCAGAATCAAATGAGACAGTAGAGCTGAAAACAGCCATGGTCGTGGTAAAAAGCTCACCAGATACACACAACAACAGAATGGAGAAGACATGGAAGAAGTTGAAAATGCACCAATACATATTAGCCAGTTTGAGAAACAGAAATTATAACTGCAAAGTTACAGAAAGCACACAGAACCTACAGATCTACAGGGTTATAACAAAAGATGCATCATCATGTAATCAGAGTACAAAAAGATCAAAAAGAGGGTGGAGACAGAAAAGCATTCAAAGAAATAACAGTTGTATCTCCTATTTTCTGAGAAAAGCTGACCAATCCCTAAATAGGATAAATTCATAGAAATCAGTGTTAAAAACATAACCCAACTTCTGAACACTTAATGAATTTTTAAAAATCAGCCAGCATAGTGTTTCTTAATTTTAATCCTAGCTATTTGAGAGGTGGAGATTGGAAGAACTGTGATTTGAGGCCAGTCTGGGAAAAAATTGGCAAGACCTCATCTCAACGGACAATATGGAGCACATGCTGAAATGACAGTTATACAAGGGGCATACTTAAGAATATAAGAATATGGCAGTTCAGGGCCAGCCTAGGAAAAAAAACATATCTATCTATATCTATCTATATCTATCTATCTATCTATCTATCTATCTATCTATCTATCTATCTATCTATATCTCCAGCCTAAAATTGGGAAGGGAAGGGGGTGGGGAAACAAGGTGATTGGGAGGGGGTGGGGGGAGGGAAATGGAGACAAAAACATGAGAAGGGGTATCAGTGTGCGAGAAGTAATGCACCTACTATCTGATGAATGTAACTGTAACCATCTGTACATTATACTGACAATAAAAACAACAAAACAAAAAAACAGCCTCAAGCAAAACAGCTAGAAGCTTAGCTCAGCCCAGGTGGCAAAGAGATTGCCTAGTAATGGCAGAAAGATTGCCTAATAATCTAAAGGTCCTATGTTCAAACCCCAGGACTGCCAAAAAAAAAATTCTTGAAAGTAAGACAGAAGCAATACTTATTTAAGGGGGATATTGGAGATGAATGGTAAATGATACTGGATTTCACATTATAAAACAGGACAACAGAATATTTTTCAAGTGCTGAAAGAACTGTCAATTTGGAATTTTACATTCAGAAATTATGTCTTTCTGCAATAAAGGAAAAATAATGAAATTTTCAGATAAAGGACAACTACATGAATTAATCGTCATTAGGCATGGTGTAAAAGAAAAAAACTTTTAAACTGGAAGAAAGGATAAAGGAATGAGTTTCAGAATATTAGAAAGAAAACAGAAATAAATATGGGTAAATAGGATCAACTGTCTTTCCTTGAGTTTTATAAATTATGTTTTACAATGTATAAATAAAACTATTCACTAATTGATGTGAACAAGAACAAACTTAAAAGTAAAATAGAGTAATAAGCAACTGCAAACTGAAAAAAGTTTAATCATTCTATTTTACTGATTGTTTTATTTTACTGATTACTGAACAACCATATGGCTATTATAATATTTTAAATATTCTCAACTTTCTCACTCACAGCTCCCATCAGAAAATATTTTTATATCAAGTTTTTGTGACCAATAAATACTGAAGCCATGAGTAAGTGAATGAATATTTACTATGACAAATTTTGTCATCCCTTTATCCTTTTCTATCTTTTGCATGACCTCAGTAATTTTTGGCTTCTGCCTAAGCTCTCAACTAAGTGGATCCTTAGCAGAATTCTCTTTAAACCATGCTTTCCTCTTGAACTGCCAATATGTCTCTCTTCTTCTAAATACTATCAAACCTCTAAAAAGATTAATATATACTATGGTCTCTACTTCCTCACTTCTCACTGTTTTTTTTTTTTGTTTTGAAATAGTATGCTTTCCAATCCCACCCCATACTGCATTCACAGAGTATTTTTTTACCTATGAATTGCTAAAGATGTCAATGGGAAGTCAGGTCTTACCATCCTTTCTCCTTCAAGGATATCCTCCTCTGGTGTTCTTTTCTAATTACTAGCCCATTCTACTACTTCCTAACTAACTGCTCCCTCTTAAGTCTCTTTCATTGTCTTCCTTTTATTTACTCATTAAATGCAAACATTCCCTCAGATAAAGTCTAGAACCTATTCAACTTGCTCTACCTCAGTTTTTCATATGTATGTTGCCCATCCCCAGAGTTACTTCTATTGTTACTTCTTCAGGAAACATCCCATGACCTGAGGTGAGGTTGTATAAGGGTTGCACATCACAAACAAGGTAATTATTGAGTAGAGCATGCATAAATATTTGGCAATAATCAGCCTATCAAATTAATGTAAAATAACTTTAATTTCTCTAATTTCCCTTTAATCTCTCTAATTGTTTTTAAAGTCAAACTGTAAAGATTAGATTTTACATTTAACAAACAAAAGATAACACAAAAAATTCTTCTATCCTACTATTCACAGCATCTTCATAATATTGTTGAATTGTGTTACTCTTTATAAAATACTAATACATACAAATTTTATTTGAAAGAAAACTTAAATTACTTTGGTAGAGAATACTGCCTCATGATTAGGTCCTGACTATTACCATTTGAGATAAGTCCAAAATGGCACATGGTATTACAAAAATGAATTAAATTGGGTAACCTATTTATAATAAAAAGAAATTACACCAAATAAAATTAAGGACAATATTATCTGTCAAAATAAAATTTCCTCTTTTTTTCCAAATTCCATTAAAAGATTATAGTAATACTTGATTTTCAAAGGCCCAAATGATTTGTCATCTAGTTTCATCTATAACTTCCAAGTTAATTATTTTAAAATAATTTAAAAAGTAGTAAAATGTTAAAATGACTCCTTGCTCAGGTCAAAAATCATGAAAAACATAACTATAAACATTACATCATTTTGCTGTCAGCGATCAAGTGGTTTACCTGTACAGTCTCCCACCCTTATCACCTATCCCATTTCAGATTGTGAAATATTTAAGAAGGAAAAATGACAGACTTTTAAAATAGGCAAGTCACTCACTACATAAGCATCAGTAGTTCTCAATGCTCAATAAGTCAAGAAATATCTTGATAATGAAAGTAATTTCACATAAAAAATACTACAAACAAAATTTAGTTTTGACACAAGGCAAATCTATTCCTCCATACTAAATATGTATGTAAAGTTGGTCAGATCAAGATCCAGGCACCGATACACAAGCCCCCCAAACAGACAGAAGGGTATTATTTCTGTCCTAGTACACTGTTACCTGAACTCAAAAAATAAGGGTTTTATGGAAAAATAGCAACGAAGACATGATGCCCATGGCAAATACTGACAGAACTCTACAAGTAAATTTGTTTGGGCACTATATATAGGATTGCTTCCTGAAAGAAAGTTTGGAAATGTTTCATTTCCATGAATTCATAAAGAAGTTTTCAATCTGTGTATGTATCAATTCAACTGTCTATTAAGTCTCCTTCTTACTAAGTAGGAGGAGTTCATGATAATGCAGCTAAAAGCATTCATTCCTCAGAATATAAACATCTCACAGCTAATCTATGCTTCAATTTTCATAATCCCTAGACTGGTTGAAATTGAAATGCAAGGTCTACTGGAGTACAGTACTCAGTGACAGGAAGGGTTATTCCTCCTAAAATTATTCTGAGTTTTGTTTTCTCATAAAAATATATTTAGATTATAAAATTAAACAAATACAAGCAACACTGCATAATTTAACTGTCATTTTCTAACAAATCACTTATAATTATAACCATAAAATGATAATAATTTACCATGTGTGCAGCTGCAAAACTTACAAAAGCACTGGTCAGTGCTGCTGCAAAATGTGAACCTACTACTCCCCCTGGTGCTCATGGAACTGAATTGCAATAAAATAAAAAAATCACTTTTCCAATAAGGTGAGTAAATTTCACATACAGTCAGTTCTGCCATACAGCTTGTTTAGATAATACACACTTCTCTAGGTGCATTTGATGTATGAAAAATGTGAGCAAAATTCCAGTATCACTGTATCATATAGTATGTACGGGTGGAAAATGATGTCCTCTAATCCACACCCTGGTAATAAACCATGGGCCTCATGCCTAGGGCATCTTCCAGCTCTCATTTACCCTGTCTGACAAACTATACCCACTAACAATCATTTTACAATTTCTCCATTATTTCAACAACCTTCTCTCTGCCATTTTACAACTCACAAGCTGTAACCCTTTCAATATTCACTTAGCATTTATTTCCTTTAACAATTTAGTACATGAAAAACTGTATTTTATTAGATTTCATTTTTTAAGTCTCACTAATAAAGTTTTTGAATTCTGTAACCCCAAATCCATTTTTTCCTTTTCCCTGTCGTTTTTTTGTATAATTTTGAAAAGTGTGGAAATTTGGGGGAGTGCCTTTGCTTTCTTACAGCAGAACTGACTGTATAATAAATGGTAAAATTAAAGACTTTATAACTCATTAGAATAAAAGGATAGGATAGAAATTTTAGGATTTTTGAGACAGGACTCACTGTATTAGTAACTCAAGAGATATTTTTCTCATTTCCATGGCCAAATACCTGAAAACTTAAAGGAAGAACCATCATGATGGTAAAGACAGATTGGAGAAGATATAGGAAAAAATGCTCATCATCACTATTCATCAGAGGAATGCTAATTAAAACTAGAATAACACATCATTATACCTATTTACAGCAGTTCAAACAGATGAATGTTACCAGGTATGGTGGCACAGCCGCTAAGCCTAGCTGTATGGAAACAAAGGCAGGAAAATCATCATTTCAAGGTCAGTCTGGGCTTCAGAGCAATAATTTGTCACCAAAACAAACAAATGAATGAATGTACAAATGAATAAATGAGTGAATGATGGAAGTATAGGTGAGGCTGTGCAGATAGTAAACCCTCATTTCTTTCAGTGGGAATGTACTTGTTAATGGAGCCACTCTGGAAACTAAAAATGGAACTACCATATGATACAGCAACTCCACTTCCAAGTATATATATCCAAAAAAATTGAAGTCATCATGTTACAGAGATACAAGCATTCCCATATTCAATGCAGTTTATTATTCATAACAGGTCTGGGAACAACCTAGATTCTATTATTATATGAAGAAAATATGGCACATACCACACAATGAAATACTAGTCAGACTTTAAAAGAAGAAAATTCTATCATTTAAGATAATATGGATAAACTTAGGCATGCTATGTTAAATTAGCAAGGCACAGAAAAGTAGTATTACACACTCACAGAAGGAGAGAAAAAGCAGTCATTAGCAGGTGTGGGGGTAGAATGATGAATGGATAAAGGAAAAAATGTTGATCAGAGTACCACATTTCAGTTAGGAGGAATAAACAATAGAGGTCTATTATACTGAGTAATGACTATAACAATTAATAATGCACTGTATATTTCCAATTCTTAAAACAGTAGGTTTTCAACCACAAAAATCTAGTAAGTATATGAGATAATGGGTCTGTTAATTACCCTGATTTAAACACCCCACATTTAAGCACATCAATCAAAATATCATAATATACCACCAAATCATATATGTACAAGTATTCAGTTATAATTTAAGCAAAACACCCTAGAAACTCATATTTATGTCACATGCATAAGACATTTCATTAATTATATAAACATTAGAAACTACAGGGAGCAAACTGTATCTATCACAGTAAGTATTCTGGTTATGATAAACTAAAATCTGTAGAAGAACTAAAAATGTTATCTTTACAAAAATTAATTGATAGGAATATTTATTACAATTTTGCTGTAAACCACTTTGTCATTAATACATGCATCTTGTCACATAATTTAAAATACCAACAACACGAGAATTCATCAATAAAATGACCTTTGTTCTTCAAGGCTATCTCCTGTCATCTCCTATTAAGCACACACTGATCAGTATATATTTAGCATAGTCTACCCTAGAAGAGGCCACTCTCCTTCCTGGTCTGTTCCTAACCAATCTGTGTATACAGTGAACAATAATAGAACAATGAAACAAAGACTAATCACAAACCATATAAAAATCAAATATTCAGGGAACAAATTATATGGCTCCTAAATAGTATAGGGAAGTTCCTAACAAGAAAAGGGAAAATACCCTAATTACTTAAAATAGAAGCTGACAGTTTTATACCAAAAGATGCATAAATATTTCTATTAAGTAACTGCAGGTCTGTATAAAAAGAGAAAGGGAAAAGGGAAAGCTCTTATTTTAAAGCAAAACTTGTATTACAGGCCAGGTAAATATTTTAGGTTTAACAGAACAAATTTTCTTGCAACTAGTCCACGTTGCTATTATAGCACAAAAGTGGCCACTTACAAAATATCATCAAATTAAGTGTGGCTATATTGTAATATTTATGTACTAAAACAAAAGTAGACTAGGTTTGTACTGTGTGCTGTAATATATGTCAAGGCCTGATCTAACCCAAGTGAGAACTAGAAAGACTGTGGCTCTAACTTCAATACATTCATGAAAAATAAAAGTGAATTACTTAGACTCCACAAAGAGGTCTCTCAAATCACTAACTGGTTTTAAAAATAATAACCCTTTGAGATACTGAACCAATATCTAAACACACACAAACACACACACACACACACACACACACACACACACACACACACACACACACACACTTAGACCTTATTATCATGTTGCTACAGCATAGTCCTTTCATTTCCCCAAGCTTTGTCTTTGTTATTTTTACATTTTCAAAGATTAAGAAGCAATTATTCAGCAAGTACCAATGGCTCATGCCTTTTATTCTAGCTAGTGAGGAGGCTGAGATCTTAGGATCTTGAGTTGAAGCCAGTGGAGGAAGGAAAGACTTTTTTTTCACTTAGCCACCAAAAAGCCAGAAATGGAATTGAACTGTAGTTCAGGTGTCAAAATGGTAGTCTTGAGCAAACAAGCACAGGGACAGCACTCCAGCTCTGAATGTGTACACCCACGCATACACACATGTGTATGCGTGCACACATGTGTGTGCGTGCACACGTGCACACACATATAATTATCCTTAAAAATGTAAAGATCACTCTCTTAAAGATAAAAACCTTAAAACACAACTTTGAGAAAATTCGTAGCCAAGACTCATATAGACAGTATAGTAAAAGGAAAATTAAAAAAAAATTTAATCTATTGTTTTCCCTAGAAACTGAGTCAATCTCCTGCACGTGTTTGTTGAAGGCAATAAGATTAGAATTGTGGATTAATACTACAGAATTAATAAGATTTAAGAAAATTTAATAATTCCTGTTATGAGTTAAAAATCATTAAATGAGTTAAAAATATTAACATTTTAAAATATATTTAAAAACCTTCATTTAATATCTTTCCTTACTTATATTTACTGCCCCTGTGTTTGTGTCCCTTAACAATAAATTTTCTCATGATTTTATGATTATTTTCACCAATGTACATAAAGATAATAAATACTATTGCCTAATCAGTAAATTGCTTAAGAATATTACAACGATCTCTGTGGGAAAGTGGTAAAGTTTATACAATGCAGGCTTAAGTAAACCTATGAACACATAATGCAGAAATTAACAATTGGCAGGCACATACATCTTGTACACATATTTTGGTAGTTCTGGAGTTATTTTTTTTTTTTTTACTCAAATGGGTTATAACTTTGGAATTCTCTCCTGCATATTCCAGACTTGAGATAAAATATTTGTATACACGAGTATATAATCCTGTATATGTTTATATGTATGCATAAGTTAAATCTAACATCTACATAAGAAAACATGCATCCTTTGTTTCTCTTGGCTTAAGTTATTTTTCTTAATTCCCCCTCTCTCCAGGCACTCGAGTTTTAACTCAGGGCTTTGCACTGGCTTCCCAGGTGCTTTATGACTGAGTTACAATCTCAGCTTTTTGTTTGTTTGTTTGTTTTGGGGAGGGGGGAGAAAGGGAGGAAGGAGGAAACCTATTTTTTAGTTAAGAATCATGCTTCCTACTCAGCCACACACATCAACTATGGTTCATCTACTTTAGGTTTCAGGCTGATGCTGAGATCACAGGGACACACTATAATGCCCACTTGCTTTTCCTTGGGATGGAATCTTGTAGATTTCTACTCAGAGATGGCCTGGAATTTCAATACTCTATTCTCAGTGTCCTGAGAGCTATGGGTATCTGACTAGATCTTGAATATCTGAGTATTCTGCAGACTTCTTACCTAAGTAAGCAATGGTACGTTTAGATTATAAAATGTTTCTATCTAATAAGAAGAATACTCCCTTATTTATAGATAGAAACTTGAATTCCAGAGACAGAGGATTATGAATTGATTAATTAAAGACTACATCATAGCCAGTGATGAAAACACAAAGATTAGGACCATCTTACAAAGGCAGAGGAAAAGGAAGAGTCCCTGTTTATTTTTTTCTCCTCACCACCCTCTTAGAGTAAACAAAATTGGGCAAAGAAAATCTGCTTTATGTTTCCTATTTCATGTCGCTTCCCTAATTTTGACTGTGCTCCTTAACTATGCTACTTTACCACTCAAATCTACACGTCTGTCAAAACATCTAGGAGAAGTAGGATAGGGTGGTACATACCTTCAATCATAGCATTTGAGAGGATGAGGCAATAAGACGTTAAGTTTAAGACCAGCCTGGATTAAGTTTGAGGCCATTGTGTGTTATATAGTAAGATTCTGTCTCAAAAACACAAAACAGTAAAAAAAGACCTACGTACTAGAGCATGGAAAATCCAAGCATAAATATACTTTCATTACTTTTCTACACTGATGAAAAGGTAGTACTTGAAAGTAGTAACATTATCAGAAATTTTCATTTTCTAGTTCTACAAGCAAAAGGAATAACACACAACACAAAGCCTCTCAGTTTTGCTTTATATCTCAGAATAAAAGCTTCAGAATATGCTATAGAGCTACTTTCCCACATTTACTGTTGAATTTCATTTTTCTTTCAAGGTAATTGTAATAAATGTCAGTTATAGAAATACTTAAATAAGATCTCACACTTTTTCTGTTGCAGACTGAAGAATTATTGTTGGAAACATTTATGGTCATTGAGGAGTCTAACACATAAAGGCAATAAGAACACTATAAGCTTACTTTCAATAAAATACATTTCTTTGTTCATATTATACATTTTCCTCTATCTTCCCATGAAGATGTAAAATACAGCAATAGAAAGTAAGAAAGGCCATTACATTTAAGTGTACATGGTTTAAATCTTTTATAACTGATTTTATTAAATTATACATCATACTTTTCGTGAAATATTCAAGGTTAGATCCTCTAGGCAAAAATTATTATAGAGGATATAAAAACCATAAGTATTAAATGTTAAAACAAAACTAAAATTTTAAAACACAAATCATCAAGCTTTAAAACTTTTAAAAATTTATATTTCAACATATCTCCTATAGCAAAAACAAAATAGCAAAACGAAATTGGACCTTACTGGCCACTTTATTTCTAATTTAAAATAGAAGCTACACAGCAAGTTAATACTTCGCATTTGATCTTAGTTAAGGAAAAGAAGTGATAATATTTCATGTTTTTTTCCAGAGGAACTATGTCTTCAAATATTTGATCCTGCTAAGCCACCTTAGGAGTGAGACCAACCAGAACTAGACATCCTCTTACTACATAAAAACAAAAGGCCAGAATGCCTACATTGCTTTTACAAATCCAAATAGTACATCTTGTGTGAAACTCAGTGGCAGCGCATTTACCAACTATGCACAAAGCCATGGGTTCAATCTTCCCAGCACCATAGTGAATGAAACAACTTACCCAAAAGAATATTTTTGTTTGGAGCCTATTGATTTGCATTTCATTGGGCAAATGTTGAATAACTACTATTATAGTTCTAGAGATTGTGTAAATTTTAAAGCATCATAGCCAACAGAATAAATATCACAAACACAAGTTGGTAACATAAATCGCTAAGTACAACGAAGTTTGTTATATGGTTCTGAAGCTTCCAAATAAAATGTTGACTTATTTATTTACTTACTTTTCAGTGCTAGGGCTGGACCTAATGTTTCATGTACTCTACAATCCCAGTTCTTAATATTATTACTGTCTATTGGTATGGAATTGTTATAGCACTGGTATCATACCATAATGTTTGGGTTAGGTTTGAATGCCATATCTTTTATTTACCTTACACAGAAGAATTAAGGTAAAACTGAATGGCCACTGTTTGTATTTGATTTAACCAAAGGGTGGAACAATTAATTATAAAGTGAATTAGTAACACAGAAGATGGTAGGAGGCCTACTCTTGTAAATACTACAGAATCAAAGCATTATGATGCACAATTAACTTCATTATTACAGTACAATTCATGACAACTTCGCAGTGTTCAAAATGCCTATTAAAATATGACACAGTCTATCATTACTATTTTTTAAATTATCTTAGATGCCACTGTCACTAGATTCAAAATTAGAAAAGGTAGCTCTTATCAAAATGTTTTTTTCTCACCAGCTATTATATTACAAGGAAGGCCCACCTATCTAAAATGTAGGAAGTCTTGGAAAAAAAGTTTTTTCCACACAAAAATAAGAGCAAGCCAAATACAACTTTTGGAGCTCATCAGAAAGTTGAAGTCACGAGGAACAAGGTAAACTAAATTTCCAAAGGTGAAAAGTCAATCTAAAGAGATGACAGAATCCAGAGGAAAAGGCGTCAAAAACAGCAGATAATACGAAATGAGCAGAAAATTGTTACAAATTCTTAAAGGCTGAATGTGAGCTAATATGACAGAGCATAGAGCATTAGAGTATGTGCTCACCCAATGTTTAAAAAAATACTTTTCCACAGCATCCTTGGTTTCTAAGAAATAGATTATACCGCATACTTGAGAGTCTCTCTTGATGAGGTGTATATACAACATGGACTACTTTATGGATTCTTCCGTCATAGAATGCAAAAACACTCGTGCCCAACTGTCTTAGTTCAATCTGCTACATTGGAGTACCGTAGACTGATAAATTTTGTCACTGTTTTGACAGCTAGAAGTTTGAGAACAGGGTTCTTGCATAGACAGGTTCTAGGGACTTATTTTGCCCACTTGTTCTTGCATCCTCACATAGCACAAAGAGAGCTAGGTTTAATTTGTAAAGACACCAATCTCATTCATTAGGATTCAGTCTTCAAGACTGAATTACCTGCTAAAATCACACAAAATATAAATTTTAGGAAGTCAGACATTCAGTGTATACCTACTATCCAGTAGTAGATACCACCAGATGAAAGCCTGTCAGTACTTCAATGCCCTCACTAAGCACAGATACTTATTGTTGGATGAATTTAAAGTCTGATACCCTGGTACCTGTGTATTGGTCAGAAATGAAGATGGAAGTATCAAAATTAGAGATCAACCTGGGCAAAAAGTTAATGAGACTATATCTGAAAACACAAGTTCAACATGGTGGCATGTATTTGAAATACAATTTTTTTGAAGTCAGAGCAAGGTGAGAATCAGAAGTGGGAGGCTGGTCTATGGCTGGTCTTAAGCAAAAACACAAGATTCTACCTGGAAAATAAAGTAAGAAAAAACTGACTGGGAGAATGGCTCAAGTGGCAGGGAGCCTGACTAGAACCACAAGCCCTTGAGTTTAAACCCCACAACCATCAAAATCCTCCCTCCAAACTCACTCATTAGACTTTTTTAGTATACTGCACAGAGAACAGGAAAGAATAAAAAAAAGTAAAGCAACAATAAATTGTCCAAAATAAAATGTAAGAAAATGAAATAAACAGATTATCCATATCTGTGGGACTAGATCAAATATATCATTAGAACCCCCAAAGGAAACAATGCACATGCACATTCTCGCTCCTTAGATACACCACAGTCAAAGAGAAAATCTTCAATACATGAAACAAAAGATCATTAAAACACTGAAACAAATACATGTTGCAATAGTAGTAGTCCACATTTATGACATTCTTGACAATTATAAATAACAAAGAGATAAATATACCTACTCATAACTTATTCTTTGTCAGACACTCTTCTAAGTGCCACAGAAACCCTAGGAGGTAAATTAGTGTCTGATTTTACACATGAAGAAGTAGATACAATGAATATTATTATTATTATTATTTAGGATCACACAGAAACTATTAACCAGGATTCAAATCTCAGCAGTATGACTCCAAGATCCATTCCTTAATATGGTTCTGCTGTGTCAAACTCATCTTTTCCCCATTATAGTACCATAAATAGCAATTAGGCCACTATCACCCCTCTCTGTGCTTCTCAACTAGGGAGCAATATTTATATAACAAAGACACTGTATCATTACTAGAGTTGATACTAAATGGTAGCATAGTTTATACAACCATTCCAAAATTGGATTTTAGGCACATTTTTAGGTAACAAAATTTGGGCTTTACTTGGAGCAAGTGTGTTGTTTTTGTGTTAAGTATATATTTGTTTTTACCAGTGCATTCTTGTCTGAACAATGTCTCTCTCTTTTCCCTGATTAAAAATTATCAAATTAAGGAAAATAATTATTATTTCCAAATTGCCAACTGAAGCACATTTTCAAGCAACAGTTAATACATTTGTATTTAATAAACAAATTTAAATTAACTTTATAATTATACAAAAGTTGCAAAGATTCTACCAAGTGCCCATAATCCCCTATTTCAGGTTTCCCTACCATTAATATATTCCACTAACATAGCACATGTGTCATACCTGAAAAAAAGTCTGCAGTGTTAACATGACTTCTTCATTAAAGTCCATAGTTAATTCAGGTTGGTTTCATTAATTTTTTTCATTCACATTCTTTTTCTGTTCTTGAACTCGATCTTAGATACCACACTGCACTTAGTTGTTATGTCTCATTCTCCTTAGTCTATAGGACAGTTTCTAGCTTCCTTATTTCTCATGATTCTAATGTTTCTTAGGAGTAATAGCCAGATACTTAAAATGTTTGTTAATTTGAGTTTGAAGTTTCTCATGGTTAAATACAATTAGGGATTTTAGAAAAGAAAAAGAAGTGAAGGCTCTTGTTACCACAACGTAATAAGTATGTCCATTTGACACTAGTGACACGAAGTGATATGATCAATAGGTTCTTAGATGTTCGAATGGCCAATAAATATATTAAGAAATGCTCACTACCTCTTGCCATTAAGAAAATACAAATGAAAATAACATTGAAATTCCCTCTCCAGTCAGAATGGCCAAGAATACAAACAATAACAAGAATATAAACAATAACTGATACTAGTATGTATGTGAGGGAAAAGGAACCCTAATACACTGTTTGCAGAAATGCTAAACTTGTGCAACCACTGTGAAAAATAGTTTCAGAGATTCCTCAAAAATCTAAACACATAACAACCTTATGATCCAGTAATACCACTCTTGAACATTTATCCAAAAGATTATAAGCTAGGTTACAGTGAAACCACCTGTACAACCATGTTCATGGCTATTCACATAGCCAAGGTTTGAAAACAGCCTAGATGCTCATTAGTAGATGCACAGAACAAGAAAAAATATGGTACATATACACAATGGCATTTTATTCATGCCTTAGTAATAAAGATATTACATTATTTGCAACAAAAAATATGTATGGGCCTGGGAAAAAATGCGAAGTAAATTAAGTCAGGTGCAGAGAGAAAAAGGACAAATGGCCAAGTGTGGTGGCTCACTCCTGTAATCCTAGCTACTCAGAAGGCTGAGATCTGAGGACTGCAGTTCATACTCAGCTTGGGCACTAAAGTCCGTGAGACTCATCTCCAATTCATCACCAGAAAACCGGAAGTGGCGCTGTGGCTCAAATGGTAAGGTGGTAGCCTTGAGCTGAAGAGCTCAGGGACAGTGCCCAGGCCCAGAGTTTAAGCCCCATGACTCAAAAAAAAAAAAAAAATAGGAAAAAAGAAAATAGAGAAATGTTTTCTCTCATATGTAAAATCTAGAAATAATTTATAAATGTATAAGCAAACATACTGGTGTTGTTTTAAGTATACACAAATGTACTAACCAAAATATAGTATTTTAAGGAGAAAATTCAAATGTTGCAAGTCTTTAGAAAAAAATTAACAAAAATAAACAAAATAAACAGTAAGAAACTGGCACCTGAAAGGTACAGGGCCAAAATCAAAGGATGGGGGTAGCCAAAAGAGAAGGGGAAAGTAGGGAGAACGTAGTCACAAAATTCAATGCACAGCCTACAAAATTAAGAAAACTGAGGTGAGATAAGGGATGAGAGAGAACGATAAAAAGGATCATATCAATCAAGATGCATTGCATTCATAAAATGATTTCTTGAATGGTGTCATTTTGTACAAGAACTTAAAGAGTTAATGACGTAAAGAAGTAAAAATACAATAAAGAAAGAAAAAAGCATGACGCTGGAGACAAAGGAAAGCATGACAACAAGGTATGTCGAAATAAAATTATTAATTATCCTTGGATAAAGTATAAAAGTCTTTTCATTTCTTAAAAATTTGTCTTTCATCCTAATACATAAGAAACTGACTTTCTTTGAATAGGAGCTTCTTATATTGTAAATGGAACATGAAATTGCACAAGAAATCTCACCAGTTAGATGACATATACACAGAAACTGTGAACATTTAAGGTTTCAGAAAATAAGTAAAATGAAAGGTAACACTGTATGACTGAAGACCATTATCAGTTCTGGTACTCTCAAAGACCATTACTCACCAAATTGAAGGTCTGGATTTATTCAGTGATCAAACAAATTCCGAAAGCTCCAACATGATTGCAAGTTCAACAAATTCTTCTATAGTCTCCTACTTAACCTCTCTGCATAAGTAATCTTCATTCACAGACAGACAGATAGATAATCTTAGTATTCTCTTCTTAGCACCACTCTATTTGAGGTCCATCCTTAACTTACTTTTTTTTAAAGGTTTTCTCTGCAAAATCTCACCTAAACTCAAAAGTTTCAAAAGCCAACTATATTCTGATGATATAGTTAAATTAGGCCTATCTTCAAAGTTAATATGGAAAAAATTAAATTATAATCTATCTTCTCTAACATTTGCTTTCCCCATATTTATTTCATGCCATCTATACACATGCCTGATCCAGAAATCTGTCACTCAGATTCTGTTAGCTCCCATAACAAATCCTCCTGTTCTACCTCTAGCAGTCCAATTTGTCTCTTCCTTTGTCACCTCCCTGTCTCTGGTTTATCTTAGACTTCAGCTTCTCTCTCATCTGGATTACTGATCTACTATCCTCTGAACTCCTTTAAAACTTATTTCATCCTTTCTAGCTATCTGTATCTTGCTGTCACAAAGTTTATTTCATGTACAAATCAGATCAATTCACCATTACTTTCCTTCAATAGCCAAAATCTATCACTTATCATCTCACTTTCCTCCTCAACTGATATTCCAGAGTCAGCAACATACCTTTATTATTGAAAACACTCAACTACTTAAGCTTGTCTATCCAGTACCATTGTCTTCCAACTTGCCTTTATACCTTTCAGCTCATATTTGCAACCTATAACCTCATAAAATCAGATTTCCAATGTATCCTAAACACATTATGACAGCTATGTCCAATAGAACGTTCTGTGATAATGTAAATGTTCTATATTTGTTCTGGACAGTACCATGATATTGGGTTAATCTGCAACATCAAATGTGACAAGTGTGACTAAGGTACTGAACTTTTTATTTTATTGAATTCTGATTAACTCAACTTATCATATGTAGCTATGGCAATCAGATTAAACAGCACAGATCTACACTATCTGTTTATCTGTTTGGGGACAGGTCCTTTTATCTAGAGTGCTTTTCTTTGTCCCTCTTATATTTGTAACTACAAATTCAATTCCTTTAATAGCTATAGAATTATTTAAGTAATTTATTTCTTTTAGAATAAGCTCTGGACATTTCTCTCAAATAATTTATTCCTTTAATGCAAATTAGTTTGTTTATAAAGCTCAATTTTCTTATAAAGCCCTCACCAATATCTCTCCACCCCTTCAATACTGGGGTTTGCACTTGATATACTATTTGCTATACACTTGTTACAACTTGTTTTTTTAGTAGTTGTAGAAACTGTATATTTGATAATTATGATTCTTGATTTAATAATCTATCCTCTTTTTATCTGATAAACATAATTAGAGGGTTTTATTTTGATTTGTTTTTTTTTTTTAAAAAACATGAAGTTCTAGTCAGGTGCTGGGGCTCATGCCTGTAATCCTACCTTTCAGGAAGCTGAGATATAAGGATCAAAGTTACAGGCCAGCCTAGGTACAAAAAAGTCCATGAGACGCTTACCTGCAATTCATTTTTTTGTATGAAGACTAAAACATTTTTGTAAATTATAAAAAGTGAAAACAATTAAGGATCACAGGGTACAGGGCAAATGTTACTCTGAAGTTTTACAAAGTTCCTTTAACAGGAAGTAGTACAATATTATCTCAAAATAGATTTTTCATTTAAAAAATATATTACATTTATCTGAGCAACCACTTAAGAACATTGTAAAGTAGTAGGCCTAAAATTTCAATGTAATAATCAAAATAATACACTGAAAATCCAAGTAAAATAATACAACAGGAAAAGAGTATTACAGCCAAAATATAAATGGCTAGTATTTCCAACAGCACAAGAGAACATCTAAACTTAACTATAGCAATAATTAAAAAAAGCCCATCCTGGTGGCACATACCTGCAATTTCAGTTATTCAGGAAGTAAAGATAAGGAAGATTACCATTTAAGTCTAGCCTGGGAAAAATTCAGCAAAGAAGGGCTGTATATCTCACCAAAAAAATTAGTATGTATCCCACCCAACAAGACTAGTATACTAGTGCATCTCTTTGACCTCAACTACATAGTAGGATTAAGTACAAAGATTGCAATCCAAGGCAATCTAAAGCAAAGGGAACTGGAATTATGAGGTGGTAGAGCCCTTACCATGCAAGTATTGGAGCCTAAGTTCAAACCCAATTACTGCCAAAGCACGTAAATATAATAGATTAAGAACTCAATTTAAAGACAGAGATCATTAAATCAATAAATCAAACATAATAGGACAAACAAGAAGGATCAAAATGTCATTTACTGTCAAAACACATTATTTGATGGGAGAGAAGAACTAGGAGAGAGGGAAAGAGTGACATTGTCCTAAAAGTAATGTACTCATTACCTAACTTAGGTAACTGTAACTGTTTTGTACATGACCTTTATAATAATAAAAAAGAAAAATAGATTATTTGCAACTATGAAAATTGATGGGGAGAGAAGTGTGGCCTAGTGGTAGAGTGCTTGCCTAAAAATGAGGCTTGTTGAAAACGTTTTGGTAAAGGGAAAGAGAGGTAGGAAGAGTGACAGAGGGGATGAAACTGACTGAAATGCATTGTAAGTTGTACAAAACCATAACAGTGAATTATTTTCCTGTGTAACTAGTGTAAGCTAATAAACATTTTTTTTAATGAGACAAAGGCCTAGGACCAAATTTACAATAAACTCTGGTTTACTCTGTCATTATTAAGTAATACAAAGAAGACATTTTTGTAAGCCTATCCAGTTTAGCTATTGAAATATTCATTCATGAACTTACACTATTTAATAGACCCATTTCACAATGCTGTATAAGATGGAAAATGGTTCAATTTACATATATCATTATAAATAATTAGCAATGTTTATGTTTATATACAAGTAATAATTAATATACATTCTGGATTCACACAGCTGCAAATTCTGTCCTGCAATCTCATGTAAATATATTCACACCTGACAAAGCCTCCCACATTAATTTGGAAAAATATTGTCAGATATAGCTATAAAAAGTCTTTATGGGAACTAGGCCAGTGGCCCAGGTTTATAATCCTGATCAGAAGGCTGGAATCTAAAGGACTGAAGTTTGAGGCCAGACTAGGCAGAAAACCTTAGCAGACATCATCTCTAAAATAGCTTGGTTGAGGGTATAGTTGAAGCAGTAAGATAAGTTCTAGGTCCTGAGTTCAAACTGCAATACTACCAAAAAACAGACGTAATTGACAGAGTTTTTGTATCTTACACTTGCCACTTGAAGAATAATGTACTTAACAAAAGGAGAATACACATTCCTAGAATACACTCCTCATCTTATAATTATCTAAAGCTACAAATTTGTTAGGACTTAGAAAAGAGAGCAAGCTTATTTCTCCATTGTCCATGTGTGTTAAGACAAAACAGGCCTTATTTCAGAAATTAGTATCAATGGTATTATAATGTACAGATTACCAGGGGAGTTTTTTAAAATGTAAAGTCTGATAAAGTATGACATGAAAGAATATGAATGTCTAGTAAGCTTCCAGGTTTATCTTGTGATGCTCACATTATAAATCTACTGGCTAACCCAGAAACTAAAAGATGACAGGGCAAGACTAAAGGATCACATTAGCCATGCCCACTTCTACTAAGTCAGTGATGGAGCAGGAAAAAATTGGGGTTATATTCAGGGTCTAGAGTTTGCCAGGTATGTAATGCATTATACCACTTAAACCAACCCTAGCCCAGAAAAAGTTTAATAAGCTTAATCATGGCACAAAGAATCTAATATGCATTATCTAATTTAATCTTTCAAATAAACCCACTGAAGTATATCCCCATTTTTTTCAGGGAAAGGATTGGAATTCGGGGAATGTTATTTTGCAGCAGCATCTGCCTCCACTGTGGCCTCCTCCTCCACTGCCATGGCCGCCACCTCCTCCTCCTCCCTCCTCTTCCTCCTCAGCTTCTTAGGCTAGCTTTAGAATGCTCAGGCTGCCCTTAAAATTCTGATCTTCATATCTCATTTCCCAAGTGCTAAAATTAAAGTAATATACTACCATGCCTGGTCCTAATCACAGGCTTAGCAGAACACAGGTCAATTTTTCATTTTCAATATTTCCCCTAAAATCACGAACTCTCAGATTTCTCTTTGAGTTTTCTTTTCCTTTCCCTTTTCCTACTGTTAAAACCTACATACTTAATATTCATGAGCAGGGAAATTTTATAACTATAATAATACAATTAAAATCATAAAAAATACTATAAATATATGCTATTAAACAATGGATAACTTTTCTGTTGTGTTTAAGAATTTTTATTTATTTTTTTTTTGCCAGTCTTGGGGCTTGAACTCAGGGCCTAGGCACTGTCCTTGAACTTTCTCAAGTGTGAGCCACAGCACCACTTCCAGCTTTTTCTGTGAATATGTACTGAGTAATTGAACCCAGGGGTTCATGCATGCTAGGCAAGCACTCTCCTACTAGGCCACACGCCTAGCCCAAGAGATTTTTTTATACTTATACTTACCTTAAATAAAAAATAATTATTCAATACAAACTAAAGATAAAACATCTGAAACTTTTTAACTTTCACTGTGATATCAAGTCACAAATTTACTTACGTATTCAGGTGTTAATAAGATGAAACTAGGTATAAACCACACACTGATGATTCCAAGAATGAAATGGTGTGCTGTATTACATAAATATATTCCACAATTAATAGTATCACCTTTTAAAACAGAAAAAGGTTAAAATGTTTTAATTAACTATTAATTATCAAGTAGTCCTATGTGCCTCCAATGTCCTCTAATGCTAACACTAAACATAGAGTGAAGGAGAGTAGCAGACATATTTGCAAATATCTCTAGAGGTAAATAATAATTTCTGTCCTGGCTAACAATGGAAAATAAATTTATTCAGTGAAAAATCAAAACCCTTGAATTAAAAGTTTCCTTAAATAGATGCAACACAGTAACTTGCAGAGTTCCTGTAGCCTTGCAGAATAGGAGTTGTACAAACATCTCCGGGCTTGAGGTCTATTTCTAGGATTTTCAATCTGTAAAAAGAAGGTAGCAACTGCATTTCCCAAGCCACAAAAAGAAAACACAGCCAGGTTTTGGTAGCTCACACCTATAATTCTAGCTACTCAAGAGGCTGAAATCTGAGGATCATGGTTCAAAGACAGCTGAGGCATGAAATTCTGTGAAACTCTTATCGACAATTAATCACAAAAAAAGTCACATGCAGTGGTGGTTCAACTGGTAGAGTGCTAGCCTTGAGCAAAAGAAGTTCATGGACAGGGTCCAGGACCAGAGTTAAAACCCCAGGACCAGCCCCCCCCCCCAAAAAAAAGATAAAACAAAAACAAAAAGAAAAATAAAAAAATAAACCCGAACATGTAAAAGTACCCCAACTTAAAGGTATTCAAAGGTGCTTTCAAATGTAAGTTAAACCTGTTTTATCCTCTGATGTCAATGATTAGAAATCAGTCATGGAGCATTTCAAGCATGCCTTCTCTGTCTTAGTAAGTTCTATAATCACAGAGATCTTTATGGGAAGTTGACAATATTAAATTTCATAGCACATGCATTAATAAGCATATTATCAGACTGGTGAAAATGTCAATGTTCACTTCTCTTCAGAAAAGGAAGAAATATGTACAAGGAGAAAGAGCTAAATTGTGATTTTTGTGGGTGTGTGACAGCAAATGTTTCTCTACCCTTTGTAGGAAACTGCCCTTTATCCTTGCCCCTCTCGCTAAAAAAAAAGTGCTGTTGAGGGATGCAATCATAAATTGTTCTATAAAGAACTGAAAATATTGCCTCAGGTGCAGCAGGATTTTCAGAATTTTGTTTCACTTTTATATAAAATGTTTGATTTAGCAACTGATCTGGTGACAGAGACTACATTTTTCCTAGATAGAAGGGCCTAATCGATGTGAGGGGCAAAAACGAATCGCTATGAATTCCACCTCTATACTTCAGTTTCTTTACAACCTTTATTGTATTTTTTTTCTTGGCAGTTTGTCAAAGAACACAAGTCTTTATAAAAAGGTCTTGCCTTCTGATCAGTTAAGCCAAGTAATATTTCTATCTAAATAACCCTTTTTATGTTGTATCAGTTTTATGCTATATCTCTTGTAATATATTTTTGCAAGTAGTTTGGGGCAAGAACTCCTCTTAAAGCTGTTTCCTACTCTTTCTTGCTAGACTGCCAACCTTGCGTTTTATACTATGCAGAGTCAGCTCTAGCACTGAAGGTCTAGTAAGGCAACAGTAAAACTGCCCAGAGCTGTCAAAAGATTTGACAAGGCCCCCAGACAAAAAATGTTAATTGCATCATGCCCATTCCCTACTCCCACGAAATACTCAATTCACTTCTCAAAATAATTCTTTAATTGGTTAGTCTTGTTTAAAATTTCTAGCTACTTGATTGACAACTCCTACAAAAGCATTCAGAAATGCTGGAGAAACAGAAGCTGATAGTATACATAGATACACAAACAAAAATGAGTTTGTCCATGAAGCTATCCTTTCTGTATTAGTTCTGCTGCTTCAACTGACATGTCTCTTGGACTAAGTAACTCAAACTCTTACACTGAACATTTTCTAAAGACATATGAATAGCATAAAATGTCTAAGAGCATTAACTTTTTAAGCTTCCACTATGAGGTTTACAATCCAGAGATAAAAATAAAGGGAATACTTTATTTTAAAAAAAAAGGAATACTGGGGCCGGGAGTTTGGCCTAGTGGTAGAGTGCTTGCCTAGCATGCACGAAGACCCGGTTCAATTCCTTGGTACCACATACTTAGAAAAAGCCGGACATGGTGCTGAGGCTCAAGTGGTAGAGCTCTAGCCTTGAGAAAAATCCAAGGACAGTGCTCAGCCCCTGAGCTTAAGCCCAGGACTGGCAAAAAAAAAAAAAAAAAAAAAGGAATACTGTCACTTAGTATTTTCAAAAGCATTGAAAAATTTGCACCTCAGGATCCACATTTCAGACAAAAACTAAAAATATTCATAAACAGCAAGATTTTTTACTGAGACTTACATATTCACTCAACAAAACAACTCTAACCCCAGGCAGGTAAACAGCATTTATAATAAAGCATTTTGAAAAGAAAGCAAATTATTACTTTTAACCCTGAAAGTTTTATTTCATAAGTCTATTTGTATGAAGAGGAATTCTCTGTCTATAAGTGCAGATTTAAAAAATTTCCCTTGCCATTTGGGGGATGGAAAAGCATTCCTGATTTGTATATTAAAGCACAAGCATCTGTCCTACTGATGATATTCTAGGGAAGCACATTAGCATAAAATTTAACGATGTCAAATAAGTGGATGTGAAATAGGGACTGCGTAAAGACACTATTTCCAAGGCTGACAGAAACATCACTGTTTAGAAATGCAAATGAAACCATTATGTTCAATAATTATATGAAAATATGAACAGTTCAGCATGTTTTCCAGCCCTGATGGCGGTTAATGGGATGTACGCTTATGTAAATAACTACTATTAAAGCTAATGCTGAAAAAAACTAATAAATTCATACTAAAGCAACTGATTTAGTATGCTTTTAAACCCCAGCAGTGCTCACTTATTAGAAAAGAGTGCATTATTATGTTTAGAACTCATTACTGCTACAAGTCACTGCAACTCCATCAATTACCATGCATTAATGAAAATGGGACACATACAAAAAAATTATTGCCTCTCAGCAGTTTTCCCTTAAAGACAAAACCTAGGGATATTGCCATCATGGGGCCTTCTAAGAACTTATCCATGTGATAATCTTTATTATTAAAACAGTACTCCCAATACTGCAACTCTAGGGTATTTTGATGGTAAGAATAACCTTTCTATAAAATTACAAATACTTTACAACAACATGAACCATTTTAACATCTATAGGAAAACGTATCTTTAGTCACATGACCTACTTTTTTAAAGGGTGCTAAGAAATAAAAATAGTGGTAATAGCAACAGTATAGATGCTGGCAGTGGTAACAGAGTAGATAATTACAATGCTAAGACACTGTTAGAAGATAAATTCCACTCATTTCAACACAATGTCTCAGTGAATTCTGTGCAAAGGGAGTGAAATTTTAAAAATAGGCCTTACATTTTGTTCTTTGCCACAAACTTGATTTGGTTGCAAAATACTAAATGTTTAGAAATCCCAGCTTAAGTTCTTTAAATTCCAGTACATGAATGAAGGAAAGAAGTGTGAGCAAATATAGCCATTACATTCAGTGTGCACTATGTATAAATTAAACTACGGAATTTGAGTCTAGGGATGGGATGGGGAAAAAAAAGAGAATAATGGAGTAACATTAATCAAGATGCATTTAACTTATAACTTGATTTCTGGAGTTAAAATTCCTTGTACAGCTTGTTCATAAACATAAATATTAAAAATAAACTAAAAGCTAAAATAAAAAGAAATTCTAGCTTAAATATCACTTAACAGCAAGGAAATGCTAACAATGTAAACATTCAAATGTAGAAATGTATTGGTTCTTACTCTCTTTATGTCAACATCTACTATTTTGTTACTTTAGCATATATAACTGACCGTTCCTTTCTGGCATTCAAGAAAATGAAAGACACCTGAACATTTGCTAAGTGTAAAATGTTTAGTAAACCTCAAACATGGTGTTATTACATATAATGAGTATGTGTTTACTTAAAAATTATAGCTATTGCTAAGTGCCCATGGCTCATCCCTGTAACCACAGCTACTGGAATTTCATTCATCCACCAGAAAATATCATATTATGTCATTTGCAGAAGTGGATAGACTTGGGGGAAAAAATCATAGAGCAAAGTAAGCCAGCCCCAGAAAGACAAAAAGCTTATGTTTTCTTTTATATGTGGGTGTTTGTCCTTAAGTACAAACATGAATATGACATACAGGGGCCATTTGCATGTGCATACACAAATATATGATATATATATAAAACAATCATATATATGATCAAACTGAAGTGTGGTACACAAAGATGTAAGAGTCCATGGAATCATTCCTTTGAACAATTAGCAACTTAAGGAAATGAGTAAAGGAAGCTGAAATACATCTTGACTGAAAGGATAGAGGCTAAAAGGAGGAGATAGATTAACTAATGAATATAGGGTAGCCACAATAATAAATACATGAAAATTGAACTAGCAAATTTGATGAGATTATTAGGAATGGGACTGATGGAAGTGGTGAATGGTGTCTCATTTGTACAACTCCTTAAAAATAATAAAACATAATTAAAAAGATGCACACATATTCACACACATAAACTGACATGTTAAATTCCTGGGTGGGAGTTTGCCTAGTGGTAGAGTGCTTGCCTAGCATGGCATGAAGACCCGGGTTCAATTCCTTGGTACCACATACATAGAAAAAAGCCAGAAATGGTGCTGTGGCTTAAGTGGTAGAGCTTGAGAAAGCCCAAGGACAGTGCCTAGCCCCTGAGTTCAAGGCCAGGACTGGCAAAAAATAAAAATCCTTAAATTCTTCATACAATTATCTGAAGATAATAATAAATTTAGATGAGGCCAGTATAGTTTATAAAATATCTTCACAAATTTCTTCCTCTTATTCCTTGACTAAGGGTATTTCAAAAACCAAAAAAAGCTAGCGGTGGCCCATGCCTATAATCCTAGCTAATTAGGAGGCTCAGATCTAAAGATCAAGGTTTAAAGTCAGCCCGGGCACAAAAGAACCTGAGACTCTTATCTTCAATTAAC
Source organism: Megascapheus bottae (assembly GCF_031878675.1). Lineage (NCBI taxonomy): Eukaryota > Metazoa > Chordata > Mammalia > Rodentia > Geomyidae > Megascapheus > Megascapheus bottae. The sequence continues at coordinate 26,678,178 of NC_143527.1, forward strand.
CTCTAGAAAACTTTAGCTCAAGGCTGAAGAGCTTGGTGACAGCACTCAGGCTCCATGACACACACATATTCACACACACACACACACACACACACACACACACACACACACACACGAAAACCACAATAAGATTAACTTATGATGGGTGGTATTGGAAGAAATGGGGGAGAATGATGAATGGGTGATATAGGATACACTGTACTCATAAACTGCCACGTTGAAATGAAACTCCTTTGTACAACTACATAAAAATAATTTTTAGAAAAGATTAGCCTAACACCCCAAAGACTTAATAAAATTGTATTTAAAATTATTTTATTTTTCTCAAATATTTGGCATCCCTATGATTAGCATTAACACTTTTTTTTTTTGCCAGCTGTGGGGCTTGAACTGAGGGCCAGAGCATTGTCCTTGAGCTTTTCTCAAGGCTAGCGCTCTATCACTTGAGCTACAGCACTGCTTTTTGCTTTTTTCTATGTATGTGGTACTGAGCAATTGAACCTGGATCTTTGTGCATGCTAGGCAAGCATTCTACCACTAGGCCAAATTCCCGGCCCTCTTGTTTATTTTCTGTGCTAATTTTGGGGCTTGAGTTCAGGATCTGGGCAAGATCTTAGCATTCTATCACTTGAACTACAATTCTGCTGAGTCTTGGCGGTTAATTGGAGACAGGAGTCTCAGAGAGGCCAGAATTATACGTGTGAGCTATTAGCTCCTGGAAACACACAAATGTATTTATGAGAACAAATAATCTTAAGAATGGTTTAGAAACAACAAAAGTGCTGGGCACATTGGCTCAAGTCCCTAATCTAGCTAATCAGGAGGCTCAGATCTGAAGATCAGAGTTCAAAGCCAGCCAGAGCAATAAAGACTTATCTCCAATTAATCACTAGAAAAGGGGAAGCAGGTCTGTGGCTCAAGGGGTGGGGTGGTAGTCTTGAGCTGAAGAGCTCAGGGACAGAGCCCAGGCCCACAGTTCAAGCCCCATGATCCATCAAAAAAACAAACAACATTCTTACCTGGAATATAAATGGAATGATTTAATTTGACATGATATTCTAGGAAAATATGCAATTATTATATTTTTTATTTTAATACGAATATTATATCGTATACTTTAATACAAATATTGCATTGCATATTATAATACAAATATTCAAAATTTACTAAATTTGCATAGTACTACAGAACAAATAAAATGGCTTAAAACACTACAGGTCAATTACAGACAATTACTAAATTAGTAAAACAATATACTCTAAGGCTTATTAAATGGAATAAGGTAATTTTATTCAAGTATAGTTGATAATTCAATTTGGAAGCATAAAAATGTAAAATTCAGCCAGGAGTCAGCAGCTCATGCCTGCAATCCTAGCTATTTGGGAGGCTGAGATCTAAGGACTGCGGTTTGAAGGCAGCACAAGCAGGAAAGTCTATGAGACTCTTATCTCCAATTAGAGCACCAGAAAACTGGAAGTGAGTGCTGTTGTGGCTCAAAGTGGAAGAGTGCTATAATTGAATGAAAGTGCTCAGAGACAGTGTCCAGGCCCTCAGTCGCTCAGTTCAAGCCCCACGACCAATAAAAAAAAATTCTAAAATTTATTTAAAATAAAGGTCAAAGTTTGAGAGGATAGCTCAAGTGATAGTGCAGCTGCTTGATAAGCTTGGTACCCTTGGTTCATTACTGAATACTATAAAAATCAAACAAAAATGCCAAAATTCATCAAAGCTGATAGGTGACGCCTTTGCTACATATAACATACCACTTTGCCAGACACCAAAATGCTCTCTTCTCTTCCCTATCACTTCTACCCTATTCTTCTTCCCTATTCTTTTACTGGGGAAAAAAAAAATAGTACTAAGGGTCTGACTGTAGGACCCTTCACTTTTCAGTCAGGTTTTTTTTTTTACCAGTGAGGCACCACCTGAGCCCTTTCAGGGGCTAATTATTTTCAGGTAAGGATTTCTTTTCACATAGGTCCACGCCTATATCACAATCCTATTTTATGCTCCCTGCTTTAATTGGTACGTTACACATTCACTTCCGCTGAAAGGAGTTCTCACAATCTTTTGCCCAGAAAAGCAATCCTCCTGATCTCAGCCTACTGAGTAGTTAGGGTCACAAGTGAGAGCCACTATAAATTTCAAATTTCAACTGACCCGAAACTATTTCAAAGACTAGAAAACGGCCTCTATTTTCTTTTATGGAAGGTCTGTAAGGTTAACTATAAAGGAAAGACTTATCTGTTTGAAACTTAAATCCTTATTTATAAGAAACCTATTTCAGTCTGGGAGCAGGGCCTAGTAGAGTGCTTGCCTTAGCATGCACGAAGCTCTAGGTTCAATTCCTTGGTACCACATACACAGAAAAAGCTAGAAATGGTGTTGTGGTTCAAGTGGTAGAGCACTAACCTTGAGAAAGCCAAAGGACAGTGCTAACACCCTGAGGTCAAGCAGAAAAAAAAAAAAGGAACCTATTTCTACTAGCTACCCCTCCCTCCCATGCTACTATATCCATCCCATGCCACCGTTTCTACTCATGTGAACAATTTACTTCATGGTGGCAGATCATTGTACACAGACTCTTATAGCAGAAATGGGATGTACAGCCAAATAGGAAAGCTTTGAGTATTGCTATAGTATTACTATTATTCAAAATAAATTATTACCTCATATATTGGTAAAATTCATGTCAATTTTCCCTAATCTCCTTTTTAGTAAAGACATGCTGATGCTTTTGGTTCCTTCTAAAACAATCTTCAAAATTATTAAGGTTAGTTTCTTTAAAATTCTTTCTTCTAAGAAGCTTCTAAAATGTCGATTCCTGAATGGAATGTGAGCTTCAAAAATCCTTCAAGCTCTTCAGTTTACCAAGTCACAACCAAAGATACATGGAAACACCTTCTTCAACCTGATTACCAGGAAATGGAGTTAAAACTTACTTTTATACTCAGCACTACAAAGAACAAAAACAAAACAAAGCCATACAACAACAAACACTTATACAACTACATGCTTCAGAATTATGGTTACTTGACATAGTTCTTTTGAGTTTCCCTCACTTTTCATATTCATTCACTAGATTCACTACACTGTGTGACTTTGTATTTGGCATGTTCATTTAAATGGTAAAAGTATTAAGAAATGAGCTTTTTTTTGTTCATTAAATGAAAATTAATAAAAATGCCATGTTTTAATAAACTATCAATTTTATCTAAGAAGTAATTATAGTAAAGCCTGATCCTAATTTAAATGTAAGATGTTTTTTATTTGTCACTCAGACATCCATACATGTTTATAGGTTATCAAGAAGTCAAATTATTAGAACTTGTAAAAACAAAATTCCCATAAACATGATTTATCTTTAAAATGACAAAGATTACAATTATGTGTATAGATCCTTACACTGAAACAGATTTTAAAATGAAATGAACTTAAATTATCTGATTTCATATATATGAAAGTATCTGAATCATTCATGTATGATAGGTAAATGTATCTATAGTTAAAATTATATTATTTTAAATTACAGCCTCATTTTATGTTTCTTAGTTTTATGTACTGTAAAATCATCTATATTAACCTTTGTCAGGTTTATTTGGTTAACAGAGATTTGTATGTGGGCAATTTACTCAAACTAGAAACCACGTAAGTACTTTTTCAAATCATTTCATCATTACTTTTTTTGACAATTTCTACAAATACTACTTATTATTTATCATTAAAAATACCTTGAAACATACTAACACATCTCTTTTAAGTTTTGATAATATTTTAACATTCACCTCAAATTTCATTCACAAACATTATCTGCCCAAGCCAATACTCTTCTCATCAAAATGTAAAATAGACCTCATTAATGCCATGATTTTATTTATATTTACTTTATTAACATTCCATTTCCTTTTTTTAATCTAAAACAGAGATCAAGGGTCAGAAAACTTTTTCTTTAAAACAGTAGAGAGCAAATGTTTAGGAGAGGAAAATTATAAGGTCTTTCTTGCAACCAGAGCACAAAAGCAACTACAGGCAATTCATAAAGGGTATGGCTAGATTTAGCTACCATCCTACAGGATTTGGCTCACAGAAGTATTGTTGATCTTTGAGCTAAATCCTAGGGAAATCATAAAAATTTGTACTTTTCACTATTTACCATAGCAAAGATATGGAACCAACCCAGATGCCCCTCAGTTGATGAGTGATCAACAAGATGTGGTATTTATACACAATGTAATTTTATGCTGCTGTCAGAAAGAATGACATCGCCCCATTTGTAAGGAAATGGAAAGACTTAGAAAAAAATCATATTAAGTGAAGTAAGCCAGATTCAAAGGAACATAGGGTCAATGGTTTCTCTCATTTGTCATAATCAGTAGAAACCTTGGGCTCTCCTAGCAGAGATTTACAATAGAGCAAAACCTAGATACATAAGGCCATAAAGGATGATGCTAAATGAAAGGACCTCCAGGATATAAAAACAAAAGCCACATAATGAGTGATTGTTGTCCTTAATGTACTATGTTATCTCTCATCTCTTTTGTTGTCCCTTGGTTATCTCATATTGTTACAGTATTTTAACCTTGCTATCTGATATATTGTATTTATGCTTATTTGGTTATTTGAAATAGGATAGGGAAGGAGAGATAACAAGATTAGGGGTGGGGGTGAGGGGAGGGAAATGGGGACCAAGACATGAGAAAGGGTATCAATGTTTGTGAAATAATGCACCTTCTATGTGGTGAATATAATATAACCCTTCTATTAATTACAATAAAAATATATGAAAAAATTGGGGCTATTACAACCATCCAACATATCCTAACATTTGGCCTACAGAAGAAATCATTCATAGCTAGGTGAGTCTAGAACTGCTTTAGCAAAACAGAATTCATCTTCCCTTGGACAGTGCTAAGTATCATAGTTTGATAAATTAGACTCAACTTTTCCAAATAGCTACACAAATTTCTTTACTGTATCACCAGACAATCAATAAACCACTGCAATTGTAGCCAGGCTTTCTAAAGTATCTAAACCAATACAATATACAGCAATATAGTATCGGAACAAAATTGCAGGTAGGAAAACAAACATCAATGAAAGTCTATTAAATAGGAATTGAGCAATGCTAGAAAGTTTTGATGTATTTGTTTTTTTTTAAGGAGAAAAGTTACAATTGCTGGAACCTCTCTTTTTCTTCCTATCTTATTGTAAATGAGGTGCCTAGAACTCAAGCAACCATTAGAAAATGTTAAGAAGATTGTAAAACATGTCAGAACTTAAAACTTGAAGCCACTTAAGTTTTTTTTTTCTTGTAGGTCATAGGGCTTGAATTCAGCCTGGGTGCTGTTCCTGAGCTCTTCAGCCCAACCCTAGAGCCATGCCCAACTTCCCATTTTTCTAGTTAATTGGAGATAAGAGATAGAGTCCCAGGTCCTTCCTGTTTTGACTTTGGAGCCAGCTGCTCAGAAAAGAATGACAGGATGCCTTGAGTAAATGGAAAAGTTTTTTGAGAAGTGAGATGGGGTTGAATCACAGAGACAGGGACTCAGATACTGCAGTTCACAGAGAAATGACTTGCATTACAATACCGATTCTCTAATCTTCCAGAGAAAGCGACCATTCTTTGCAGCAGATTTCACATCATCTTTGTCCTTTTCATTGCTTTTGGGGACCTACGGGGCATCTTGGAGTGGGGAGGTCACCTAGTTCTTCCTGTCTCCCTACCTGTCATTTCTGCACCCTTTTCCATTCCTTCCCACTCTCATCTACCTCCCAGAAAGCCAGCCAAGCATGCTGAGTTTGTGACATGCCTTCACTCCCATTTCATTTAGAAGGTTTTAGAGGGTTCCTGGAAGTGCTCCTCTCCTCTGTCCTACTCCTCCATGCCAGAAGGCCTAAAGGGGCAAAAGCAGCCAACCATGGGGAGAAGATATCAACATTAGGTCGCAGCTGGACTGCAATTGTAGTTTCTCCTGGAGACAAAATATAAGGAAAACAGGACACTACTCATCAGAACTCATCATCATCTGGGCTAATCATGTATGCGCATGCAGCTGCACTCGGCTATGTCTGCAGCTCCCTAACCAGATCTGATGGAGCAGCAGGCTGGTCTGACCACTCTAGGACAGACAGGATCCAGGCACCACCCTGTGGGCAGGCCAGCTATTGGTGCTGCCATGGCACAGCCACTGTTGTACATTTTTGGTTGTTTTTTAATAAAGTCCATTCTGGGTGTCATTCTGGCTTCAGTGTGGTTGCCAAGTCTTCACTAGAAGAGAAGACATACTCCCTGCAACTACTCTGTCTCAACTAGCCTCCAAACAAAGGGTGGCTTGGCTTTCGTCTTCCCATTTAGTTGTCCTTTCCTCCCCATTTTGTGCTTAATTTATTAAAATAGTTGCTGTATAATTTATTTTCATAAACTATAAAAATGACTAAATGGTTAAAATAGACTTGCAGGCCAATCTTAAATGTTAAGGTGGGAGGGCCTGAGGGGGAGGGCTAGCGAGAGGGAAAGATGTTTTGATATAAACAATACAAATGCACTTTGGGTGTGTTTTGGTATTTTTCTGGGTGGGGGGAGAAGGGGCATTGGTAAATTAGTTCCAGAACTGGGTGTCTGTGTATACTGTATTAACAGGCATGTTTGAATCTTGTAAAGAGACATTAGCTGCTGCAGGTCCTGTTTGGAAATCCCATGTACAATTCCCAGGTTTTTTAAAGTGTCAGTGCGCGAGATCTTTGACTCTTGTGCTTGTATGTCCTTTTTATGATTGCTGTACCAACCCATGTCTTTTGGGGGAAGGGTAAAAAGAGATTTGAAATAAAAATGTTTAGAGAAAAAAAAAAAAAAAAAGAGTCTCAGGTCCTTTTGTGCCCAGGCTGGCTTTCAACCTTGATCCTCAGATCTCAGCCTCCTGAGTAGCTAGGATTACAGGCGTGAGCCACCATGCCCCTCGAAGCCACCAAAATTTATAACCAAGGGCTATCTCCACAGTTTTTATTATGTGAGAAAAAATGAAGGCCTGCTAGAAATTCAGGTCCCTAATTTACCATTTCTTCAAAGTGCTAGATAGTGTATTCTGAATTCCGAGTAAACTGCAATCCACAAACCTGGAGAGGAAATAGCAAGAACAAAACCTAGCCTGAGAGCCAACACCCTGGGGGCAAGAAAGTCAAAGTGAACCACGAAAAGGCCAGAGATGATTATTTAAACTCTATACATCTACAAAGGAAAGACACCTAAAACTATTTCCTTATAACTGTGGAGTTAATAAGCCTTATTAATGCTGTAATCAGCAAATCAAATCTGAGAACTTCGATAAAGTAATTCCTATCACATTATTTGAAAACTAAAAGTTCAGAACTCATTTTTTTTAATGGATGTAGTCCTGTGTTTTTCAACCTAATTAATTTTTATGCTTTCATTTTTCTAGTCTAGTTTGCAGAAAGGCATGTCAATATATGACCCTTTTGCACTTGTGGAATTTTTAAGAATTTACTATAAAGTTAATGATAATTCATCCAATAAGGACAATGGTTCTTTCAAGCATTCACATACACACTAGGTTAGCTGGCAGATTCATCTCCCTAACTTCAGGACAGTAAATTCTAAATCAAAACCACCAAATAAAACACTTAAAGTTAAATAATTCAACCTATTAAAAAAAAAACATCATGGAACCAGGTAATTCTAGATGATAGGTAGGATTGAGAGAGATGAGGGAGAATGATAGGTGACATTGATCACGATGGCCTATACTCATAAATTTATGTGTTGAATCCCCTTGTATAAGTAAAGATGATTTTAAAAGTCCTATTTTAATTCACATATTTCTTTTTTCTTTCTTTACTCTTTTTTTTTTGTGGGTCATGGGGCTTGAACTAGGCCTGGGAGCTGCCTCTGAGCTCTTCAGCTCAAGGCTACCACCCTACGCTTGAGCCAAGCCCCACTTCCCATTTTCTAGAGTTTATTTGGAGGTAAGAGTCTCAGGTTCTTTTGTGCCTGGGCTGGCTTTGAACCTTGAACCTCAGATCTGGGCCTCCTGATTAGCTAGGATTACAGGTGTAAGCCACTGAGCCCAACAATTCGCATATTTCTTTGAGCATAATTTTTAAGTATCACACACACACACATACACACATACACACACACACACACACCTCTATAATTTTAAACACAGTTTTCTGTTCCATGAAAAGAGTTTCATGTATGCTACAGTATAAACATTTACCAGTTATAATACCAGTTACAAATACCATTTTCAAATTTTTATGATTTCAGAGAATTCCTTGGAACTATCAAAGGTAGGAAGAATACCAGCTACAAGAAGGTTCAGGCTCAATTACAGTAGTGGAACAGAATTTAGTAACGTTCCAACTACATTTTAATGCTCAAATTTCTTATTGTCTTTTTTAGTTGACAAATATGTGCTTCACAGCATAATAACAGCAGCAGAACAGCTGGGTGGCCTTATCAAGCACAAAGAAAGCAACAGCACATGCTGTTAAGTGTCTTTCTGATTGCCTAGAAATGGCAGCACATGCAGATTTATTCCCTGTTATAAATTAGAACAATTATTTCTCTAGAGTTTTATTTTCTTCACAGAGTCAAAAGAGGACTTTCAAAAAGGATATCTTCCCTCTCTTTAATGATCAGATCATTCTGTTCTTCCAACTGCCTGATCTTCTTTTCAAATGACTCCTGTTCAGCTTTTAGTCGTTCTTCTGTTACTTCCTTTTCTTCACTTACTCTGAAATACAAAAATGAAGAAAAAATAAAATCCTGTCAACTTAAAAAAAGAACTTACAGCTTATAGCTATGATTTTATGAAAGTTTCTTGCAAAGGTGTGCTGAATTCCTTAGCAATACTCTGCTTTAGTTTTTAATTTACTCTCATAAACTAGTCTTCCTCACCTTGGTTACAAAACATGTATGTGATTTTAAAAAGATCTACACAGAACACAATGCTGAATACAGGGCAGAAAAATGTTCCAACTTAAAAATATATAGGTTAACTTTTTCATTAAAATTATTTTGATTTATATTTTCATACCATTATTTAGAATATGTCGATGTAAATATGAAAATATTTTACTGTATATGCTAGGAAATTTCACTTTTTTGTGTGTGTGTGTCAGTCCTGGGACATGAACTCAGGGCCTAGACACTGTCCCTGAACATTTTTGCTCCAAGTTACTGCTCTACAACTTAAGCCACAGCTCCACAGTTTATTGGAGATAAGAGTCTCATGCACTTTACTACCTAGGTGTCAGATTTCAGCCTCCTGAATAACAATGATAGTGTTAGCCACCAGTGACTCGAAACTGAAAAATTAAAAAATTAATGTCTTTTCTATTGTGCTGAAATACACATTAAATTACAAACAAAAATTATAATTAAATGCATATCATATAATTCATGATAATTTAAAAATAAAAATAAATATAAAATAACAATCTACTCATTTTTACAATAAGAAACTAATGGTGCCACTGAAGTTTTTGCCTGAGAAAATAGCACTGTCCTCTGAGAAAAAAATGACAGTACCTGGGCCTACAGTGAGTTATTGCACGAGTATTCTCTGGGGAATGATGTCTTCTTTGATAGTAGGGGTGTTGGGCATCAAACAATCCAAGATTTTGTTCAGACTTCTTAAAACACAGTTCATATGCATCAACCATTGCAACTGTTGTCAAGATTATTTTAAAGTGCTAAAACTTGTTTCCCTTTAAAGATCAAGTTGGCAGTACAGTCTATGAATTAGCCCATGGTACTCCTACTATTTTTGAATAGTCTCTGTAAAAACTGCAAATGTATGTAGAGTTGTCACAATCTTTCAGCACAAACTGCAATACTTCAAAAGCCATAAATCCTCACAAATGACACTACTTTTCCCATCTATATGAACAACTCATTAATTTTATTGCATAAGATTTTGTGAGGTCACTTAAAGCAATTTCAACAAAAAGATTTTTCTTCTCTTAGTACCTCCTAGAAAGATCATTTAGCAGACCACTAGGCCTTGCAAATGTACATCAATGCTAGATACCTTAGGGAAACAACTTCATTTATCTGAATCTCATCTGTTATCATTCCCCTCAACAAGTTAAGTAATTCACATTTCTACTAATTCATCTTTATAATATCTATTCTCCATTAGCCTGTAAATTTCAGTTTCAATTAGTATACTATTCTTTCATTAGTATAGTAAACCCAAGTGTAAAAGTTCACTGGGCATACACAGATTTTTAAGAAGGCCTTCATAGACTAACTCATATACAAATTTTTTCAACCTACTTGTTTTCTTGTCTAATATCATAATTTTCACTGGCTAACATTCAGATAAGTTAACTATGAATGAGACCTTTTTAATATTTTATCTACTTGGCCTAACCAATAAGTCTTACTCTAATTTTCCCTGAAATAATGCACTATATTTACATAGGAATATGTAAGTTTTCTATATTTTCAGACACTTTTCCCCCTTTGGTTTGACCTTTAACACAATCAGACATGCAATATCCTATTCTCACAAATGTTTTTTTAATATTTGAATTTATTTTAGCCTATTATTTCAGTACTAAATTATATCTTTTATTCACACTTTTCAATTAAAATTATGAATATATCTTTTAGATTTCTTTCTCACTCTTTCATTCTTTCCAATACAAATATTAAAGAGAATCTAGGAGATTATAGGTAAGTCACTAATAATTGGGACATTTTCCAATTTCTCACATAATATTGCTTAGACCCAAATCCACCCCTTTCCATTTTTTTCAAATAATGACGTTGTTATTTTAATGAAGTTTAAACCTCAAAGGTACAATTAACAAAAAGCTATAATAAACACTTTGCATATATATTGCATGTCACTCTGTCACTGAAAGAATGTACTATTTGTTCTGTAACTGAATATTATTCACTACTGAATATTATTTTCTTCTGAGAAGATGCTTCCCAATGGCCAATGGTGGATGCCAAGCATGATAAGTGACTCTTCCCCTGAAATAATATCAGTGAATCTGCACAAGAGCTGAAATTCTTCAAGTATACTACACTTGAATGTCATGGAAGTACATATGTTCTTCTAAATCTCCTGACACTTTTCATTTTTTTTGTTCTTTAACACAACTAAATCATAGTACTTCATAGCTCGTTTCTTTTTCTGAAAAAAAAAAAAAAACTGGATTGGAAGTGTCGCTAAAGTGGTAGTGTGGCAGTCCTTTTAAACTTTTAAAAGGAAACTTTAAAAACTTTTTGGCTTCCTAATCATTTTCTATTAATACTTCATCATTATCCTCAATTAAATTCACTAAATTTCTAGTGATTCAAAAAAAAAGTATACTAGGCCAGGAAAGCAGAACACGAAGTAGCAATCAGTTTGTCTTACTTCGTATGATATGGATTTGTTAAGCAAAGAATATTAATAAAGACAGTATTTAGTCAAAACATTGAACTACATCTAAATGTCCTTTTCCCAATAAAACATCTTTTATCTCTTCAAAGTAAAATTCAATCTTTCATTTCCAAGGAAGTAAGAGAGGTAAAGAAAGGAAGGAGGAAAGGAGAGAGGGAGGGAGAAAGAGAAGGAGGAAAGGAAGGGGAGATGATGGGGGGAAAGAAAGATAAGGGGAGGAGAAAGGAATTCTTAAAAGGGCCACAGCACATGACACAATGTAGAACATCAATGATCATCTGAGAAATGCAAATCAAAAGCAAAATGAGACATTAATAACATGGAAATTGCTAAAATAAAAATTACAGAAAAAATTTAACTAGTATGTAGAGATCCTAGATTTTTTGTATTGCTGGCAGGAATATGAAATGGTACAAACATTCTGGAAAGTAGTTTCTTAGTAAAACTAAACAGGCACTTAGGACATTTTACACAAAAATCTATACTTGAATATTTATAGTAATCTGTATTTTTTAAACTGTTACAAACTAGAAAAGGCAAATATTCCTCAGCTTATAAATAAACTGTGACATCTCTATGGAGATACCACATGGAATACTACTCAGCAATAAAACAGAATAAACTTCGGAAATATGCAACCACTTGGATGAGTTTAGAGATGATTATGTTGAGTGAATAGAAACTAATCTCAAAAAATGTCACATTACATGATCCCATTTATACTGCTTTATTGAAAGGACAAAATTTTAGATAAAGAACAGATAAGTATAGCATGGGATTGGGAGTGAAATGGGAAGGAAAGTAACTGTTTAGAATCTTGACTATAATAACTGCACACAACACAAATTCATACATGTGAAAATTTGTGCAAAAATAAATATATACACAATGACTACATGTATATAACCTCCACATACGATTGATAAATTCTGTCAACGTCAATATCAAATTCTGTCAATGTCAAAGAGAACTATTTATGAGTTTGACACAGATTAAAAATAATTAAATAAATATCAAACAGAGAAAAAAGAAGAGCTTGTTTTATTTTGTTTTTTTCCAGTTGTGGGGCTTGAATTCAGGGCCGGGGCACTGTCCTTGGATTTTCTCAAGACTAACGCTCAACCACTTGAGCTACAGAATCACTTCTGGCGTGTGTGCGTGTGTGTGTGTTACCGAGGAATTGAACCCAGGGCTTTTGTGCATGCTGGGCAAGCACTCTACCACTAGGCCATGCTCCCTGCCCCAGTAGAGTTTTTATTTATTTATTTTTTTGCCAGTCCCGAGGCTTGAACTGAGGGCCTGAGCACTGTTCTTGGGCTTTCTCAAGGCTAGAGCTCTAACACTTGAGCCACAGCACCACTTCCAGTGCTCCCTTCCCCAAGGGTTCATTTTTAAACAATACCAATTAATCAATGAAAACAAATATGGTGACTATAAAGTTACCATTAAAATATCACTAATTGTTGTTGCAAGCACGTTTCTCAGACAGATACTTATGGTAGTAAATAATAAGTTGAAAGTGAACAGTATAATTGAATAATTCCAGTGAATCTACTCAAAATATTTGCTCTGGCTATTCATTATCCACTTAATTTACAATTTTGAACTCAGGGCTTGGTGCTTGCCAAAGTTGCTTACTTGGCTGGCCCTGTATTACTTGAGCCATGCCTCCAGCCTTGTCTTTTGCTGGAGATAGTGCCTGAGCTGGCTTGGAATTCCTTGATCTTCCATATCTTAGCCTCTGGAGTAGATAGGATTATAGGCATAAGCTAGCAACACCCAGCTGGTATTTAGATTTAGACAAACAGCTCTCAAAGGCCACACATTAAAGGTTCGGATCCTAGTCCACAGAACTACTGGGAAATAACGGTACCTCCAAGGAACTGAAATGAGTGGAAGGAAATGAGGTCACTGGAGTGAGTACTGGAATGGGAGCCCTTTTGTGGACAATGAACCCTTTGATGCTATTGTTATTAAGTCTTTGCTTTTGTAGTAAATTCAATGGCATAATGACTTCAAAACAATAGTGATTTTCTGTTCTCAAAAGAGTGGTGTCTGTTATATAATAACACATTTCACATTCCATGTCTTTGTCTTACCTGGCCAGTTCTTTAATCAAGTTTGCAATGCGTCTTTTGTCTTCCAGACATAAATCCTTCAATGATGCACTCTTTGTTCCTTCCTTGCTGAAATTCTAAAACACATGCATGCTCTGATTAACTTCTACTAGAAATAATCTTTCAGTCTTTTAGAAAAAAAAGAAATATTTACATAAGCAGGATGGACTGGGAATGTGGCTTAGTGGTAGAGTACTTGTCGAGCATGCATGAAGCTGTGGGTTCAATTCCTTAATACCACATAAACAGAAAAAGCTGGAATTGGCACTGTGATTCAAAAGATAGAGGGCTAGCCTTGGAGCAAAATAAACTCAGGGACATGGCCCAGGCCCTGAGTTCAAGCACCAGGACTGGTAAAAAAAAAAAAGGGCAGACAGGAGGGAGTGGTGTTAGTGGCAGTGGTTGGTGTACGGCTCACATTTGTAGTAATCTTAGCTATTCAGTAGGAAGAGATCAGGAAAATCCTCGTTTAAGACCAGGTGGGAAAAAGTTAGCTGAGACCTCATTTTAACAAAATTTGATATCGTGGTACTCACCTGCAAATTTATCTGTTAGAGGTGTAAATAGGAGGATAGGCCTAAGATGGCCTAAGCAATAAATGCAGACCCTATCTGAAATATAGCTAAAGTAGAAAAGAGCTGAAGGCATAGCTACAGTGCTTGCCTAGTAAGCACAAGGCTCTGAATTCAATCTGTAGTACTCAACAAATAAGTAAATAAGCATAAAAAATAAGATTGATTTGATATGTTTTATCAAAGGGAACAATGCCAGTTTATTTAAACCTACTGTGAACTAAAAACACCGACCTATGGGCCGGGCACTGGTGGCTCATACCTGTAAGCTACTCAGGAAACTGAGTTCTGAGGATCAAGGTACAAGGCCAGCCTGGGCAAAAAAAGTCTGTGAGACTCTTATCTCCAATTAACCACCAGAAAACACCCAATGGCAGAGTACTAGCCTTGAGCTGAAGAGCACAGGGACAATGCCCAGGCCCAGCATTCAAGCCCCATGACAAAAAAGAAAAGAAAAGAAAAGCAGCCAATGGAACTGGAACTGATAGTGAACTAGAATACAACATAGAATTTACACAGAAATACACACAGAAAGAACTTAAAAGCTAAAGATGTTTCTGTTGAAGTACCAAAAAATATTAATGAAACAACTTTTCCTTCACAGATATAAGAATATGTCCCTACTGGAAGAAACTAAAAGCCAGTTTACACTATAGCTCCAACTCCTTGTTTGTTTGTTTTGAGATGTCCTGGGGCTTGAATTCAGCTCCTGGGTACTATTCTTGAGTGCCTGTGTTCAAAGCTAGTTGCTCTACTACTTGAGCAACAGGGTACTTCCAGTTGTTTTGGTATTTAGAGATAAGAGTCTCATGGACTTTTCTGCCTAAGCTGGCTTCACCCAGTGATCCTCAGGTCTCAGCCTTCTGACGAGCTAAAATTACAGGTATAAGCCACTAGCACCAGGCCTCTTTTTAAGGGTATACAAAGACTACTAGAAGAGGCACTAAGAGACACTAAGTTATTAAGCATTCAAGTTATGCTAGGGTTCATTCTGAAGGATACGTGATCAAAGAAAGACTATGGTTACAACATTTGTATTTAGTGTTTACTATATGCCAAGAATATTTTCAGTATTTCATACTTATTATCCCATTTTATTTTCACAGCGAAGCAATTAGGCAAGTACTATTCCTGTTTTAATTTAAAGGTGTACGTATTGTTGAGTTATAACTGTAAATAGCAAAATGGGACTCAAACATAAATTTTACTAGCTATGCTAGTAAAAGGTACTATTCTACCTTTTGGTTATCTGAAATAGGAAAGGGAAAGGGGAAAAACAAGATCATTAGGAGGGAGTGGAAGGAGAGAAATGAGGATAAAAACATGAGAAGGGGTATCAATGTGTGAGAAGTAATGCACCTACTATCTGGCAAATATAACTGTAACCCCTATATACATTACAGTAAAAATACATAATAAAAATTAAAAAATAGGAAAATCAAAGTTCTCCATAGAAGTGAGTTAATCAACTACTTCAGATAGCCCAGACAAACCAAGGATGAATAAACTGAATTCTCAAAATATTACCAGCAAAGGTTAAAGAAAGATTGGTTAGAAAAAGGATAAGAAAATGAGACTGGATTAAAGAAGTTCAGTTTCAAATGCTAGCAATACATTCACATGAAAATGTGAATCTTAAGTCAGAGAAAAATTTGTCACTGTATTGTAATTTAGATGATGTTTTTCTCTAATAGCAATAGATTTATATTGAGCATTAAAAATAGTTCTTAAAAATAAGCTAGAAATAAAAAATAGAATTTTACTTTAATCAATCTGATTTTAATTAATTTAAATTTTCATTTTAAAAGATGAGCAAAATAAAAAGCATATAGCAGTATGGGAGAGAAAAAAAACATTTAAGAATATAGTATCAATAGTGCTAATGATAGAAATAGCTCAATAAACTAGGAAAAGATGGCACTGGATTTGGCAATAGAAGGTATTATCTTCTATTATTATCTTCCACTATCTATGATGATGGTAATCATGAAAAGATACCTCAGTAATGGTGAGGTGAATTAAACATAAAATAGAAGAAACCCCTGCAAGCAGGTAAAAAGTTTTAACAGCTACTCTTAACAAAAAAAATACTTGAAAAACACAAACATCTATCATATAAAGTAGTAAAAGTATGCCCTAACTCTACAACAGAATTTTCTATTTTGTTGTTTTTTATAAACTCATCCTTCTAGGTTCTGCTTCGTAAGACTGAAGCTGAAACTCTAGAAACTTCATTTCTCCTTTGCTATTTGACTGTAGACAAAACCAGATAGAGAGGGCTCTTAAAGGGGGAAAAATATATTTCCCCATATTTGCTTCCTCCTACTATCAGTGTCACCTTCATCTCAGTTACTTTTAAAAGAACAACTGATGCTGACATAATGATTTTAAAAAAAAGAAC
This sequence comes from Megascapheus bottae, assembly GCF_031878675.1. Lineage (NCBI taxonomy): Eukaryota > Metazoa > Chordata > Mammalia > Rodentia > Geomyidae > Megascapheus > Megascapheus bottae. The sequence goes on from NC_143527.1 coordinate 26,694,691, forward strand.
AGCTGATTTGTTTGCAATTACTTATAGCACTAATAGAACCAACTTCGATCAGGATTTGTGAGGAACAACAAACTAGTTAGGCAGGCTGGTGTATTGTCATCAGAAGTCCATGTTCCACCATTAAGAAGCCCTTCCCTCAAGTTTGTAAATCTTAGTAATCCCAACTTGTTCTGCTTGTTCATCCAGCACTGGAGTTAGTCATTGTTTCTTCAAGTTAATACTTCCATAATACTTTACTGTTTCCTTGCTGCCTTTTTGGTTTTCTAATATCTAACAATTTTTATATATAGCATAAAAAATCTCACAGTAACTTACAATACAAATAACATAAATATATAAAGTTTCAAAAATACGTAAAACTAAATGTTGCTTAAAAACAAAAATGTATATACTCAGATAGGGCTTGGTAAACTAGTTTCCAGACAAATCTGGCCCATTGCCTGTTTTGTAATAAAAGTTTATTAGAACATAAGCTTATTCATGTCCTATGTCTCTTTTCATGTTACAGGTAAGTAGTTAAATCATCTTTTCTCTAACAAAGGCTAGAATTTCCTATCTTGGTCTTTTTTTCTTTTTTTTTTTTTTGCCAGTCTTGGGGCTTGAACTCAGGGCCTGAGCACTGTCCTTGGACTTTCTCAAGGCTAGAGCTCTACCACTTGAGCCTCAGCACCACTTCCTGCTTTTTCTATGTATGTGGTACCAAGTACTCAAACCCGGGTCCTCAGGCATGTAAGGCAAGCACTCTACCACAGGCCAAACTCCCAGCCCCTCCTGTCTTGTTCTTTATAAAAGTTTGTCTACACCCAATTTAGAAAAACAAATGAATAAACATAAAATTCAGAATACAGCTTAGCAAAAAAGATATAAAGATACATCTCTATAGTCTGACTAGCTAGTGTATAATGACTAGCATCAATTCAATTCAGTAAAGAATAGTGCTAATGGCTCATGATGTAACACCAGCCAGTTGGAAGACAGAGATTTAGGCAAAAAAGTTCAGAAAACTCATTCTCAACCAACAGCTCCGTACAATGGCACATGCCTGTCATCCAGGTATGTAGGAAGCTGAGAGCAGAAGAATTACAGTTCCAAGCCAGATCAGGCAAGAAGAATTCATGAAACCCCATTTCAACAGAACAGGGTAAGAACAGTGGTACATGCCTAGATACAGTAGGAAACATTAATAGGATGACTGTAGTTTAGCCTATCTTAGGCAAAAAGTAAAGCCCTACTTAATGAACCAAAGGGCTGAAGAAATGATTCAAATGGAAAAGTATCTAAGAAACACAAAGCTCTGAGCTCAAATCTCAATGCCACACAAAAAAAGATAGACACAAGGGCCGGGAGTTTGGCCTAGTGGTTAAAGTGCTTGCCTAGCATGCACAAAGACCCGGGTTCGATTCCTTGGAACCATGTATATACAAAAAAGCCAGAAGTGGTGCTGAGGCTCAAGTGGTAGAGCTCTAGCCTTGAGAAAGTCCAAGAACAGCGCTCAGGCCCTGAGCTCAAGCCCAGGACTGGCAAAAAAAAAAAAAAAGAGATAGACACAAAAGTTGGTGGGAATGTGGACAATTGGAAACCTTTAACATTGCTAGTAGAAATGCAATGTGGTATAGTCGCAATACAAAATAATTTAGTATTTTGTCAGAAGGTTAAATATATGATTACTGTATTAATCATTAAGTCTAACTATATTCCCAAGAGAACTGAAAACATAAATCCACACACAAATGTGTATGTAAATTTTCATAGCAACATTATTTATAATGTTCCTTTCTTTACAGGAACAATATAAATGCTCATTAACTGGTAAATAGATAAACAAATGTGAATTCTGCCATAAAAAAGGAATTTAGCAATGATACATAACACAAGTTAGATGAACCTTGTAATCACTATCACAGCTAAACCCAGTAGACTACTCAATGTGATTATCAGTAACAAAATAGACGTTATAATTGCCTTCAAGAATATAAATTATGATTGTAAAACATTTTCTATAAAAAGTACAACAGAAAATGTTTTAGGCATGTGGGTTCAGCCTTTGTATCAATTTAACCACTTAACATGAAAACAGTCACAATTAATTCATGAAAGAATGAGCACAGTGCAGCTCCAGAAACACTTTATTTACAATACATGTCCAGGAAGATTTGACCCACAAGTTGGATTATAAACCCAGATTTCGATTCTGGTTGAGGAGGGAAAATAAAACAAAAATTAAAGTAAAATATACAGATCAGAAAGGGCATAAATGAATAGTGAACATGCTATCATAAAGACAAAGAGGAATGGGGAAAACAATCAATAATTGTACTCTAAAAAACAAGATTGTTCATGATATTACTTTACAAAATGTGAAACTGAAGATGAAGACTAATTTTCTTTAGTAAACTGTAATTCTAATATAAAAGGATTAAATCTAAATGTAACAAATTCATAAGACCAAAAATCATAAAGGCTACCTAATAAACATGTTTAACAATTTGAATTTCTAGTATCAAATAAAAGATACATCATTGGATATATATGAAGATACTAAAGGTGGGGGACAACATAATCATGAGAGTTAATGCATAAACTACAAAAATAAGCAAATCAAGGGGATGGGAAGGTTTGGAAGGGATGAGAAAAATATGAATGGAGTGACATGGATCAAGATGTTTTGTATTCATAAACTTATTTGTTGAATGGTAATTCATTTGTATAACTACTTAAAGAATGAAAAAAGAATCAAAAACAATAAAAAAATTAAGATATTTTCTTAGTAAAGGCTTAATGTGTGTATACATACTTTGTAGCAAACTCTATATACTAATACTTAGCACTCTCAAAGGATCCTGTAACCTTCTGAATCTTTTAAGAATGTTTATTAGATGACCTCATAATTCTTTAAAAAATCATTATCTGGGCTGGGAATTTGGCCTAGAGGTAGAGTGCTTGCCTAGCATGCATGAAGACCCGGGTTCGATTCCTTGGTACCATATACTTAGAAAAAGCCAGAAGTGGTGCTGAGGCTCAAGTGGTAGAGTTCTAGCCTTGAGAAAGTCCAAGGACAGGCCTCAGGCCCTGAGCTTAAGCCCAGGACTGGCAAAAAAAAAATCATTATGTTTATTGTTCAGCACTGATAAAAACAAATGAATTTTTTTTAAAGCACTGACCTGGTCACTTACTGAATCTCCAGCACCTTTTAAAGACTCCATACAGATTGAAGCATCAGTTGTTCTGGAAGTCTTTACTTTAACATCAGCTTTTGGACTTGACTTGTGTCTTGATCTAATATTTCCCTCTGTAGAAATTCCTACGGATTTTCATTACACAAGATTTCAAAATTATGTCTTCTCTTAAACCCCTTATCACTCCCATCAACAATCTCACTTGGTTTCTTCCATTTTATGGAATTTGATAGGAAAAATGCTTAATTTACACCTTATCATAAAACTTAAAATGCAGTAATCACAAAAATGTTTTAAATAGTTGATAATACAACTGAAAAATCGTAAGATGCTGTGAAGACTTATAAGTCATATTAGAAGCAATAAATTACAAACAACTTGGAGGAAATCAGATGCTCTCCCCCTAATTATGGTATCTTCAATGATTTTATTTTACTACTCATCTAATATAACAGCTCTGCGTGTGTGTATATCTCTGTCTCTCTTACTTACTTTATGCTGGTCCCAGAACTTGAACTCAGGTCTCTGGGTGCTATCCTTGAGCTTCTTTTGCTCAAGGGTAGCATTCTACCACTCTTGGATATAAGAGTCTCAAGGACTTTCCTGTCTGGTCTGGCTTCAAATTGTAATCCTCAGATCTTAAGTCTCCTGAGTAGTTAGGATTACAGGAATGAGTTAATGGCACACAGCCAAAGTTTTCACTCTTTATTCTGGATATTAAATTGAGGTTACCAGTCATTTAAAAAACTTTAATAGACTCTCTTTGAATGGGCATCATCCTTTCTACAAAGGGCCTGAAGAGGACAAAAAAGCTGGAGAATAAGAACTCATTAAAAAAAAATCTCTTGCCCTTAATATATGAAAAATTCTTGAGGTTATTTAAAAGTTGACTTGCCCAGTCAGTCAATAAGAAGGGCCAGTATTTAAAACCTTAGGACAGCCTGATCAAATATTCAAAAATACTTTAACTTTTAGACTAGTTTCAAAAAAACAATTTTATGTTCTGTTGAACTGTTCTAATGTTTCATTTCCTCCTAACACACAAGAGGCAAAGGAAATTTACTAAATTTTAACATAGAAAGTCATACCTGGAACATATACTACTGATTGTTCTTCGTCAGAAACTATGAAGGGCGTAAAGGAAAATAGCATATTATATTAATATCGAAATGCTGCTCTTATTCTTTGTGACTGTGATAATTCTTCATCACTTTGACTGAGAACTTATAACTTACTTTTAAAAGCAAAATTGGAAAGCAAAGAGACTGAATTCAATGTAGGAAGATCAATACTCTACAAAAAAAACCAGCTTTAGATAATCATAACTATTTCATAAAAATTTTTTCTCATAAAAATTTTAAAAAGCATTTTACTTAGGGCACACATTATAATATCCAAGCTGCTATTGTTATGTTACTCTACTTTTGAAAACAAGGAGTTAAGTATTACAGGGTTCATGACTAAGAAGTTGACAAGTTATTTAAGGCATAAAGAATCTAAAAAAATTTCAGGATAGGTTTTACCTTTAAAGAGCAAACATTGGGAACAAACTAATTATGCAAAAACAAGACATTTATTCTTCTGCAGTGCATTCATGAAATGTCTCAAGAAGCTCTATTACTGAAAATGCAAACAAAATTTAAATACATGAAAAAGAACTAGTTTGAGTTTTATAAGAGAACCAACATAATAAGAAAGCCTTCTTTCTATAAATCAAATAAGATCAGAAGTATGTCTAAATCAAATATGTTTGTAGTTTGTAACCTAGAAGATGTCCAGACAAGAAGCATCTATATAATTTTTTTCCCAAATAATCTAGCAAAATTTAAAGTTTTCTGTTCTTTCATAAAATGTTTTCCAAGAGTTCTACACAAAGTAATTATGCTCAGCATTCTGAGAAAAGCCAGAGTAAATTCAGTGTTTTAAAAGTCAATTTATTTCATCTCAGTTTCAACCTTCATAATGGAGTCTTTCCAAGGAACACTGACCACAATTACCTAGAATCCTATAAAAATACTAGGAATTCAGCTGGTGCCGTCTCTGAGGTGACAGCTAGTATTTCACAACTCACTGCAGCAGCAAATGCTGGTAACAAGGTTCTTTACATCTTTTTTAATTAAGTATTTTTATTATCTATAAATACTTGTATAGAGAAGTTGCCACTTAACAAAGCAGTTGATAGTGTCTTGATCAATGTCATCCTTTTCAATATTCTCAACCATCCTTTCAACCCACCCTTTCCTTCACTTTTCTTAATTTTGTAAGACGTATTGAATTTTTTGCCATAAACAAAGCAGTTTATGTATATAATGCATCTTATCACCTACTTCAACATCTTTACCACACTTCGACCTACCCTTCCCTGATTTTTCTTATTTTGTGGTATTAAAAAAAAAATTCTTGACTGTATTTGCCCCGTCTTCTCCCTTCATTTAGTTATTTATTGTCCCCATACCCACTTCCTTATATGTATCTTGTTGGGCTTTGACTTAAGTCTATCTAAAGAATACTACTAATTGAGCTCTCCTAGAGTCTATTATACTTCAGTCAATTCATTTGTAACTGCTTGTGTGTACTTTTAGATTTATAGACACATTCTAGCTACTATAAATGAGGGAAACTTGCAACCTATGTTCCTCTGAGTCTGGCTTACTTCACATAACTTTTTCCAAGTCTTTCTATTTCCTTATGAATGGTACAATCTCATTCTTACTAATGGATAAGAAAAATTCCATGTGTATATATGCCACATTTTTAATCCACTCATGCACTAAGAGGCATCTGGTGTGATTCCCTATCTTGGCTATGGTAATTAGTACTTCAGTGAGCATGGTTGTGGTGGTGGCTTTACTGTAGCCTTGCTTGTACTCTATTGGATGAATACAGGGAATTGTGTTCTATTGGATAAAAGCAGTGGAATTGCAGGGTCAATTGCACTGTTCTTAACCTACCAGAGAGCTAGCTACAACCCTAGTTCCAATTTCTTTAAGAAAAAATGTAAAGACCTGTTCTATGCAGCTATCAGCATATCTAACTACATACCCTTTATCTGTGTCTACTCTACTTTCCCTTTTCACTTATAAATTATTCATGTTCCTGCCGAAGGCCAATGCAATCCCTTTACATACAAATACACCTATGCATACATAAGTACATATATATTCACACATACACCTCAATTCTTTTTTAGCTGAAAATACTGCTTCTAATATTATCATTTCTCCGGAGTCAATAATTTTTCCTATTAAACTTTTCCCTTAGCACTAAAACATAATAATACATTTTGTGAGGGTAGAAAATATTTTCAACCTATAGCCTCCAAAAGCACTAGTAGAGTACTATATTCCCTTTATAGCAAAACTTCTCAAAAGAGCCATTCACTGTCTCCCATTCTTCCCCTCTCAATAAGTGTTAAGCTTACTCCAAACCAGCTTTTGATTTTATTAACAGAACACAATTTTGGAAAGTTTTAATGTCCAGTATTAATAAAGGCATTAATCTGCTTCTAGACTTTTTTGTATGTGACCTGCCAGTAATATTTAACAAAAATGGCTTAGTTACAAAGATACCACATACTAAAAATTTTCCTCATACTATCCAGTAGTTAAATTTCTTTGCAATACTGCTATGGCTCATTCATTCCATACTCATCTTCTGGATGATCATATTCACTTCTCAGGTTTTTAAATACCAGTAAGTTGGTAGAAGAAGTTTAACCTGACATTGTGACTTAGCTTCATAAAAAATATCTCAAAGGCTGGGAGTTTGGCCTAGTGGTAGAGTGCTTGCATGAAGACCCAGGTTCCATTCCTTGGTACCACATACATAGAAAAAAGCCAGAAATGGTGCTGAGGCTCAAGTGGTAGAGCTCTAGCCTTGAGAAAAAGAACCCAAGGACAGTATTCAGGCCCTGAGTCCAAGCCCAGGACTGCCAAAAAAAAAAAAAAGTTATTTCATCTGCCTATATATCTAAGCTACCTAGAAAAAACTGAGATCCTATCTAAAAACAAGATAAAGGAACTAGAAGTAGGACTGAAATTATGAGTGTTTTTCTAGCAAACATGAGGTCCTGAGTTCAAACTCTGGTACAACCCCTCACCCCCCCCAAAAAAAATCTCTCCAATTCGACTATCCAAAACTGAGGTCCTGTTTATCGTCAAATATGTTCCTTCTATAGCCTTTCCAATCTCACTAAATGATAATTCCATCTTCCTGTTTCTTTCACATCTCATAGTCTGAAATCTTCTGTTGGCATAACCTTCAAAAAATACCAAATGTCCAAAGGCTTCTCATCAACATCATCAGTGAAATCAACATCAGTTCCTCTCATAACTGTTCCCTTGGATCTATTTTGTAACTCAACAGCCTATTTTTCACTCAGTGGTCAGAAAGAACATTTTAAAGATATCATTCCAAAGTATTTACAAGGGCCTGTAATACTCAAGATCTGATCTCTCTACTTTATTACCCCTCTGATCTCATTTCTGGTAAGGAAATTTTCCTCTAAAAAATTCTTGGCTTTCTCAGATTGTTAATGGGCTATGTAAGCTCCTGCCTCAGAATTTTTGCATTTATGATTTATTCTATGATGTTAGCTCTTTCTTATATTTTCATAGTTCATTTCCATATCCTTGTGGTCATATACCATTTACTAAATGAAACCTTCATTCCATGTAGGCTCTTAAAACTTTCAAATTCTCTTCCTGTAACTCATCTACTCTCTCATCACTTGCCCCTATCCTGCTTTACTTTTCTCTACAATACTTAAAATTACTAGACATGCAATGTATGGCTTTTATCTCACTAAAATGTAAATGCCAATAGGATAACCAGTTTTACCTTTTATATTCAATTTTGCATCCCTAACTATAAAGGAATGCCTGCTTCACAGTAAACCATCTATGAAAGAATGAAACTGATATTTAATTTTATAAGGTTATGGACCAATACTTTTCAATGTTCTATGTCTTATTCAAACTACTTATGTAAAATCTATTCCGACTATAGTCACAGAAATGTTTTTGTCAAACAGGAAAACCCTCTAAATAAAATGCATTCAACAAATATTTCTTTAAATAGAAAGTGCTGAAAATAGCTTCTAACTTATCCTTTCTAAGACTACATAGTCTCATCTTAAAAACGCAAACATTTGGGGCCAGGAGTTTGGCCTAGTGGTAGAGTACTTGCCCAGCATGCACGAAGACCCAGGTTATATTCCTCAGTACCACATACATAGAAAAAAAAGAAAAAAGCCAGAAGTGGTGCTGAAGCTCAAGTGCTAGACCTCTAGCCTTGAGAAAGTCCAAGGACAGTGCTCAAGCCCTGAGCTCAAGCCCAGGACTGGCAAAAAAAAAAAAAAAAAAAAAAAAAATTTAGAAGTGTTGCACTTTTAAAAAAATTTGTCCAGCAGGTATTCTGATATTTGCTGGGAAAAAAATCTCTTTAAAAAAATCACTTTGTTATAAAGAATCCCTCAATAAATGTTTGTTTTATGGAGAGGTCAAAGAGAAATAACCAAATGTATACTGGACCTATTTTAAATTAAATATGCTACCTTATTTCTACTCTAATCTGTTTCATAGAAGTACCCCAATAAGACAAATACAGCAAGTTACACACATTTTTAATACTCATACCAATCAAAATCCCAAGATTCAATTAGTAATTAGAAACTCAGAGCAAAAGTAGTCCAAGGAAGAAACATCTGAAGAAAATAAGCTGAGCATTGCCCACTCTAATCCTCAAAGCTTTTTTTTAATCACCCACTAGAAATACATGTGTATATAATTATTATTGATCACAGAGACTTTAAGGTAGTAAATTATTTTTTACAACAGTACCAAGTCTTCACCTATTTTTATGCAAAAACTTAATTCCAGAGAAAACAGCTGCCATAATGTTTCTGCTGGGTCCCTTCTAATTCAGATTTGTTAATATAATTACTAATATTCCTAATGATGTCTGATTTTGTTAAATTTAAGCAATCAAATTTGAATCCTACAGGGAAAATAACTACCTCAGATATTACTAAGGATTATAATGATGGAGGAAAGCAATTTACAACTGAAGAGGTATATTTTTCTTAGATTTAATCCACCAAAAATGACTGTGGCATATTCATCTTTACAGATTAAGTGCTAAGATATATCTTGTGCAATATGGCATTACTGAGTCATATGTGGAGAAGCTAAACAATACAAAACCATGGCAGTCACAGATAATCTGTCCTCTCATAATGGAAACTTCTAGGATGGAAATTTTTTCTAATCACATGTCTTTATTTTTGTAAGTGAAGAATTGCAATTTTTTTCAAGTGTGTAAAGAAAACCATACTGTACAGACTCTCTTATTAAGGAGTACCTACTACTTCTATATGTATAAGAATGATGTAACTACATAATCAACAACATGTAAGTATTCACAGCCTTGTTAATTAACTTACTCAGTTCCACTGTAATTGAATGTCAATGTCCTATCACACAATATTTACACCAGGATATTACTGTTATTATAAAGTAATATCTTTAAAAAAAATCCTGTCTCAAATTCCTATCAATGCAGAAGCAATGTTTCCTAAGGATTCATCCCAATCGACTGATTTCCTAATTCAGCCCAATTGTTCCCAATACATATATTTTCATTCCTATTAGCAGGTAAAAGGAATAGTATTTAATTTGCACAGTACACCATGTATGCACAGTGTATGTTCAAATCTTCAGTTGCTTCTTAACCAACCTATCGTACACAAGAGGTAACACTAAACATTCAGTGGCACAGAATGGGAAAAATTCTCTTCTTTGCACACAGGGCTCTTTAATTCTAGTAACTAGATAAGGGGAACTAGCAAATACAATTTGATATGTTCCACTGGGAGCTAAATAGACTGTCCAAACAGTGATTCTGCCAAAGGCAACAGCAAAGCCTCAAAGAATGTCATCACCAGTCCTAGCAAGCAGTCAACACCGATTGAATTCTGTCTTCCTAGTTAATGCCCCTGCAGTGAACATGAACATTTACCAGGACAAAAGTGTAGGCTCGTAAAAGTCCACCAGATCAAGGGAAAGCATCACCGACTTACAACACGTCACAGACCCCGAGCCGGGATCAAGTTAGCCCCACGGGTCCAGCTCGCGGCACCGCCTCCCTACCCCGAAGAAAACTTTCTGTGGCTGGTGACCCTGAGTCTACAGATCGAGTCAACACGGCATCCAGACGGGATGATGATTCACACTGTCGTTTCCCCAACGCACCCACAGGACGCGTCCCCTTCCCCGCAGACCCAGGGTGAAACCGCATCACTGGCGGGTCCTCCGGGTCCAACAGGGTTCCTAACACCCTCCCCAAGGGCCCTCGGCCAAGGCTAATTCTAACTCACGTCGGAAAGGCTTCCCGTCCAGCCAACACCCCGGCTCATGCCACCCCGGGCCGGCCCGGCGTCCCCGCGCGAGGGTTCGCCGACCCCCGGGTGGGACCCCCCGCTCTAGGCCTTCTCTCCGGAGCGCACCACCTCCCGGCGCAGGGCCCGGAGCACAGCGCCCCCGCCCCTGGAATTCTCGCCGGGGGAGGCGAACACTCGAGGCCCGGGCGTCCAAAGCTCGACACCTACAACAGCAGCCCCGCCCCCCGAGCCCCCAGGGGTGAGCATCGCTCTTCTCCCATTCATCCAGGTTCACGCGACCGCCCTCCCCTCACCCTCCCCGGAGAGGGCGCCGGCGCCCCCTGCCAGTCGGGCAAAGGATACTGTCGCGACTCCAGAACGCCGCGGTACCCGAGCGGGAGGGGCCCGCCACGTCCGCCATCTTGAAACAACCGCCACTCGGGGCGCTGCGCCGCGATCGCCACGCCCCTAGCTTCAGGCACGGCCCCCATTGGCCGTCGGCAGCAGGGGCCCGCCCTCGCTGACGCGTCCGTCCGCGGCGGGCCGAGAGGGTCCGGGGGAAGACCCGGGGGGGTCGCAGAGGGGTGGTGTGGGGTACAGGCCCGGGCCGTGGGAACGAGTGTCTCACGGCACTGCTGCTGCCGGACCAACCCAGTGCCCCCATCCTCACCCCGCCCCGCTCTCAGCCTTGAAGAACTACAACTCCCAGCATGCTTTGAGCCTGACGATCCGGGACGCTGAGACGAATCCGGCCCTCCTGTCTGCCTCCTGGCCGGCTTACCCCACGGGTCCTCCCCGCTATCCCCGCCGCGCGCGGAACTGGGACTCGAGCCATGGAGGATGGGTCGCCTCCGCTGCTGAACAGCAGCAAGCCACACCTGGAGAAGCTGACCCTGGGCGTCACCCGCATCCTGGGTGAGTGAAGGCGGCGCGCCAGAACGGAGGAGGGAGGGAGGGACGAGGTGGGAGGGACGAGGTGACCCGGACGCTGGATCCTGGATACGAGCGGGCGCCTCCGCCGCGACTTGATGGTGGAATGGGGGAGGAAGGGGAGGCAGGTGCACGACCGGGCAGGGAAAGGGTGTGCCTGTGAGCGTGATCCGAGGCCGAGCGGGAAAGCCTGAAGGGTCCTCTCACCCACCCTGCCTGCCTGCTCCCGAAAGGACAAACAGATGCCTGCAGAGGGGACGGTGGCCAACACGGTGTCCAAAGCAGCACATCGTGTTGATGTGTTTTAAATTGGTCTGTCTAGAATAAAAGTTCACTAACACGTGTGATTTAACCTAGGACTGTGTAGTGTCATACTGAAAATTGATGTAATATAACTTTAATAAAATAAAAATCCACATAATCACTTCAATAGGTGTAGAAAATGCACTTGAAAAATCAAATACCCTTTCATAATGTTAACTACGAAAAAAGAAAACCCTAAAAGAATAGAAATATCATAATAATTAGTACATGTCTGGGATTCTCCTAACAGAAGATCACAATTCCTCAAAAGCTATGTATATATGGCCCTATGGGATGAGGCTAAGTGAAATGAACTCCAGGATATAGAGGTTTATCTCTGTGATTGGTGTTCTTTATGTACTATGCGAGGTTATTTTTTCTCTATTTTTCCCCTTTACGGTTTATCTCCTGTTGTTACTGCTTCTGACTTTGGTACCTGGTATATTGCATATACATTAATTTGTTTATTTGAAATAGAGAAGAAAAGGGGAAAAACAAGATGATGGGGAGGGAAAGGGGGGGAGTGGGAAAAAAAACAAGTAATGTAACCACTACCTGATGCATGTAATTGTCACCTCTTCATACAGCACCCCGACAATAAAATACAATAAAAAAATAGAAATAGAACTACTTTATCCTCATAAATTACAACTGTGAAAATTTCACAACTAACATCATGTTGGGAGACTGGATGCTTTTCCCTTCATATGAGAAACAAAATTAATACATGCCAGAGGTCTAGAAGACCACACCAGTTTTATGATTTGCTAGGCTTACAGAACTTCATGGGTAGTCATACTCTTGGCTGTGACTGTTTACAGAAAAATCAGTAAAGATAAAGAACATGAGGAAGTCAAGAGCAAACTTTCAAACATTACCAGTGCAGCTTCATTCCACCTGCAGAGTATTATGACATGTCTGAAATGTTTCACTAGAGAAACTTACCTGAGCCCAGATGTCCAAATCTTTTATTGAAAGTGACTTCAGTTGAAACCCTTTACCTAGCATATACCAAGTTCAGATTCCCCAAAGAAAAGCACATAGTCAATATAAATGATTTTGTTTGCTCTGTCAGTATGACCAGAGAATAATGAGAACTTTAACTGACAGTATCCCAGATGTCACCACCAAGAATCTTAGCCCTATATTTTATACTCCGGTAATAAGAATCCATTCTTGGTGAGGGAGAATGATGGAAGGAATGACACTAAGACACATTCTACACATGGATTGACATGTGGACACATTTTTGTACAACTGTCTATAGATGACAAAAAATAAATTTATTTTTAAAAACTCTACTGTACTTCTAGTCAACAGTGTTTCAGAAGTTCTAGCCAAAAGAGTTAAAAAGGAAAATAAAATGGATACCTGAATTATAAAGGAAGAAGCAAGGGTGTCTATTTGCAGATGATGTGCTTTGGTTGGAAAAAAAAGTCTATGGAAAATAAACAAAAAAGAAATTAAGAGTTCTATTAGGTATTGCTATCTAAAGGGATAAAATAGAAATTAGTTATAGAAGGAGCCCATGACTTGTGCAGTAAAAGCAACAAAAGACTTGAAAGTGTCAGGTACCAAGTTCAAACCTTTAAAAAAAAATTAAAGAAGAAACAAAATAAATGAGAAGCCATTCCATGTTTATGGAGTTAGTATCACTAAAATAATTCTTCTCAAATTGTTATGCACATTTAGAGTCTATAATTGCTGTCAAACCTCACCAGTCTCATTTGCAGAAACTGACAAGCTATTCCAATCCCCCAATTAATATTGAAATGCACACCTATTAGAAAATAGACATGATAAATGTTTGCTAAGATGTGAAGTCCTGGGATTTGAACTGAGGCCTGGGCTTTGTCCCTGAGCTTCTTTTTTGCTCAAGGCTACTGCTGTATCACTTGAGCTTTTTTGGTAGTTTAGTGGCAATAAGAGTCTCACAGACTGTCCAGCTCATGCTGGCTTTGAACCAAACTCCTTAGATCTGAGCCTCCTGAGTAGCTAGGATTACAGGGGTGAGCCACTTGTGCTTATCGTCCTTCCTCAAAATCTAAGCAATTCCACTTCTTGTTATCTTCCCAAGAGAAATTTTAATGTATTTATACTTATATGCAAATGTTTTATCATTATTAAGTCAGTGGAAACAACACAGTCCATCAGCTAATAAATACCCAAATGTGATATGTACATTCAATAGAAAACTAGCCATAAAAAAGAATGGATTACTGGCATATGTTTGGAGAAAAAGAGAAACTAGTTTTAAAAATGTTTATGTCCATATGAATTATTCTATTTATATGGGATTATCTGTAGGGGCTAAAAGTAGCGTACTTGGTTATTAAAGGCTGATGGGAAAGGTGTAGAGGAACTGCTGATAAGTTTGAGGTTTCTCTTAGGGGTAAGGGTATGCAACTCTAATCAGAGAAGCCATTTAAAACAAACAGTTAATAGGAAGGGATGCCAGAAATTTGAAACATGAAAAAGATGGATAGGACCACACGACAAGGGATGCAAACTAAGTATAGCCCCTACCAGTAGCAAATGAGAAAGGAGAATTTTTTAAGGCATACAACCACAAGGGATTTTTGTCAATACAGGAATGAGCTTGCAAGATGACCTTAAGCTCCAGATGAGAGCACAGTTAAGAAGAAATACTTAAGCTAAAATCATTGATGTATCCTTACACCAGCTGCACTGGCTTCTCAGGTGTCAGGTGTACCCAGTCATCTTGTACCAATCCAAGCTACAGAACTGTGAACCTGGTAGAGCATTATTATTTAAAGCTGCTAATTTGTGATGTTTATTTAGCAATAGAAAATGAATTCATTCTTCAAAATCTTTTAAATAAAGCAAATAATGATATACATCAAAAAGAAACATTGGTATGATATATACACTTATAAAATAGAGTTGAGAAATCTTGTATAACAAATATAAATGCTTGTACATCATCTAATTAAATAAAGATTTAAATCTGGTTCAAAAACCTGTTAGTGGTTTTGAAAAGCATAACTAAGGTAGACTAGTTGGACCAGTTTGCCTTACATTAGAATTCACTCAATTACTATGAAACCTGAAGGGATAGGCAGCATCTTCCATTCTCCCCTATCGGGGACATAGCAAAGACTGAGGCCTTATGACTAGATGTTCACAGTGTCTTTTTGCTATACCTTCATGCTTTGTGTCTTAAAAAGAACAGTGAACATAAGGCAGAAAAAATTATTACTTTTTATTATTCCAAAGCTGTTTCATTTCTGCTTCCACCAAGGGAAGTAATTATCCTGTACAAAAGAAAGTAGTCATCTCTGTTAATATAACTGCATTAAGAAAGACTAAGATACGCTGAGTGCCAATTTATTTTTTTCCACTTTTATCTTCTTTATTTTTTTACTAGAAATTCACATGGATTTTTAGTTATTGTGACATCACCATTTATAAACAACTCCACATGCTAGAACAAATTCATCAGAATCTAGTCATTGAGTATGCTTCAAATAGCTGGAAACCATAACCCTTGTGGTAGCAATTTATTTCTTTTATTTTTGAAGTTTAAAAAATAAAGTTGAGCTGGGTGCTGGTGGCTCACACCTGTAATCCTAGCTACTTCAGGAGGCTGAAATGTGAGGTTTACAGTTCAAAGACAGCCAGGGCATGAAAATCTGTTTTATTTAAAATTGTATTGTATTGTTGGGGTGATATAAAGAGAGGTTACAGTTACATTTGTCAGTAGAGTTTACATTACTTCTTGAACATTGATACCGCTTCTGGTGCCAAATCCTTGAACTGTTGCAGCATCTCAAGATTTGAGTTTTCTGAGAATGTGGAGGGCATTTTATTAGAAAAGATGTTGGCATAATTGAATAATCAGCAAGCCATATAAAACTAGAAGTCTACCTTAATCCTAGAGAAATTTAAAACTCAACTTTATTAAATTCTTGTTTATACTATGCCTAGGTTTCATAGTAAGAAAAAACCTGAGGGGATGGAGAAATAATATGAATATAATTAAGTACAACTCTGAAGTTT
The DNA here is from genome assembly GCF_031878675.1 of Megascapheus bottae. Taxonomy (NCBI): domain Eukaryota; kingdom Metazoa; phylum Chordata; class Mammalia; order Rodentia; family Geomyidae; genus Megascapheus; species Megascapheus bottae. Next base: position 26,710,498 of record NC_143527.1, read on the forward strand.
GGGGAGAATCAGATTATTATGGGCCGGAAGTAATCTCAATTCATTTTGTGAGGGAGGTGGCACTTCATTGTGAACTTAAGATATAAATAGAATTTGAGCAGATAAAGAAAATATGACATATTTGGACATATATCAAGAAAGGGATCCAGCATAATTGAATAGGAGTACAGACTTGGTTTGAGGGAGGTTGGAAGGATAGATGTAGTAAGAAAACTAACACTACTGGAGGCAAGGTTTGGAGTAGGGAAGAAGATAAAATTAAACAAATACAAGACACCTGTCTTCTACACAAAAGGGAGAAATGAACAGGATCAAAAAGGAAACAAGCTTCAGTATAGGAAA